>NC_088642.1:29789095-30096595 GCF_036013475.1 Columba livia
CCCGCCCCCTGCGGCTCCCATCCGCTCGGCGAGGAGAGGCGGCCGCGACTCGGGGCGCAGTGACGTCCCGGCGGCGCGCCGGGGGACGGGGGGGGCAGCAGTGGCTGGTCCCGGCTGGTGGCGGGAGGTTCCGGAGCAGCGGGGTCTCTGCGTTTTCGAAGACAACCTCTCGGGATGCCAGAAAATTGTGGTGGATATTTCTGTACATGTTTCTGAACCTATGACTTTTAAACAATTTACATTGGATGTTTATGAAAAGTTATATCTTAGCAGAGGTTTTGCTAGTTTGCCTTTTATCCACTTACTGTGGTCTTACGGAACAAGATATGCTAGAGATGAAAATACGACCCGTTAATACAGAGAGTCATGTGTGAAGTCATCCCTGTGTGAAGCTGCACAGTCAATAGTTACTGTTTTCCCGCATCATAAGACAGAGCAAAGCACGTTTTTCTTTTCACAGCTGCAGTGCAGAGGTAATGCAGATTTCCCTAGGAAAACTCTGCCTGGAGCTTGGCAACAAATATGCATAATCCAAACCAGATTAAGACCCTTCAGTTCCCCTTTCTGTCAGGACACAGACATGTGTTGCTCTAAGACTCACTGACAGCTTTGATTGAGGCTACAACTCCTCCTTGCCCCGAAGTGCCGGGGGGTTTTCTTATTAAAATTGAATTTACAGTTGACAAAACCCCCCACACCTTCTGTCCATGCTTACGAGCACCGGCCCTTGGGTAGTTTTCTGCTGGTTCCTAGAGTGGTTTGGTGGCAACGAGGAGGGGGTAAAGGATGGCGGTAGTTTCAGGTACCTCGATAACGTTTTTGCAATGCTCTTGTTTCTGAGAAGCAGTTACTGGGATTTCTCCAAGAAAAGGTTATGGACAGACCTGGAATGTGTGTCACTACCAGAGGACAAATGGAAGACACAGGCATTTTGCATCAAAAGGAAGTGTTTAAATACACTTTAATACAAATAATCCCCAACAAGAAAAATGACTGTAACTCTGTTTCCATTGCCCAGACCAGACTATGGGTTGTACTGTCAAGCATTGTGCAAGAATATAGTGAGGTGAAGTCCATGATCAGAGAACGTAGATTTCAATTACGGCAGCATCAATGCATGTTATTTGGTGTATTTGAAAACAGAGTCACTTGGAAGTCCAGCACCTCACTTTTGCCAGGAAAGAATTTACTGATTTTAAAATACAGAGCAGCAGCTTTTTGCCTCCTCTTTGCAATAAAACCTCATATCAAAGCCATTTTTAGAGGAGACATAGAAATGTCTATTATATAGATAACAGAAATAGGGTTTTTTATCTAGTTGCTTCTAAATACTGTAAGCAGCAGTTAAAATGCATATCCCTATATATGCATACATGTTCGTGTTCAGGACTGGGAGCCAGGACTGTCTAGTATGGAGAGTTAGTACTGTTCCTGGGTAACCCAATACTAAGCTGTGCTACATGGGTACAGGTGCAGATAGAATGTGAAGAAGCTTAAAAGGAAGGCATAAATTAAAACCAAAAATACCTACTGAAATCATATATATCCATTGAATGACATTGTTTTTCAGGGTGGTAACCTTTGTTTTTTGGGACTGAATTTTTTCTGCAATTTTGAAGTTTTCTGGTATTTTCTGTCAATGGAAAACAGGATACAAATTCATTTGCTATTCACAGCACAGATATGGCAAGAAAGTGAACAAGAAGCTGGGCTGCATCAAGACGGCCATAAGCAGCGAAGACAAAGAAGTCATTGACCCGCTCTGCTCAGTGCCTGTCAGGCACACCTGGAATGCTGTGTTCAGTCTTGGTCCCTGCTATACAAAAAATACGTGGGTGGGCTGGAGAGGGTCCAGGGAAAGGTCGCAAAGGTGATCAGAGGACTGGGACGCTGCTCTGCAAGGCAAGGCTGAGAGAACTGGGCTTGTTCAGCCTTGAGAAAATAAAGCTAAGGGGAAACCTCATTCCAATATTTAAATGAAGCCACAAAGAAGATTTTTATAAGAAGTCACATGGAAAAGACGAGTGGTAATGGGTACAAGTTACTCCAGGGGAGATAATGATTGGACACAAGGGAAATTTTTCACCATGAGAACAAACAGCCATTGGAATCATCTCCCCAGTGAGGTGGTGGATTCCCCAACAATGGACACTTTTAGGATTCAGATGGCAGGGTGCTGCACCATCTCGTCTAGACTGTGACTGTGTCACCGAAGTGTGGACCAGGTGGTCCCTGAGGTCCCTCACAACCTGCTGTTTTGTCATTCGACGATAACACCGAAGATTTTTACAACAGCCCCGCAACACCATTCTCAGGCGTTACAGCTGGTGACAACGGCCTCAAACACATCACTAGAACTATGTCGCAATGTCCCGTTTTCTTCAGCCGTTTTCCCTCGCCGGCAGCCCGCACGCGCCAGCAGCAACAGCCCCATCACGCATTGTGACGCACCGGGCGCCGCAGCCGACCCGCCCGCCGCGCGCAGGCCGTGCCCCGGTGGCGGCTCCCGGCGGGGCTGAGGCGGGCGGCCCGGCGCAGCCCAGGGGCCGTCTCCGGGCAGCCGTGAGCCCGGCTGGCTGCCCCGCCGGGGACGAGGTGAAGCAGCACGACTGGGCCCCCGCTCCACGGAGAAGCCGCTGACGTCAGGCGGTGCCGCGCGCCAGGCGCCCCGCCCACACATCCATGGTCCCCGCCCCCTGCGGCGGGAGCTGCACGCGACGGTCCCGGCGGCCCCCGTCCGCTCGGCGGGGAGAGGCGGCCGCAAGTCGCGGCGCAGTGACGTCCCGGCGGCGCGCCGGGGGAGGCGGAGTGCGGCAGTGGCTGCTCCCGGCGCGTGGCGCGAGCTTCCGAAGCAGCGGGGTCTCGCGCGCCCGGCCCGGCGCGCGGCGCGACCAGCAGGCAACGGTGAGTCGCGTGCGGGGCCGCGCGGCCGGAACCTGGGGCGCTGCGGGATGCTCGCGCGCCGTGCCGGGCCGCCTCCCGCCGCTCCCAGCGTGGCGGGCTCGTGGCCGGACGCGGGGCCGGGTGCGCAGGGCCCGAGCGGTGCAGGCCCGGGCGGGGGCGAGGGCGCGAAGCGGCTGCGGCTCGCAGCGAGGCCGCGCTCAGGGGAAGGAGCCCCGGAGGCGCGGCGCGGCGCAGCGGGCGGGGCGGCCCTTCCGCACCCGCGCAGGCCGCTGCTCGCCTCCGGTTCTGCGCCGAGCTGCCCGATGCTGCCCGATGCTGCCCGCGTATCCTTTCCGTGGTGTGCCGGCCCCTGAGCTGGCTGCTGCAGACCGGCCAGGCTGATACAGTTCTCGGCAATGGCCAAGTGCATCCCAGTGTCACAGAATGTTTGGGGTCTGAAGGGATCTCTGCAGATCATCTCGTCCAACCCACCTGGTAAGGCAGGTTCAGCCAGGGTAAATGGGTTTATTTTCAAATTGCGTAAAGTGCAGTGCATTCTCGGAGTCGGAAGAGCTGTCACCTCATGCCAGAGAGCTCTTCCCTGCTTTAAACAGTTTTCAGTAGGGGTGGAATTGACAAGATGGCATCAGAACAATATGAGGCATTAAGGTGGTTGGTTTATTGACACAGCTTGTTTTTTGTAGGAAAGGACAAATATTTGCCTTCATTAAAAGTGGTTATTTTCTTCCTGCAGGTTGAAGAGCAGCATTGGAAGCTTTACAGTAAAGCAGATTCTACCGTAAATCAAAGGTGAGTTGTTTCTCTGCTTTGTTACCTTAGAAGCCAACAACATGTGTGGACTGTACGTGGCTCTAGGTGCAACACTGATACTGCTTCCATTTTCTGTCTTTACATACCTTGCTTCCCTTGTGTCTCTGATGAAGTGATGTCTGTTGTGTTTTTGCCATGGCTTTCAAACTAGCATTCATTGTATGTGAGAACTACCCCAATCTTGTTCTCCCTGTGAGTTTTGATTTCTTGAAACTGCATTTTACCACCATTTTCTTTATCACTCTCTGCCTTTCTTCTCTTGTTCTTTCATTGTACCATTCTGCAGAAGGGCGTTTTAGCACCTGTGTGTAAATGATGGAATACAAGCTGTTGTTCCCTGAGCTTTATGTATAAAATTTTCAAGCTGTGTTATCAGAAACAGGTTTAAACTGTAGTTAAACTGAAATGATTTAAAGCTGTTTCAGAGTAGGAGGGCAGATTGAAAGTTGCATTCCTGTTTCAGCTGTTGCACACTAATTTGTTAGAAAGTCTTGTCATATCTCTACAGATCTGTTAAAATTAGGGGAACTAGGAGGAAGTCAAAGGAATGCGATTGATCTTTGTGAGATTGTTGATCCTATAAGCTTACTGTTAAACATTAAAAATAGGCCTGTGTTGTCTCTATATGTGTCTTCAGCTTTTTCTGTGTCATCAATACGGAACCCTCTGATAGAGTTTCTTATGAGTTATACCCAAGCAAATCCTTGAAATAGTCTCAATATAATTGTTTTTTTACTGGCTGTTCTTTTTATGAGTAGTTCTTGGCCAGTTTGATACTTTCCACTTACCCTATAAGGCTGTTCTTCTCCTTTTCTCCTTTTCTCCTCAATATTTTTAATGCAGTCTGACTTCTCTTAGTATGGTTGTCAGTCTTGCTCACTCCTGTTCTTTATTCCTGTGTTCCACCTTGGTCTTTGTCCTTTTCTCCTTTATGTCTTCTGCATGCTGACTTTTTCAAGACCTATGTTTTAGTTTCAATTTTTGTAAAAATAACTTTGTAGATGTTCATTTAACTATGAATGCTTGTATTCTTGTTCTTCGTTTCAGAAGGTGACCTTTAGGTGGTTCTTTCAGCCTTAAGGAGTGGAAACTTTGGTTTTTGTGTTTTCCTTGAAACAAATGTGCAGGAAAATACATTTTTGAGCTTCTGCTTGAACCTCCCTAGCTGCAGTTTATAGCTTTGTAGTTATATATTAGTTCCCTTATGTGCTGATGAGAAGTGTTTGGTTTTGTCCTCTTTGCAACTGCCCCTTGGGAAGTTTGTTGTGTTACTGAGTCTTCCCTGAGCTTCCACTTCCCTGAACAAGTCCTCAGCCTCTCCTTGTGGGTAATTTGCTTTAGACGTCAGACTGTCTGAGTGGCTGTGGCCTCTCTACGGTTTCTGCACTTATTTCTTAAAGGGGGCAGAGGGACAGGAGTGATGACAAACCTGAAGACCCTGTTCTAGAGTCAGTCTCGGCTGCTGCTGAGGAGAGGAGGATGACGACATCCTCAGAGCCACTTGCTGTGTTCCTCTTAACACAACCCAGTGTGTACTTGTCTTGTTTTGGACGATATATTTACCACTTTGTGTCCCTCTCATTTTAGAGAATCTATTCTTACACCCCCTTAGAGTGGAAAAGAATTAATTGAATTCTTAACAAAAGATAACAAAAAAAGTACAGAATTAATTGCTCGGACATGAGTGAGTTGTTCTACTGCATTCTTTGAAGTCTGTAAAAAATGAAGTGTGGAGGTGTCTACTGATGGAATCTAGATGATCTTCTGAGATCCCTTCCAATCCCTAACATTCTGTGAATTTGTGTGATTCTGTGAATCCTTTGTTTTGTTCCCTGGCAGATGTATAGCTGTCCCTGATATCTTTTTGTAACTGACATGTGATTCCAGAATTTGGAGGTATTTCAGTGTTATGGGAAAAGTACTTGGTTACTAATTTGCCTGTATCAAAAGGATTGACTACTCAGGAAAACCATTGAAGGAGCATGGCAGAACATGGGAATATTCTCTGAAGTCAACTGTGTGTGCAGACACTTTCTTAGGAAGGAATGAAAGAATGAAGACTAGAACAGAAGTGGATCTTGGATTTTTGCCATCAGGAGGAGATGAAGGAGTGTGGGAGTGTGAATGACCTTCATGTCTGCAGCACTGTTTCTATCACAGATTCTCACTCCTCTCTCCCGGCTCCTCTTACACAGCAGATTTTCCCCCCTTCTGAAACACGTTATTCCAGAGGTGCTACCACCATACAAAAATGATAATACTCTGCATTCTCTTCTATTTCAGACGAGCCTCTGATTTTCTCCGCCTGCATTTGAGGTCATCACTAGCAGTGGTTTTGTTTTCAGTTTGCTGTCCTTCACAAGAGAGGTAACTGGTTTAAAATAGAAATATTTCTTGTAATTCCTCAAAGGTAGTAAATGTACTTGTAATAATGGATGTAATGCTTGCTTTTTCTGCTGAGTGATCTCTGAAAGCAAAATAGTTTAATTGCTGTACCTTGATGCTGCCTGTGAGTGGGTGTAATGTGATCCTACACAGTATAGTCTAACGACAACTGAGCGTGGGGTGTTTAGGTGATAGGAATGGAAAATACCTGTCTATATTATCTGGCTTTTTTCTTCAGTGTTTCTCCTCCTTTCTAAATGTTCTCAGGTTTTCATGGATATCAACAGTGCCAGCAGTATTGTTTTGCAAGTCTTGACCCAAGCTACCAGCCAAGATACTGCAGTGCTGAAACCAGCAGAGGAGCAACTGAAACAGTGGGAGACGCAACCAGGGTTCTATTCAGTCTTGTTGGTAAGACACAGTGGAAAAGTGCAATGAAGTAAACGTTGAGTAATTCTAGATGTGGCTCTAGAATACTGTGGCACCATGACCTGTGGCTGAGAAAAGCCTTGAGTCGTCATGGTCCAGCTGCTGGTATCCCAGTTCTGTGTGGTGGCAGGCGTTTGTCATCACTGTGTCTCACAGCAGGCTTGTTTCCCAGATGTTCAGAAGGAGGAGGAAATCCAGTTTGTAGTGCCATGAGGTGCTGGGCTCTAGTGCTGACCCTGTTGTTGGCCTGTTGTGAATTCTAGATGGTAGAAGGCCAAGAGGACCCTTGTCAAAGGAATGACATTTACTGCAACGTGAGGGAGGGAGGCTTGTATGGACCAGAACCACCTTTATTGTGGATTTGGTGGCATTATGTCTGCTTTTGTAGAAGTTCCCCTGTGACTGTGTTACATATAGATCCTTCCATGTTGTGTGGTGCTTATCAGTGGGATACAACCTTTTTGGTGTTTAGGTTGCTAGTTTTGGAGTCAATACCCTTGTTGGCTTGTGTTTGCTTTCTAGTGATTGGAGTTTGTGAGGATTCTTTTTGTGCTGGGCATTACGTCTAGAAAGCTGGTAGTATTGTAGAAATAGAGTTTGATAAAATGATAAGTTTTGAATTCATATTGAAAAGCTTGATGAGGTTCCAGCTTCTTTTAAAGGTTTATTTTTAGTTCTTCAGACACAGCAGCCAAAACTAGCAGATGCTCTTGACCTGAATCCCTGCATTTTTCATGACCCTTTTTAGTAGCCTTCTAAAAGCACTTTATACAAATGGTGCAGTGCACTGTGTAATGATACCACTGAGCTCACATCTGTTTGCTCCATAAAGCAGGGACTAATGTCTCACCCCCTCGAGAGGGATCCGTCTGGTGCAGTGGTGCTTGTATTAAGATTCAATGGTCTATATTTATTTTAACTTCTCCTGCTTGGTTTATTTTACCCTGTTACTGTATGAAATAATCTTTCTTACTTCGTATATACAGATAGGTACATAAAAGTGTATATAGATAGATACAGATCTATGTATGTGTTTAGATACTTAACTTTTAAGTTGTACAAGCTGATTTTCTTGAATAAGTATAGGCAAGTGTAAGAGTTGCTGTCCTTCCAGGTTACTGTTTTGCAGTCAACATTGGTAGTCAGGACAGTTCTCAGCATATGTCAAGATCACAAAGAAATCTCCTGAAATGTCTTGGAAGTCTGTGGCACTGCACAATACAGAATAATTTCTTATTCTAATCAGAATTCAGCTGTGTCATTAAAGAGTGTAATAGCTGGCTGGTGCTGGTAATTATTATTTTTTTATTCCCTGTTCAGCCAGACGAGATTAGAAATACATTTGCCATATACGTTTAGTTTATTTTTTATGAATCAAGTGTTAGGGCTAGTGGTAAGCATTTTTGTAATCTTAAAAAATTAATGTTTAACACTTCGTTTACCATGTCTGTCAAATGCTGGCTAGTTCATTTTGTTTATACACACCTGTACATACAGTGGTGTTTGTATTTATACATATGCCAGTGCATGTGTTAATACAGTTTCTATCCTGTCTGTGGTGTATTGATCAGTTTTTAACTTAATCTTTTTTTTTTGAAACAGAATATCTTTACAAATCATACCCTGGATGTGAACGTAAGATGGTTAGCTGTGCTGTACTTTAAAAATGGAATTGATCGCTACTGGAGACGTGTTGCACCACAGTAAGTTCTGATTTTCTTTCACCTCACCTCCTACAGTAGTTTCTGTTACACTTGTCAAACTGGAAAAGAACAAATTCCATGGTTGACAGAAGTTATTCTAGAATTCGTGGTGAAACAGATAAAACCTTTCAACATTAGGACTCACTATTGAACCACCCTGCTTTTGTATTTCTTCTTATAGCTCTATTCATGTTTTACTTTTAAAAACTGAGTTAGAAGGCTATTTTGTAGAAACGAGATTTTGAAGTGAAGTGATAAGCTTTATAAGGTTAGCACCTGGATTTTCTGATAATAGCAGATGAAGGCAAAGGTAGGAAGCCTCTTGGAGAGATTACGAAGGAGGAATTTCATTTAAGCGGAGTAATAATTCATATTGAACATGTGCATGATAAGGAGGAAGTTGCTATCATGACAGCAAGTTCTGGTCTTTATTGTCTGTTGTTCTGGTATGTGTGTTCTGATAATGCATGACAAAAAAAAGTTCTCCAAAGAAGCTAAAAATCTAACCAGTGTTCTCAAGCACCAAATCATTTACTTAAAAGTTACAAGTAATGCCGTTATAATTTGTGATACCTGCAGCCCTATATACTTTTGGTTGTTCCATGTGGAGTTTTTTCTTTTCCCTTTAAAAAGTCAGGCTAATTTCAAAAAGGTTTTCAATTTTCCTTCATTGTTTTTAGGAACCAAGAAAGGCTTGGAAGTGTTCAGTCTCTCTCTTAAATGGTAGTAATATAAATAGGTGAGACATCATTGTGAGGTTCTGTAGGGAACAACTTGTAATTCCAGGCCCACTTTTTATGAGTCATAGTTCTAAGCTACTTCAGAAAAGTATGGCATGATTTTCATTGTGTTTGTTTGAGATAAGTTAATGTATTTTGGCTTACATTGTAAGCTTTTCTGAACATTCATCGAAAGAGGGAAAAGTGATGAAATTCTACATCTGTGGAACATTTTAGTAGTACTCCTTCATTAGTATGGAAAGTACTAGAGTTTTTGCAAAACTTCTGGAAGCATTCGGATTCTCTTTTATGTAAGAGGAAAATAATATTAATATAAATATTAATAATAGACAATAAAACATATATTTTTAAAGATTCCATGAAGTAATTCTGTATGAAATAGTATATATTCTATATGAAATAAGACCAGTTCTAATATTTCTGTTTGCAGATTTAGCACAATTAATATATATTTATTTTAAAATATTGGCTGTTGGTAAAGATTCCATGTGGTAAATAAGTTTTCACTCTGTGTCTATTTTTTTCCTCTATTTCTAATTTCACTTCTAAATTTTTGTATGTACGATCCTATCAGTATTTTGCACTCACCCAGATTGCTTTTCTCTTATGTTGAGGGCATTTTGAGAAATGCTGCTTTTAAGCTGTGATTTCTCAGTGGATTGCTTTGCGAACCAGTTTTGTTTTAGATACTATGATCTTTGAATATTTCACTGTATATATTGCATTTTTGTTGTCCTTGCAAAATTCTTGTCTTTCATCTCGTCTATCACATCAGCAGCTGTCCCGTGTCCATCCATGGTAGTACCTCAAAGCGTGTTCCGATCCATCCTGTTTGGTAGAGCAGATGTTGGATTTGGAGGTGACTGTTTTCTGCTGCTTCTCAAAGGAAAGGCCTTTTTATACCTGTGTTTTCTCAGTGGGATGGGAACTCAGGTCTATCTACTTTACTCAGCTGTTGATTTTCACAAAAGCTACGGAAAAGATCATACTGTTGACATTTCTGCTTTTTGCCAAATGCAGTTGAAATTTGCCAGGTAGTTTGAAGAATTATGAGAATTGGAGGAGAGTTCTTGCAGACAGGTAATATTTTCATACAGCCTTAATTCTTTAGTGCTAAAGATAGTTTCTTTCAGAAAAATTTCTCTTGAATATTTGTGTACTTGTGGGGAACTTTCACAAACTTTCCCAGTAAGATAAATACCTCTGTTGTACCAGTGTGCTGAAGTTAGTCCAGCTGAATCAGGCAGAACTAGCTTTCCCCTTCTGCTGGTCATTCATGATTTCTCAGCTGCTACTTCTGCAAAGCAGGAAAATGCTGATGGTGAGTTCTTTGAGCAGGACAGTATCTGAGTGTTTCATTCTGCTAAAATACATAGCTACAGAACAGTGAATACAGACAACTTTTTTTTTTTTAATTAAGAAAAAGTGAGTTTTCTGAAATAGTTTTCGTTTTGTACCCGTTCACTGATGCTATTTGTCCTATTCATGCTGCTTATTCTCCACCTGCCTTGGGCTTAAAGCAGCATTTTCCAGTGAGAGTTATTTCAGAGATGGTCTTGTGAACTTTCTCCTGTGTGCTTTGTCAGGCAGGTTCCCAGGTTGCTGCGGGCAAGAGCCTGGGGTTGTCATACCCTCATTTAAGGCATGGTGTGGCCTGGTTTTGAATGTGTTGCCAGCCTCCTCAGAAGGTGATTTCACTCTATGAATGTGCACATGGTTTTGGTTTATGGCTTTTCTTGAGTTGGAGTTTTATTAGGAGTTCCTTTTCTTGAACATGTTTTTAATTTTGCAGATAATCCTGTTAAATCCTGTCTTTTATGGATTTTGTTCTCTGATTTGATTACCGTGTTGGCAACTCAAATCCATGGTTTTGTTTGTTTGAGTGATAACTATAAATAACTCTTGAGATCTGGATTTTTAGCTTATGAAATAGTAGAATCTTTTAAAAAAAAAAGCTCCAAAAGAACTTTTAAAATATTTGGATACGTGTTTCCTCATACCGTGAACACAGAAAAAGATCAGAAACTTGGAAGTTGCCAATTGTGAGTGGCAACCACAGAAATACTTACAAGTTAATCTCTAGAAGAACTTGTTTTAATTTTTGCTTTGGAGTAATTCAGTGCTGAAGGGACATAATTTGTTGAATTATACATATTCTTCCCAATTTCTAGCCTTTCTATGATTTCTGGAAGGTGTTGTGGGCTTTTCTTGCAGCACATTAAAAGAGGATAAAGATACCGCTGTCTGTGGCTCTGTTTGTGGCTCTGTCTGTGACTTGCGGATGGGTGAGCGTGTAGCAGGGAATCTGGTCGCCAGCAGATGCCACTGTCGTATTATCTAAATGGTAAACTCCTCCATCCTTTGAAGAACTGTTGGAGATTCTTCAATTCCTGCCACATAATGCAGTATAGCACTTATATCTGCATTGGTTTATTTTTTTATTTTTTGTTATTTTTTTTTATTATTATTACTCTTTGCCACCTCTGCTCATAAGCTTCAGTATTTGAGGTGTTCATTCTTATGAATCTGTTTTGCTTCCTTCATTTGTTTTGTTTGTAATGGTGAAAGTGTAATTATGGCATTTTCATTAATGGTTAGCAATGAACTGAATTCTCGCTCCTCTTGGAATATGAACATGGTATGACTAATATAATTCTAGTTATGAAAGAGTAATTAAAGCAAGGAGCCTCATTTCCTCACAAACAAGGTAAATGTAATAATATAGTAGAATATTTTTTTGTTTGTTTATAAATCAGGTTTTAGGTGCTTTCTGTTATTCCTGAAAGTGAGATATTGTACAAGATACAAGTAATTGAGATTTGATTTCTTATTTGCATTAAAAATGGTATACAAGTTTTAGAAACTACTTAAAGTATGCAGGTACATGTGGAAATTATACACCGCATTTTTTAAAAAAAAAAGAGGACCGCAGAAATTGGATGTCATCTCGTGGCTTTACATTAATAGCTGAAATAGTTTTCTGCAGAAAAACATTTACTGTTGCAGAAATCCTTGTAAACATTACCTAAATGTTTTTGGGCATAATTTAATTTTATGTAGAAATAACTTAAAGCCTAAGTCTTCATTAAAAGTCATTTAAACGTGTTTTCTGAGTGCTATAAATTACCTTTCAAAGTAGGACTTAGTGCACAGCTCTGAGTCAAAAGTGAAACAATAAATTTCCCCCCTTGTGTACTAAGAATGGTAACTCTTTGACTTAGGAAATAGTGAGTACTTGTGTTATATACAAAGGGGGAAAAAAAGTAAAATTGGAATGTTGTTGCAAATGTTTGATATTAGGCTAAATCTTACCACTGCTTTTTATTATTTTGAGATGCGTATTTAGTATTTCTCTAGATTAGTGTAAAAGCTGTGTTTTAGGGAGCTTTAGCCACCATTTTGAGTCTCACTATATAAAACTGGTAGGTTAGTGTCTGTGCCTGAGGTCAGACAACAGGAAGTGGTTAGAATCATAGATTTAGATTGGAAGGGTGTGGAGAATGAAGAATTTGGGCACGGTAAGTCTCTTTGAGTGCGACAGGCGACCCGCGAGGACAGAGGCTCGGACTCAATATGAGTTTAACATCAATGCCCTTTAATGAAAGTTTTAACAACACACTGAATATCGATGTCCCCCAATACACGTTTTAACAACCCTTATATACTCTTTACTTAGTGGTCATGCGACAAGCACGGGCTATGATTGGCCACTCTCTGCAGTCACGCGTCCCCCCGCTATGGTGATTAGCTGCAGGGCACTGTCCACGAGCTGTTCACGCGCAGTGACAACAGCGCCCCTCCTGCAGCCTGGGTTGAGGATAGACCAGCTTCTGTTTACTTAAGCGAATTCCGTTCTGTCTTTGGTGTCTCCAGACAACCCTCCATGCAGGTCCTGGCCTACACCTCAGCCACATCAAGTTCTGGCCTGTTCACAGCACACAGCCCATGTCCTCTTTCTTCCAAAAACTCTCCACAGAAGGGAGCTTCTAAAGTCATCTAGTCCAACCCCTCTGCCATGAGCAGGGACATCTTCAACTAGATCAGGCTGCTCAGAGCCCTGTCCAGCCTGGCCTGGAATGTCTTCAGGGCATCTCTCTGGGCAACCTGTGCCACTGTTTCACCACCCTCACTGTAAAAAATTTCTTCCTCATATCTAGCCTGTATCTCTCTTCTTTTAGTTTAAAACCATTGCCTCTTGCTGTGTCACAGAATCACAGAATCGACTGGGTTGGAAAAGACCTCAGAGATCATCGAGTCCAACCCTTGGTCCAACTCTAGTCCGTTTACTAGATCATGGCAATAAGTGCCATGTCCAATCTCAGTTTAAAAACCTCCAGGGATGGCGAGTCCACCACCTCCCCGGGCATGCCATTCCAATGCCTGACCACTCTCTCTGTAAAGAATTTCTTTCTAATATCCAGCCTAAATTTCCCCTGGTAGAGTTTAAGCCCATGCCCCCTTGTCCTATTGCTAACTGCCTGGGAGAAGAGACCAATCCCCACCTGGCTATAACTTCCCTTCAGGTAGTTATAGAGAGTGATGAGGTCACCTCTAAGCCTCCTCTTCTCTAGACTAAACAACCCCAGCTCCCTCAGCCTCTCCCCATAGGTCTTATGTTCAAGTCCCTTCACCAGTTGTGTTGCTCTTCTCTGGACCCGCTCCAGCACTTCAATGTCTTTCCTGAACTGAGGGGCCCAGAACTGAACACAATACTCCAGGTGTGGCCTCACCAATGCAGAGTACAGGGGAAGGATCACTTCCCTTGTCCTGCTGACCACGCTATTTTTGATACAGGACAGGATACCGTTGGCCTTCTTGGCCACCTGGGCACACTGTTGGCTCATGTTGAGCTTCCTGTCAATTAGTACCCCCAGGTCCCTTTCTGTCTGACTGCTCTCCAGCCACTCTGCGCCCAGCCTGTAGCTGCAGGGGGTTGTTGTGACCAAAGTGCAGCACCCGGCACTTGGCCTTATTGAACTTCATCCCATTGGAATCAGCCCATTTTTCCAGTCTATCCAGATCCCTCTGCAGAGCCCTCCTGCCTTCCAGCAGGTCGACACTCCCTCCCAACTTGGTGTCATCAGCAAATTTGCTGGTGATGGTCTCAGTCCCCTCATCTAAATCGTCAATAAAGATGTTAAACAGGACTGGACCCAACACTGACCCCTGGGGAACACCACTAGTGACTGGCCGCCAGCTGGATGCAGCCCCATTCACCAGCACTCTCTGGGCCCGGCCCTCCTGCCAGTTCTTAACCCAGCGTAGAGTACACTTGTCCAAGCCATGGGCTACCAGCTTTTGCAAGAGTATATTATGGGAGACGGTGTCAAAGGCCTTGCTGAAGTCCAGATAGACCACATCCACGGCTTTCCCCTCATCCACCAGCTGGGTCACCTGATCATAAAAGGAGATCAGGTTGGTCAGACAGGACCTGCCCCTCCTAAACCCATGCTGGCTGGGTCTGGTCCCTTGTCCATCCTGAAGGTGCTGTGTGATTCCATTCAGGATGATCTGCTCCATAACCCTGCCAGGCACCGAGGTCAGGCTGACAGGCCTGTAGTTGCCAGGGTCAGCTCTGCAGCCCTTTTTGTGGACTGGGGTAACATTGGCCAATTTCCAGTCATATGGGACCTCCCCAGTGAGCCAGGACTGTTGGAAGATGATGGAGAGCGGCTTGGCAAGTTCTTCTGCTAGCTCCCTCATCACCCTAGGATGGATCCCATCTGGTCCCATAGACTTGTGAGGATCCAGATGGCTCAGTAAATCACCAGCTATTTGCTCCTGGAATACAAGGGGCCTATTTGGCTTCCTATCTCTGTCAACCACCTCCAGAGATGAGTTGTCCTGAGGGCCACCTGTCTTACTGGTAAAAACTGAGGCAAAGTGGGTATTAAGTACTTCAGCTTTCTCCTCATCTTTGTTAACTATATTTCCTTCAGAGTCCAACAGAGAATGGAAGTTTTCCTTGGCCCTCCTTTTGTTATTAACATATTTGAAGAAGGACTTTTTATTATCCCTGACAGAATTGGCCAAATTAACTTCAAATTGCACTTTTGTTTCCCTGATCTTTTTTCTGCATGATCTAGCTATTTCCATAAATTCTTCATAAGTAGCCAGCCCTTTTTTACACAGTCGGTAAAGTCTCTTTTTATTTCTGATTTCATTCAGAATCTCCCTGTTTAGCCAAGCCGGTTGTCTTCCCCGCCGGCTAGCCTTTTGGCACACTGGTACAGCCTGTTCCTGTGCACTCAAAACCACCTGCTTGAAGCATGTCCAACCCTCCTGGGCCCCCTTGTTTTTAAGCATTGTTTCCCAGGGTATGCTCTGAACTAGACTTCTGAATAGGCAAAAATCTGCCCTCCGGAAGTCCAGCATAGAGGTTTTGTTAACGGTTCTCCCTGCATCTCTGAGTATTGAAAATTCTATTATTTCATGGTCGCTATGCCCCAGGCGGCCTCCAACCACTACATCTCCCACCAGCCCTTCTCTGTTTGTAAACAGTAGGTCTAGCGGGGTCTTGCCCCTGGTAGGCTCATTTACCAGCTGATGAAGGAAATTGTCCTCTATACACTCTAGGAACTTCCTAGACTGCCTCTTCTGTGCAGTATTGAGCTCCCAGCAGATATCTGGCAGGTTAAAGTCACCCACAAGAACAAGGGCCGTCGATTTTGAGACATCTGCCAGCTGCTTGTAGAATAATTCATCTCCTTCATCATCCTGGTTGGGCGGTCTATAACAGACACCCACGAGGATGTCAACCTTGTTGGACTTCCCTCTGATTCTGGTCCACAGGCACTCAACCTTGTCACTGCTGACCTCAAGTTTAACAGAGTCGAGTGACTCTCTAACATATAAAGCCACCCCTCCACCTCTCCTACCCTGCCTATCTTTTCTGAAGAGCTTGTAGCCACACATAGCAGCACTCCAGTCATATGAGTCATCCCACCATGTTTCTGTGATGGCAACTATGTCATAGCTTTCCTGCTGCATGATGGCTTCCAGCTCCTCTTGTTTGTTGCCCATACTGCGTGCATTAGTGTACATGCACTTCAAGTGGGCTGCTGATTTCCCCCTTAATTCGGGCTTTCCATCCTTAGGCTGATCTTTGGAGAGCCCAGTTTCAATCCCTTCCCCCTTCAAACCTAGTTTAAAGCCCTCCTGATCAGCCATGCCAACTTATGGGCTATAGTCCTCTTGCTCTCCCTAGAAGGGTGAAGCCCATCTGATTTGAGGAGACTAGGTACCATGGAGCTTGCCCCATGGTCAAAAAACCCCAAATTTTGATGGTGACACCAATCCTTAAGCCACCTGTTGATGAGATGGGCTTTTCTGCTCCTCTCTTTATTTAGCTCCTCATCCATCCCAGCCAGCACAGGAACTGAGGCAAATATCACATGTGCCCCCGTCCCATGAACTGACCGACCCAGTGCTTTAAAGTCTTTTTTAATTATCTTGGTACTTCTTCTGTTGATGTCCTCGCTGCCAGCTTGGACTACTAACAGGGGATAGTAGTCTGAGGGCTGAATCAGCTCCAGAAGTCTTCTATTAATGTCCCTCACCCTGGCCCCAGGAAGGCAGCAGACCTCCCTGTGGGATGGGTCTGGGCGACATATAGGGCCCTCTGTTCCCCTCAGAAGAGAGTCGCCGACTACTACCACTCTTCTGTTTTTTCTTCTTCTTACAGCTGCAGTTGTGATTCTTTTTGTTGATGAGGTCCATCCAGGGGGCTCTCCAGGTGGATCTTCTTGGCTGTCCTCTGCCTGATTTTCAGGGTCCAGGGCCTCACATCTATTTGTTAAGGGCACCAAGGGTGGTGATGGGGTTCGAGAGAGGGTTCTTTTACCTCTCCGATCAGGGACCTGTTTCCATTCCCCCCCATCAATTAGATCTGCTGTATCCGCCTTATGGCAGGAGGGACAAGGCTTTGCCATCTCCTGTTGCACACCCTTAGGAGTCAAAAGAGCCTGACCCCACCAGTCTATTTCTTCTTCACTCTCCCTAATGCTTCTTAGTCTCTCCACCTCTTCCTTAAGCTCTGCCACTAGGCACAGTAAGTCATTGACCTGGTCACATCGTACACAGGTGCCTCCCATACCATTCTCTGGTACTAATGCCAGGCACAGACACTCTGCGCAGCCAGAAGCCTGGGTGGCTGCATCCTTCTTGGCAGGTAGTGTCTGTGTAGACACACTCTTTGTGTTAACGGCAGCAACAGCTTTCCTTTTTCTAGAAACCATTGCTACCCTTAGTTAAATTGGGGACAAGAAAACAAAATGAAACCCCGGACAAACTCACCTACAAGAGCTAGTTGTGTCCAGTCTGCTTGCCCTGCCACACCCCAGTCTGTGTCACCAGCAACAGGTGAGAGGTCTAACAGCGAGGAGTGACAGAACCTCTAAGCCCTACTGCACAAGCAGCCCCAGTCGCTGCTGCAGCACCGTGTGGGTGATGCTCACCTGCCTCACAAGCACTTCACCTTCCAGCGCCTGGTGGGCTCCCGGAGGCTTTTTCAAAGCAAGGGGGAGGGGTGTGACTTCCGTCACCGTGGTAACAGCCGCGCCACGTCAGCCGGTTCCGCAAGGGCTGCCGGGGACTCCCGGGTAGCGGAATCGAAAACAACCAGAAACCCCTCTCTTTACCCTCTCTTACCTCTGTAGCTTCGAGATTTCGCTCCTGGCTCTGGCCGAACTGGCTTCAGTCAGCTGATCCGAGGAACTGTCGCAACAGGTCCTTCTAAAAAGTCTGTCTCCATCTTTCTTATAGGCTCCATTTAAGTACTGAAAGGTCACAATAAGGTCTCCCCGGAGCTTTCTCTTCTCCAGGCTGAACAGCCCCAACTCTCTCAGTCTGTCCTCACAGCAGAGGTGTTCATGCCCTCTGGTCATCTTAGTGACCTCCTCTGGACCCTCCCCAACAGGTCCATGTCTTTCCTGTACTGAGGGCTCCAGAGCTGGACGCAGGACTCCAGGTGGGGTGTTACGGAGGGACCCCAAAGTTAGTTTTAGGCGGACAACAACGTCCAAAACAGACTTTTATACCGTCCAGGCAAAGTCCGGGAAAACAACCAATTAGAAACGGGGTTTATAAAATCAGTTAATACTTTGGTAACATAAAATACAGATTCGGATATCAACTTGAGGAGATTATATGGGGTACAGCAAAATAAGAATAATGGAGATCCACAGCATCCGTACATGCACTCACAATAAACAATGCCAGAGCCATCCCTGACTCCAGAAAAATACATGTGCTTATATTTAAGCATGGAATACACTCACTGGTCTAGTGAGGAAAATACCCACCCAAGCGGCAAGGAATTATTTAATACACTCGCTTATCTGGCGAGGGAACATCTAGTTATCACTCACCCACATGTGGAGATGAGGCAGTGCTATTTTTCGGGAAGTTACCTTAGACAGTGTCCCAGTTGTGGGAGGGCTCTCTGCAGCAGCATTTGGCCAGTGCTCCGAGAGGACCACACAAAAGCAGCCTCAGCTGGACCCTGTTTTATAGTCTTGTCAGATCTGGCTGTGGGCAGTCTAGAAGCTTGGTGGCTTCTCTGCACTCCCCTACTGTGTCTACATGCACCTCTGCACCCCCCTGCTGTGGCTGCCTGCGACTCTGCAAGCCCCTACTGTGGCTGGTGCGCCCCCTCCTCTCTCCTAAGGACTCTTGCCTGGGTCTTACAATAAGAGCCATTAACTTGCCCCATTTCAGGAGGGGGGGAGGTGTTGAGGAAGAAGGGGAATCTGCACACATGCAGCTGCCACATCAGTTTTCAGCAGAGGGGGGGTGGTGGGGCGAGAGTGTAACGCCACATGGGGTCTCACCAGAGTGGAGTAGAGGGGCAGAATAGCCTCCCTCAACCTGCTGGCCTCACTCCTTTTGGTGCAGCCCAAGATACAATTGGCCTTCTGGGTTGCAAGAGCACGTTGCCAACTCATGTCCAATCTTCCATCCTTCCGTACACCCAAGTCTTCCTCCACAGGGCTGCTCTCAATCGCTTCATCCCCCAGCCTGTATTGATACTGGGGGTTGCCCCAACCCAGATGCAGGAACTTGCACTTGGCCTTATTGAACCTCATGAGGTTTGCATGGGCCCACTTCTCGAGCTTGTCCAGGTCCCTCTGGATGGTGTCCTGTCCCTCAGGTGTGTCAACTGCACCACTCAGCTTGGTGTCATCCTCAACCTTGCTGAGCGTGCACTTAGTCCCTCTGCCTGTGTCATTGATGAAGATATTTAACAGTAATGATCCTGATACAGACCCCTGAGAAACACAACTTGTCACCAGTGCCCATCCAGACATTGAGCCATTGACCACTACTCTCTGGGTGCAACCATCCAGCCAGTTCTTCATGCACCAAACAATCCACCCATCAAATCCAAACTTCTCCAACTTAGAAAGAAGGATGTTGTGGGGGAGCACGTCAAAGGCTTTACAGAAGTCCAGGTAGATGACATCCATAGCCTGCCCTTTGTCCACTGATGTAGTCACTCCATCATAGAAAGGAACTAGTTTGGTCAGTCAGGACGTGCCCTTGGTGAAGCTGTGCTGGCTGTATTGAATCACCTCCCTGTCCTCCATGTGCCTTAGCATTGCTCCTAGCCAGATCTGTTCCATGATCTTTCCAGGCACAGAGGTAAGGATGGCAGGTCGGTAGTTCCCAGGTTCCTCTTTTCTACCCTTTTTAAAAGGGGTGCAATGTTTCCATTTTTCCAGTCACCAGAGACTTCACCTGACTGTCGTGACTTTTCAAATATCATGGAGAGCGGCTTGGCAAGTGCATCAGCCAATTCCCTCAGGACCCTGGGATATATCTCATCAGGTCCCATAGACTTATGTATGTTCAGGCTCCATGAGTGGCCACAGACCTGATCCTCACTAACGTGGGAGGGACTTTGCTCCCTCAGTCCCCTCTTGCAGTTCATCCACTTGAGAGGTGTGGGAAGAGAGCTTGCTCGTGAAGACTGAGGCAAGTTGCTGAATGCTCAGCCTCCTCCTCATCCATTGTTACCAGTCCACCAGTCTTGTTCATTGAGGGGCTGCACTACCTCTGACCTTCCTGTTCTGCCTGACCTACCTGTAGAAGCCCTTCTTGTTATTCTTTGTGTCCCTCGCCAAGTTCAGCTCCAGCTGCGCCTTGGCCTTCCTGACCTCATCTCTGCACAACCGCAGTGTCCCCTCTGCTCTTCCCAGGATCCCTGTCCCTGCTGCCACTGCCTGTGCATTTCCTTCTTGCCCTTTAGTTTGTCCAGCAGGTCTCGACTCAGCCATGCCGGCCTCTTGCCCTCCTTACCCCATTTCTTATACTGGGAATGGAGAGCTCTTGCACTCAGTGGAACGTGTCCTTAAAGCTCTGCCAGCTCCGTTCTGCTCCCTTGTCCCTGAGGGCAGTTTCCCAGGGGTCATGTTCACTAACTCCTTGAAGAGCTGGAAGTTGACTTTCCTACCATTCAGGGCCCTGACTTTATTCGTCATCTGTCCCACGTCCCTCAGGACTGTGAACTCCATGAGTGTGTGATCACTGCAGCCCAGGCTGCCTCCAGTGTTGGCATTGCTGATTAGCTCACTTGCACTGGTGGCCATCAGGTGTGGTGTCACATCCCCCCTGGTAGGGCTGTCTCTTACCTGGCCTAGAAGTTATCCTCAGTGCATTCCAGGAGTCTTCTGGATTGCCTGCAGCTCACTGTGCCACTTTTCCAGCACATGTCAGGGTGGTTGAAGTTGTTGGTTGTTCTGCTGTGTGTTTTCATTCTTCTTAATTTCCAGCAACTAGATTTCATTGGGATGTGGTGATGGCATGCATGTTTCTAAATTGTTGCAGTCTTAGATGAAAGTGTTATCTAAACAACCTTGTGTGATAACTTATGTCTTTTTATGTACAAGGAACAGCTTTCTAGCTGCTGTTAGTTAACAAAAGTTGATCATTTTTTCTGATTGCATAATTATAAATAACAACAAAGCATTTTTAAAAGCAGTTTGTTATGTTTCCTGCCTGAAATATATTAGAAATTTACGTCAGTCACATGAAGTCTGAAGTAGTGCTGGAATGATAGGATATTTTAATTCGTAGTCGTAAACTTGTATAAGTCACTTAGAAGGAAGTATAAAGATAGTGTAAAGCTTCATGTTAGGAAAGTTAACGTTTATGGCTTAGAATTTATTCTTCTTACTAGCTTTCCTTGCATTTTTGAAGACTGTATCAATATATTTTTCACTCAAAGGTGTAACTTTCAAAGGATTCATATTTTTAAGTGTGGCTATATGACTTGCTTGTAGAAATGGACTTGTAGCGGAAAATGATTACTCCTTTTGCAAAAAGAGCTGTCATTTGATAACCTGATTGACTTAAACTGGACACCTATTTGTCATTCTCCTTTAGTGCACATGGGCAAGTCATACACAAGTCATCAATAGCCACAGTGATAACTATATAAAATCTGTCTAATAACAATCAGTTTATAGTTTGTGCAGTCTTCCCTTATTTTCATAATATATTAGGGTATCTTACTGTGAGCTTTTTTGCCATTTCTATTTACAAAGGTCACATCAAAACTTGGGGTTTAATTTTATCTTTTTCACTGTTCCCTCTGTTGTTAAATGTCTTGGAGACAGTGAAAAAGAAGGGATGTTTATATGTTGGTAGTTTATCAAACTGAAATATATTAGTTTCAAGAGAATGGATTATAAAAGTAATCTTCATCCAGTCAAACACAGATGCACAGAGAGAAATGATCATTTAACTTCTGTTTCTAGTAATGATGAGAAAGTAATTCTGAATATGAATTAATAGTTGTTTTTTATTGAACATTATATAATATTCTAATAAATATATTCTGACAGTGCTCTTTCTGAGGAAGAAAAAGCTACATTGCGTGCTGGACTTATTACCAACTTTAATGAGCCAGTGAATCAGGTCAGTGGTGGACGATTAATTATTACTCTTCAAATGCTTGTATTGGTATATAATTTGCTTTTTCTCCTTACAAAGTGTTCAATAAAGTTTATGAGTTGCAATTTCCATGTTGCCTTTCAGACAGATCTGTATGGTGAAGTAAGATCTTTTTCCATGGATAATAGTTCAACATGTTTTGTCTCTTTAAAGAGTTTGTGTTTTGTTGCGGTGGTAGTTTATGTTGTTCATTGCTGTGTTTATGCAACCATTTGGAGGGATGGTTCAGGGAATGGATGTAGCTCAAAAATAGCCTTCTCTCCCCAAGTGATTTTTCTTTTTTCAGCTGTATCTGTTCTCTGATCTGATTCCCAGTATTGCCCTATGAGGAAGTGTGGTGGGCGTGTAGTGGGAATGAGCTGTTGAGAATGCTACTGCATAAGCCCACCTAAGCAGTATTGTTGTCACATATCTAGTCACAGTATTAATGAGTTTATATAAGCATAATAAAGCTTCAGCATGATAGTGCCTTATCTTACAAAAAGTGACTAATTTTAAGCAACTTAGAATAAGGATTTATTGTTAAATTGAGTATAAAGCTATTGTTAGGGGTTCAGAATATGCATTTGCTGGTTGAATGAGTCAGCCTTCTGCTAATTTATTCTTGCTCATGCAAGTATGAGATTCTGCAAGGAAATATTTGCAAATATTTTGAGTTAGGTCTTATAGAACTTTTCCAACGAAGTACTAAATGATTTAAATAAGGTAAGGTTTAAAAAGAAAAAGTATAGTAAAGAAACTTCCGTTCTGCAGACAGTTCAGTTTCAACTGTTCAGCATTCCTTGATGGGATTAACGTTATTTGTAGGATTTTAGCAATGTGTCAAAACTAGGGTAGTTGAGTATTTGTAGAAGACTTTTGTGCAATGACAATTTTGACTAGAATTTGAAGTTTTTATTTCAAATGCAATTTTTAAAAATGCAGATAGACTTTGAAAATATATTTAGATTTGTAATGCAGATACAGTTTCAGTGTAAAAAAAGAGGTATATGACCAAGTATTACTTGTTTCTTTATTTCAACCAAAAAGAACTGTTAAGTATGTTGTCTTAGACCATAAAGTCTGTGACATTTATGCTACTACTAGGTAGTATAAAATTAATCAGATACTTAATTTTGCAGTGGTTACGTGGTATTCACATTTCTAAAAACCTAATATTAACTGCATTGTATGTGAAACAATTCAAAATTTATCAACAGTTTTTTCACACCTTCATTAGTATTTCATCAATTTGTCTTCTAAGACAATAGAATGGTGTATTTTATAGTTATAAATTCCAGTGCTGATGGACATGTATCCCATTCTGAGACTATAGTTGCAGACTGAGATTGTAACCTTTTTAACTAACACTTTAAAGGCTAGCAGCTTTATAGATTTATTTGTGTGTCCTTATGATGTTTTTGGGATGTAGCTTTTTAAGATGTGAAGGAATTTTTACGTCAACAATCTGCTTTGAAATGCTTACCCAAACTATTGTTGTGATTTTGAAGAATGTAAGAGTCCATCTCCCCTCCTTTCTACCCTGTCCCCTAATCCTTCTTGTAGGTATCTTTGTTTACGTTCAGAGGCACCTTTCACTTAGTCCCCAGTCTGCCTGGTATGCCTGAATTTTGTTATCTCATGTTTCTGATGAGCGCTTTTTTCCAGTCACAGATGCTCTTTTCCAGTCACAGATACATCATAGCACAGTTGCTATCTACTTGTGCATTCTTCATCACTGAAGGCAGAAAAAATATGACTCCTGTATGCATAAAAAGAAAAAAAACCCACAACACAAAAATATAAGAGTTAGACATAGCATTGAGATGTGATGATACGAGCTGACTTCCAGGGGAGGGGGGAAAGAAAAACAGAACATACCGTATGTTGGGAGCATAATTTCTGTGCTCTCTCAATATATTTACCATATGGAGTGAAGAGAGGAACAAAATACTGCTTGAAATATGTGACAGGAGATTGTTTTCACTTAAAAAGCCAGTCCTTAAGGAAGAAGTGCTCTTAGCATCCCTGGAGAGGTAGATTCTTGTATCATGTATGGAGAAGAGTTTATTTGCTCCCTCCTGCCAATCAGTATTACTTGATCCAAAAATAAATAAGACTCCCTGTCCTTCCTTGCAAACTTTGTGAGTTTTCTGAAGCAATTCTTCTCCCTGAGGAGGTGGGTAGGAATCAGTATTGTAGGAAGTTTTATGGGGTGGTCAGGTGTCAGATGAAACAGCTAAGGAAGCAGTAAAGGAGGCAGCTATTGCTTTTTATGCCAGTAAATTGCTTAGAATCCTTTCTATGGCATAAGAAGGGGACTTCTTCCCTAGACTGGAAGTGTGGTGGTAGTTGTAAGGGTATGTTGAAGGTGAGAGCATCTGCTTCATTAAGGTTGTCTAATTGAGGGCCTTTTCAATGGAAATGCAATAAGAACGGGGAAAGAAGAAATTATGGTTTTGGATATTTGAGGTGGGGTTATGTGGGACTATGCAAAATTTATTAAGGAATGTTCGGGGGAAGGGAGTTGTGGAGCACCAAAGTGGGGAATAGACAGAAAGAGGGTATAGAAGGGGCCAGTTGTGTAAACCATGGCTGTTCAGTACCCATGTGTGAACAAACCCAGAAGCTAATCACTGCTGTCTGTCCTGTCTTCTGATTGGATCCCTTAACAATCTTCCTGTGTCATCTCACTCTGTTTCTTGTGTGTCCATGCTGCAAGGAGTAGGTGCCAGCTAATGCTGTGACTGGGATTTGGTGCCAGTACCCAAAGTCCAGATGGCGGGGGTGGTGTAAGCATGCCTGGCCCATGGTGTGAGGACCTGGGACCATGGCTCACAGGCACACGTGCCTGGGGAAGGGAATACTTCTGTCTAAAAAAGAAAAGTCAGGTGTCGCAGAAATAAGGATAATATGTATTCAGCAATCTGTTTGTTTGTAGAAAGCATTAGAAAAGATCACTAAGTAAAAAGTGGTTCCCAAATATCTGTTTCTTCATTTATGTGATTTCTAGAACAAAAAATTTAGTGATTGTAATGTAAAATTTAAACAAGATAGCCAGCTTAGCATTTTATGTAAATATTTATGATAAATATAAAATGGAAGACTTTTTTTTTTCTCCAGATCTATTTGCATTCAACAAACTTAAAAACAGATTGAGGAAAAAAACACACACACACACACTCTCACACAAATCTGACAATCCATACTAGGCTTTTTTGATTCAGGTTTTATTTGGCTGTTAATTTCTGCACTGTATGTCTCCTAAATGACTTTTGACTTTCTGGTGTCTATGTTTTGTTTTTCTTTCCTGCAGATAGCGACTCAGATTTCTGTACTGATTGCTAAAGTTGCCAGGGTGGACTGCCCAAGGCAATGGCCAGAACTTATACCCACTCTTCTGGAATCTGTGAAAGTCCAGGATGATCTTCGACAGCACAGAGCACTACTTACCTTTTATCATGTTACGAAGACCCTGGCATCCAAACGGCTTGCTGCAGATAGGAAGCTTTTCTATGATGTAAGTAATGCAGTGCAGTTTTGGAGACCATGCAAACCACTTATTTCCAGAGCATCCACTTTCACTGTGTTGGGAATACTGTGTGTGTTCACAGTTTTTGGAACCTTAGGTGGGAAAAGGTAATTTTCTGAGCATCTGTCACAATAGGGTTTATATTTAAGGACTGGGTTTTGTTTTAATAATGGTAAAATCAGACAACTCTGACATCTGCTTCTTCTGTCTCCTGTAAAGGCAATTTACATCTGTTGGGTGGCATGTGACTTTGGCAGTCGAGAAGGAACATAGCTGTTTGAAGCTAAAAGTTCTGGAAGCTTAAAGTTCTAAAAGTTTAAGTAACAGAATGCAAATTTTCTTGATACTTTCAAATAAGTAGTTATGGTTTCAACTTTTTTTAGTACAGCTTTGGAAATACTTGACAAATTTTAATGTAGTATGGTACTGGATTACAAGGCCATACTTACAGATAAGGTGTCCCTTATTGAACACTGTTACCTGACGTTTAAAAAGAAAAATGTTAGATGATGTATGAATTGTGATACACTAACTTGTAAATGGAACTTATTTATAACTCCATCTTTCCGGTGAATAGCACAGTTATGATTATAACTACATTAACCGTCTAAAAGATACAGTTAGCTGCTTTAGTACCAGTAGAAAAAAATGTAATATCTGCTTATATACCTTTAGTGATATGCTTATAAACAACCATTTTCTTTTGAGCCTATTTTCTGGATTTAGTCTACAAAATTACAATGGTGGTTCCTGGAAGTAAAACTAGTGAGTTTAATTTTTCCATCTAATAAAAATCTACTGCTACTTTCAGGAATAAAGTAATTGCATGTGTTAAAACCTGTGTTAAAACCTGATTTTTTTTTTTTTCTGCAGCAGCATATTGCACATATTGGATAAGTGATATAATGAATGACTGCAAGTCAATGAAAATATCTGTTACCTTTTTTTCCCCTAATTCATTTGACATTAAGCTTTCAAGTCTTCCTATTGCTTCCTGGCCCTGGTTTTGCAAGAATGCTGTTATGTTTTTATAGTTTATCTGAATAACTAATTTTTGTCTGAAATTGTGAAGTTCTGCACAACTTCACTGTCTTAAACTATAACCACTTTTCTTTGCAGTCCTACCATGAAGTACAATAAGATTTTGGGTACCTTCTCCATTACTGGATACACACCATTCAGTTTAGTCACCTTGTTGAACTTCAATGAGAATTTTTATGATTCTGAGTTTTTTGCTGCATTGAAGATGACTGAATATTTGAAATATGTTCCTAAATAGGAATCAGTGGCAGCCTATGAAATCCACTATTGAAACAAGTCTGCCATCTTTGCTTTTACTGTTACTATTTATCATGAACAGTTTTGCTTTATGAAGGTATTCCATATTTTTTCTTTAGCTTGGGTATGTATTTACTGCCATGAGTGCGCTTTACCTATTTTACTGGCTAGAGGAATTTAAGGCAGCCTAGCCCCATGATTAGGTCTTTAGGTCCTGCAGTAATACAAATTATAATTGCTGGCTGAATGACTTCAAAGGTAAAAACGTGGTGGGTCCTCCTAATGAACAGTGTGTGTTTTTGTGGTTCTGTCCTCTCCAATTTTTAATAAAGCAGATATTGTTTTAAATTCTTTCAGCACTAAGGTACAGTGATCTGATTACAAATAAGTGAGGTTATCCAGAATATATCCTACTATTAGGGCTATTTTTGCTTCTTTTTTTTCCTCATCTGAGTTGGTCTGTTTGCTAGTATGGTTAGTATTAGTACTTTCTATTTAAAAGAGACATCCCCTTAATATCCAAAGTCAACCCCCAAAACATAAGTAGGTGGAAATTCTTGGTGATTATTCAGTGATGTGTTTTTGCAAATCCACGAACACATCATTGAATAATTATCAGGAGTTTCTATTGTCAGACTCTTACTCAGTCAAAGCAACCAAATAAACAGCTCATATGTGCTTTAAACTCCACTGATGTAATGTGTAACAGACTGAATGCAGTTTCTTCCTTAACTATAAAGCTGTCAAGTGCTACCACAACTGAGTGAGAAATTCTTTATCTTCTGTTTATATTTCAGATATCTTTATCAGGTAAGCACTGTTTGGAAACTGTAATGTGAATTAAGTCTGAGATTTGTTTAGTGCTAGCTGATTAGAAACTATTTGTCATTTTATATTTTAAATAATTTGAGGCAAAAAGTCAGGATTTGCAGCTATTTACAAAATAAAGTTTCAGCACAGGCATTGTTCAACACTGTTTTTGTTAGAGATAGGCACGTACAGTAAGTGCATTTCGATATTAACTATGCTATAAGACAAATAGTTCGAGTCTTGTGGGAGAGGAGGTGATGAGGAGAGGTGATAGCTTTTTGAGGCCTTGTACTGTATTATAGATCTGTGGCTGTATTTAATGAAAATCAGATAAGGAGGCCTAAGTAGTTATTTTGAAAGTGGCAGAGTCATAGACCAAGTTGTCAGGGAAGCAGGTGAGTCTATCATAACATCTTCAAATTAAGCCAGTGTATTTTTCTGGAAAATATCTTTGGATCAGTATGACTCAGTACAACAAAAAAGTGAGTGAAACACTGCGTCCTGTGATATGCAAGAACATGTATTAAGTAATTGTACAGTCTAAATTGGCCTTTAAAATTTAGGAATTTGTTGTGCTATAGCCAAATTCAGGAAAACAAATACATTGTTGGTCTTTCTTCCTTTTGCAGCTTGCATCAGGTATTTATAGCTTTGCGTTTTCCTTGTGGAATCATCATACTGATACATTCCTTCAGCAAATTTGTGCAGGGGATGAAGCTGCAGCCACAAATTCACTAGAAAGAACTTTGTTGTCATTGAAAGGTAATAATATAGAATGATGTTCAATACAAGGGATCAAATAAGTTTCTTCACAATGAACAATTAAGACTTCTTTGGTCAAGAGTTACCATTTTCTGACAAAGCTGTGCATATTAGGAACATGTTGTAGTTTAACACCAACTGGCAAATAGGTACCACACAGCCACTCACTCATTCTCCCTTGGTGGGATGGGGCAAGACTTGGAATAAAAAAATGGGAAGAGTTGTGTGTAACTGTAAAGACAGTTTAATAAGAAAAGCAAAAGCTGCACATACAAGCAAAGCAAAATACAAAATTCATTCACAGCTTCCCACCAGCAGGCAAGTGTTCAGCTGTCCCCGGGAAGGCAGAAGGGGGAGAAGGTATTCTTTATTTCTCAGTATGTACCATTCTGATATGCATGTTTTAAGAAGTCATAGTGTAGGAGATGGGAAAGAGGAGGGCACAACAAGATGCTTTTTTATGTGCTTTACATTTTGCTATCTTTAGGCATTTAACTGAGTTATTTTGTTGTGTTAAGTGTATCTTGTGTTCAATGAAGAGATAACCTTAGTAGTCAGTTTGGATTTAAGGTTATGCTTGAGTATTTTTCTGTAGAATGAATATATAGCCTTACTGTACTTTGCTGATTTGAAGAGCTGGAAGGTTTGTGTGCCGTGCTTGCAATGTACATGATACCAGTTTTGTTTCAGAAGGTGCAGTGTGTGGCTTCTCTGGGTTATTGGCAGTGATAAATCTGAGAAAGTTAAAAGATGATGTGTGGGCCATAGTTGACTGTACTTGGCCCTTTCTCTGCTGCAGAACCTTTCAGAGGTTGAATACTTACAGCTTTTTCAGAATTCCTTGTGAAGATTCAGTAATTCTTGGAATTCTTGTAATTATTTTACACATGATGTATTTTTAAGTAATTTCAACAAGATTAGGTTCACGTTAGGTATGGCTGAGGAATCCAAAGGCCCAAAATTAAGTGCATTTTTTAATACAGAGAAATAGAAGAAAGGCATAGCAACTGTAACTGTAATCATGATCTGAAATCTGTTGGAACAGGGGCTGAGAACTATCTACACAAGTAACTTCTTTATTCCTAGTGCTTCGTAAACTGACAGTCCATGGGTTTGTAGAACCTCATTGGAGTTCAGAGGTGATGGTAAGTAATATATCTCCATTTCTGGTTCTAGATTAGAAATTTCTATGGTGATTGCAGGTATTGCTAGAGCTACATTTAAAAATCATTGAATGGCACACATTTGTGTCATGTGAAGTAAGATCAAGGAACACATTCTCAGACTTGTCCTCCCATCATTTAAGAACTGTCAGATCCTAGATTGAACCTAAACAATGGCATGATGTTAAAAAAAACAAAAGGTACCCCTTCCAGTTTACATGTCACATGATAGTGACACCCCTGATGCCTACTGGAAGTTGTCTTACGTGAGCTGTCCCCCATCATTTGAAGATGGTGTTTTCTTTTAATGATGAATCCGATGGCATCTTTGTCTTGTCAAATTGTATGGATAGAATTTGTCTGATCAAATTGAAAACCTGTGGTATGCAGCCCACCTGGGTGTTGAGAGAAGTGGGAAGAGAAGAAGGGAATGCAAGCATCTCCCTTAATCCCAAACAGTGCTTTGCTGGAGGAATTGGGTACCTATGACCTACATCCTAAACTAGGACTTTGAGAACATGAAAGAAATGGATAAGCAGATTGTAAAGCATGCATCTATATTTACCTATACCACCACCTTTTAGAGCCTCTGTGCTGTTGGTGTCGTACTAAGTTTGGTTTGGATCATCTATGCAGTCTGCGAGCTGCCTTGTCCGAGAAGAATCAATTGGTTCAGTTAAAAAATATAAGGTGATAATAGAATCATAGAACAGTTTGAGTTTGAAGGGACCTTCAAAAGTCATCTAGTCCCACCCTCCTGCCATTCAGAGGAACATCTTCAACTAGATCAAGTTGTGCAGAGCCCCATCCAGCCTGGCCTTGAATGTTTCCAGGGATGAGGAATCTATCGCCAATCCAGGCAACCTGTTCCATTGTGTCTCACCACCATCATTGTAAAGAATATTTTCCTCATGTCTAGCCTGAATCTCCCCTATTTTAGTAATGGGTGGTAGGCTGAGGGCTGTACCAGTCTGAGAAGTTTCCTGGTGATGTCCTTAACCAGGGCCCCACGAAGGCAGCAGGCTTCCCTAAGAGAAGGGTCTGTTTGGGTCCTCTGTTCCCCTCAGAAGGGAGTCACCTACAACTACAACCCATCTTTTCTTCATCATGGAGGTGGTTGTAATACAGGGGATATGCCTTTCTGATTCTGTCAATACTTGTGGTGTAGATGTACCTTCATTTTCCTCATCCATTGTGGCCTTCTACATCCAGAGCCTCATACCTGTTGTACAGAGACACCTAGGAGGATGAGGTGGGTTTCACCTGGCAGCCTGAGTGTGGATTTGCGGCCATTCACTCCTTTCCCTTGAGCTGCTGTCTGCAGTTTGGCAGGGGGAGGATACAGGACTCCTTTGATCTTGTGTTTTTACTGGTGGCCATTCCTGTCTCAGGGAGGCCAGAGCACGGTCCCAACAGTCTATCTCCTTCTTAGACTCTGAGGTAGTAGCACATCTGAACTGAGTTTGACTCAGCTTTCTGCTCATGGAATCATTTTAGTTGGAAGAGGTCTTAAAGATCATTGAGTCCAACCATAACCTAATTCTAGCACTAAACAATGTCCCTAAGAACCTCATGTACACGTCTTTCAAACACCTCCAGGGATGATGACTTCACCACTTCCCTGGGCAGCCCGTTCCAATGCCTGACAACCCCTTCTGTGAAGAAATTTTCCTAATGTCTGATCTGAACCTTCCCTGGCACAACTTGTGGCCATTTCCTCTTGTCCTTTCACTTGTTACTTGGGAGAACAGACCAACACCCCCCATGCTAGAACCTCACTTTAGGTAGTTGTAGACAGTGATAAGGTCTCCCATCAGCCTCCTTTTCTTCAGGCTAAACAGCCCCAGTTCCCTAACCCGCTCCTCGTCAGACCTGTGCTCCAGACCTCCCAACAGCCTCACTGGCCTTCTCTGCACTCTCTCCAGCTCCTCAATGTCTTTCTTATGATGAGGGGCCCAAAACTGAACACAGGATTTAAGGTGGAGCCTCAGCAGCACCAAGTACAGTGGCCCAATCACTCTCCTAGTCCTGCTGGCTACACTATTCCTGATACAAGCCAGGATGCTCTTGGCCTTTTTGGCCACCTGGGCACACACACTGGCTCATGTTCAGCCACCGTCCATCAACACCCTCAGATCCCTCTCTGCCAGGCAGCTTTCCAGCCACTCTTGCCCAAGCCTGTAGTGCTGCCTGGAGTTGCTGTGACCTAAGTGCAGGACCCGGCACTTGGCCTTGTTAAACCTCATACAATTGGCCTCAGCCCAACCATTCAGCTGGTCCAGATCCCTCTGTGTGGCCTTCCCACCCTCCAGCAGATCAACACTCCCACCCAACTTGGTATCATCAGCAAACCTATTAAGGGTGCACTCACTCCCCTCATCCAAATCATTGATAAAGAGATTAAACAGAACTGGCCCCAATACTGAACCCTGGGGTGCACCAGTCACGACTGGCTGCCAACTGGATTTGGCTTCTTTCATAACTCTTTGGGCCCAGTGATCCGGCCGGTTCTTTATCCAGTGAATAGTAAGCCCATCTGGGCCATAAGCTGCATAATATAGTGCAAAATAAACTTAATATTTTAAAGGCACATTTATATTTTTCAGGGTTTTCTAAATGCAGTGTTTGAACGTCTAAAACAGTTTCTGGAGTGTAGTAAGTATCTGAATATTTTTTCTTGTATTGGTTATTAAATATTAGAAGCTGGATGAAGGCACAATAATGTTTAGTGCATCATCATTAATCATTTATATGTGAGGTTTTTTTTTAAGTCCGAAGCTTTTACTTTAAATGCTGCTGAACTGTCTGAAATGGCTTCATTTAAAATGCTGATTTATGTCAACAGATTAAAATCCCACCAAAATTATACTTTGTGTGATAATGCCCATGTAAAAAAATACTCATCTCAAACCATGGATTGACAAAGTATCCATATTAAAATATGTAGATGCTAGGAAAAAACCAAATCATCTTGAGTTTTCTTGTTTAGGAGAGTTTTCTGTTTTTCCTGGAGTTTGCCATGTGTTTTTGTCAAATGGGAAATAAAGATCACATTTACCTCTATATTCTTTTTAACTGAAAGAGTAGTAGTCTGGGATGGGCAACCACAGGTTAACACAGTCACAAGAAATGTAAGTGTAGTTGGCAGGTGTTAGTGCATTTGCAGGGATTTTACCTGAAGCAAGGGAAAAGGAGATGATCAGAGGTGTTCCATCTCAATTAAAACAGTCACTGTGTTCAATTCCAAAATAGAATACCCTTTTTGCGCTTCTAAAATACAGGTTTCTTTCCATGCACCTGTTTGCCCATTCTACTCTATTATAGTTGTGCTCTTTCTGGCCCTTTTTCAGTTTTTGGCTAGATAATTGCCTAGCGTTAAGAAACTGAATTGAAAGCTGACACATTCCGAAGCTTGGTGGTTATTGTGACCTCCTAGAACATAAGGTCTGTGGATTTGGAATGTTCTAAGATAAGAACCAAGTTGAAGCTTTGCATTTCCACTTTTCTAATCAATAAGTTGTTTTGCAAAGCAGGAACAACTACCTTAGAAGATTAGTGTTTACATGTATTATGTCATGGTTTTTGCCTGTGTGCCTTAATTATGGCTTTTTTTTTTTTTTTAGTAAAAACTTTTATCTGGTTTTTGTAAGTTGAGAATGTTTTCCCGTGTCCATAATCAATTGTTTTTTAAGGTGGACTTTCTAGAAAAGCATGTAGTGTTATGCAGTAAGGATATACCATAGTTTTAATAAAAGGACATTTTCATCTTTTCAATGCTTTTTTACTTCTTGCCTTTGCTAGCATTTTCTGGCATTATTTTAACTGTCTTTTGTCATTGAGTTAACAGTAATGTCTTTATTGTTTTATTCTGATCAGTTACAGTGAATCCCACTGCAGCTGAAATAGCTAATTTCTGCCTCCCCCAGAACTTCTTACCTTGAATTTGACTTCTAATTTATTCTGCCATAGAACTTTTTTCTGGCTGCCATAATCCCTGAACTATATATAGAACAAGTTGTCCTTCAGTGTTATTTTTTAAAAAAACTTAGCTATCCTGAAAGAAAATGAAAGTCTGAAAAAAATGATATTTGTTAAATATCTAATTTACCAGGTAGAAGTGTAAGAGCAGAAAACGTATGCAGAGATCGTCTAGAAAAGACTATAATTCTGTTCACTAAAGTGGTAAGTAAATTCTCCATTCAGTTACTGAATAGTTTACTGCTCTGGAGCAGAAGTCCCCATTCAGATGTGTGTGTTCCTTAAATCCAATAGCTTTCAGATCTTTTAAAGAGGTAGAAGGTACTGTAACTTAAAACTTCTTTGTTATGAAATATATTTGAGATTATTTTTAAGAAAAAGGGGTCTGTTTACAAATGCTGATGTAAGTTGTAGGAGTGAAGAATACATTTCCTTAGCTCAAACAAAATTAAATGAATTCCATAAATAAATTATTTAGCTAAGATTTTGCTCATAAGAGAATTGCAGGTTTGCTAAAACATTGGTATCAGCATTAGTGAATAAAGAAGATACAAACTTTTCATCCTATCTTTTACAAGCAGTTAGATTGCTGTTTCTAAGGCCCTGTTCTATGGAATGACTAGCCACTTTTGGTTCATTGACAGAAAATTGACAAAAAACTCCTTTACCCTCTGTGACTTTTGTATTATGTATTTGAGGTTGTCACCTAATTCTGTGCAACCATTAATTGCATAAATTTCAGAAAGTAATTTTAGCATTTTCACTTGCTGTTTTTTAAAAGATATAAAACCTACAGAATTCTCATTGTTTTCACATCCTATTTTGGGGCCATGGATCTTATTTAAATATTCAGCCTAATAGTCAGAAGTGGGAAGCATCAGCCAGATTCACCAAAATTGAGCTGGAGGTGCTCTGACGCAACATTCTTAGTGTTTATCATAGTACTTCCTACTTTGAACTAACAAGTAAAGCATGTGAGGCATATGCTTCTTTTTTATAGACTTGAAGAGAAAATACACTATTTAATAATCTAGCACCTGTAGAAATTCAGGTACAAGAATTTAGGCTTAAGCACTTTTGAAGTAGTGGAGTACATTAAAGGAGCTGACCAGTGCATTCTAGACCACTAGTTGGAAGAGCTAAGCTGAAGAAGAAAGTGCTGTACTGCAGTGGAGGGGGAGAAAAACAATTTTTTCTTTTTTTTCCCCGCATGCCTCTTTTACTTAGAATAGTTCTAGGAGGGATGAATTATGTGCTAAAACATTCAGAGTTTTAAGTGTGGCTGATATGATTTATATACTATGTTGCTAGCAAGCTGCTCTTGTTGAAAATGTGAAAAAAAAAAAACAACAAAAAAACTTGAGTCAAAAATTTCAGGGCAAAATAATGCTTCATTAGGCATCGATACTGATCTGTTCCTAATTTACTGTCTGCATGCAGTTTTCTATTATTTTATGTAAATTAGCACTTGTTTCTGAGAACTAGTTTATGAAAGCATTTAATAAAAGACTTGCATAAAAAGTCATTTAATATATCTTTCTTGCTCTTCTGCTTCCTTAATTTTTAGCTTTTGGACTTCCTGGATCAACATCCCTTTTCATTCACCCCTTTGATTCAGAGGTCATTGGAGTTTGCTGTAAGCTATGTATTCACAGAGGCTGGTGAAGGAATTGTATTTGAGCGGTTTATTGTACAGTGCATGAATCTCATTAAGATGATTGTAAAAAATTATGCTTACAAGCCATCCAAAAACATTGAAGGTACTGCTGCTATTTACCATAAACATTTTTATATCTTGAAAGACAATTTTCTAGTTATTCTCAACAGTAAAACTCCTTTAAGACATTCTTCTGGAGCGCTTAATGCTTTAATAGTTAATAATATACACTTCTGTCTCTATATTAGTAATTCTTATTTTGATGGTTGAAATATTAATATATATAGACACTGACTTGCTAAAGTAATTTTGAATCCACAAGGAGCGTGAAGTTTTGTTGATTATTTCATCAAATGGTTTGATACAGCTTTCCTTGCTTTGATAAACTGGGATGTTTGCTGTAATTGACTAAAACCAGTAGTCAGTTTTTTTCTGAGAATAAGCATTTATTACCTATCAATTTTTGATCATTAAGACACTTAATTGTAACTTGAAATTTTTTTTAATTTCAGATAGTAGTCCTGAAACTCTCGAAGCACACAAGATTAAGACAGCATTTTTCACATATCCAACACTAACGGAAATATGTAGGAGATTAGTCAGTCATTATTTCCTGTTGACAAAGGAAGAACTAATGATGTGGGAAGAGGATCCAGAAAGCTTCTGTAAGAAACGTGTTGTATAGTTGGCTGCAGTTTATTTAGATACTGGAGTTTCATATCCACATTGCCTCTGTAAATTGTCTACTTGCAATACTGGCTGTTTTCTGAAGTCTTTTACATGGACAAATATTCCAAATATTCCTTCTAGAGATGATTTTCCTGATGAGAAATTTCTCAGTAGTCTGTGATATTCAAATATCTGCCTACTAAACTTTATTTGAACTGTAGTTGAAATAATACTTTTCTTTCTTTCTTTTTTTTTTTTTTTTTGTGAAATCATAGCGGTAGAAGAGACAGGAGGAGATTCTTGGAAGTACAGCCTCAGAGTAAGTGTTACACTTTGGAAAAAAAACCATTCAGTGTTTCTGGATGCATTTCTTGATAGTCTTGTAGCCAAGAGAGATGATGGTAGAAAGATAAGCTCATGCTTTTCAAAAGAATCTTTAGTTAAAAAAATTCATTAAAATTAGTATAAACTTTGTTAATTTATCAATGTTCAAGCATGCTGAAATACACTGGAAACTATGCACTTCATGTTCGAGGAGGGAGGTAAAAGGAGTCTGCTTCAGCATTTGTATTGTGTAGTATCTGATGGTTATTAAACCTAGCAATAGCTTATTCTTTGAACTGGTAACTTGTATTATCACTTACGACTTTGTTAGTAGACATGAATGAAGAAAGTTTCAGATGCATCTACATTAGCATTTTAGTTCAGATAAAAAATGTGCTTTGTTGTATTGAATCTCCCAGTTATCACTGCTGGGATTTGCTTTGCAGAGAGATCTCAGAGTTTATTTACTGAGTTACTTTCATTTTAAACTGAAAAACCCAACCCTGTTCTTCTAGTGTGTTCCAAGTGCAACTGGTTATTCAGTCCAGATGACTCAACTAGAGCTAATCCAAAAAGAAATTGTGACATACCTACAGCGTGGTCACTGTCTCCTCAACACCAGCTGTGTCACTCCCCAGATCCATTGTTCTTCTACTGCAGAACTGGCTGGTATAAGATACAGCTGTCAAAATCTTGCAAAAGTTAAGCATACTGTATAATAAGAAGAGTGGTATTTCATATGATATGAATTTTGCTATAAATGATCTTCAATACAAGATATTCAGCACTTAAAATTTCAGCATAAAATGTATAATAATAGCCTTTATTTTGATGGATTCTAAACCAGATGTTTTATTTTTTTCAGCCATGCACGGAAGTTCTTTTTATTGATATTTTCCATGAATATAATCAGACTCTTAGCCCTGTGCTGTTAGAAATGGTTCACAGTCTACAAGGTAAGTTCTTTAACAAACAAAGGAGCTGTAAAATGTAGAATTCTTTACATTCACTTTTGTCAACTGTTAAACTTTGTGATATCTAATTATATATAGTACATTCATTATGCATTTTTGAAAGAATGTGTTAATATTTTAAAATTATTTTTAAAGCTACCATAAAGGAAATGCAATGTATATATATGAAAAGAAAATCCTAAGGATTATTTCCTTTTCATTGTAACTCTTTTAGATGACTGGCAAAGATTAGGGCTTTTCTACTTGTGTGAGGTATGAGGCTTTCTTGAGAATAGTTGACAATAAATTGATTAATTAAGTTCTGTAGGTTGCTTTTTACTGGGAACTTTCTGATCAAATGTTGCAAGGCAGTCTATGGTAATTCTGCCATATCTTTGCAAAAATCTTTGGAAAAAAAACAACAAACCTTCAAAAGAAAAAGTTCAAGTTATGCCCTCATTTTGGAGACTGTAGAGGGCTTTCCAAATACGAAGATTTGCAAATTTTGTGTTTTTCTGTTCGAATCATGGAATAGTTTGGGTTGGAAGGGACCTTCAAAGGTCATCTAGTCCAATCCCCCTGCAATGAGCAGGGACATCTTCAAATAGATCAAGTTGGTTAAAGCCCCATCCAGCCTGGCCTGGAATGTCTCCAGGCATGGGGCATCTACCACCTCTCTGGGCAACCTGTGCCAGTGTTTCACCACCCTCATGGTAAAAAATTTCTTCCTCATGTCTAGCTTGAATCTCCTCTCTTTGAGTTTAAAACGATTTCCCCTCGTGCTATCACAACAGGCTAAAAGGCTGCAATAAGGTCTCCCCAGAGCCTTCTGTTCTCCAAGGCTGAACAACCCCAACTCCCTCAGCCTGTCCTCACAGCAGAGGTGTCCATTCCTCAGATGACTGAAGTCTTCATAGACTGAGGAATGATTCAGGTTTTCTTCATCCTCAAACTGATTTTTATAGTGGCCATGGAAGATAACGAGTAGTAACTACTGCTTTGTTTTTCCTGTCATTTTGGGTTTAGTTGTTTCCCCGCATTGTATGTCACCTGACTTAAAACATTTTATATTTGTCCTTATTAGACTGGATCATTACTTTCTATTAGAAATAGAAATAAATACTCATATTCCGAGGGTGATTTCTGACTTCACCTCCAGAATCTCTTTGTGCACCTAAGTTTCAGGATGCCTTGCTCTGCTGTAGTCCTGGGAGTGGTAAAAGTATCCTTACAACAGGGTTAACAGTTACTTTGTTTTTTCCAAGAGTTATGGAAGTTAATAATTCCATGATCAAAGATACATGTATGCTTGCCTTCTTTTTTTTTTTTTTTTTTTCCTTCTGTTGAAATAATACTACATGGTATTAACTATTTATTAATTCTTAAGATTTTGGAAAAATCTTACTTATAAAGTGTTAAGTACACAAGTACACATATGTAAAGTGTATAGGAACTGTTGGAAATAGTGCCACATTGTCAATAGTCTTCAGCAATTTGTGAGTTTTGAGTCTGTTGGTTTAAAATGTATGCTTCTGCCTGCCGTGCTGCTGTTAAAACTGTTCAGTCCCAAAGAAGTCCATCAAAAATAGAGCATGAAAGCAGAGACTTGATTATAGTTGAGACTTAATTACATATGTTCCCTGAAAAAATATGGAAACTGAAATAACTGGACTTGTGAATAAAACAAAAATAGTGAGGCAGTCTTATTTCATAGCATACTTAGTCCCAAATTGCTTTAGTTCTTTGTTTTAGTTACATTTTTTTCTTTGTTTTAATGTTGTCTTGTAGGACCTACCAACATGGAAGATACCAGTGCTATACTGATTAAAGATGCTGGTAAATTAAATTTTGCTTTACTTTTAAAATAACAGAGCTGCTTTTGTGTATGTGCTTGACTTCTTAAAAATTGCAGGATGAATTTGCAAGATGTTTTTTAAGACACGGGGAGAGTAAGACCTAAATCCTATTTCTCCTTGCACTTGATGTCATTATTTTCAAAACACTTATATAAAAAAATGGTGCTTTTTTCACCTTTTTTGTGAAACAAACCCTTAGCCAGACAGTCTCCCTTACTGTCCTTTCCTTTCCTTTCTGCAAATAAGTGAGGTACAGGGCTCCCACGGAGATACTCTGTCCATTGTACAAGTAAGGAGATTTTATGGCAAAGGAGAAGAGTTGACTAAGACCTCTAACGGAACAATTCCTGATGTCACAATAAGATCTTCATCAGTCTTATGTCTTTGGACTTTATTCTGTAATATCTTTCTTTTACTAAACATTCTTCCAGAGTTAGCTTTACCATGGTCTGATAATACCTTTCTTCAGAAAGTTGTGCTTAATTTTGTTTTCTCTATTACGTTCAGGTTATCCAAAATGTTTTTAGAAACTTAAATCAGTCTGATTATTTAATACTAAAATCATTTCGTATTTAAGCAAACAATAAGCATAAATATATATTTTTCCCAGTGTTTAATGCAGTTGGACTGGCTGCGTATGAACTATTTGACAGTGTGGATTTTGATCAGTGGTTTAAGAATCAACTGTTAGCAGAACTACAGGTTTCTCACAACAGGTAAACACCTTAGTTTGTTATACCTTTGTTTAAATATGAACTGTTGATACAAATCTTTTAACATATAGTGTCAAGTAATTGCAGACTTGAAAAATTTAAATGTATCCAATAAATGAGCAGTGTTATGAAATAAATATTGATAGCTGATACAGTCACAGAAGTGATAGCGTTCATGAAATTTTCTGTTTATGTTTGAATTACTGTGTGGCAGATACTACCAGCGTTGTGTAAAAATAATGAGTCTGTCCTCCTGCAAGTATTTGAGTTGACTAATCTTTCTCAGGACAGCCACCTTTGCTCACTTAAAGAGAGATACGTAGGCCTTCTGAGACCCCAGAGGCCTTCAGGCAGCAAAGGCTAACTGCAGTCAGTGGAAATCTCTGTAAAACTGTAGCTCAGCCTAAACAGTGATTTGTTCTTCTCCGCTAGTTTCAATACATGCCCTCTGTAGTGTTCTTCTGTTGATTTTGCCAGCAATTAAGTGAGGAAGTGAGGATTTGTGTTGTCTTGTAAAGTGTGAATGATTACAGGCTGGTTCTACATCAAAAGTATTACATGGCCCATCTGCTGGGGGTTTCCTTTCTCACCAAGGTTCCCTTCACTTGGGTGGCCTTCACATGAAAACATTTGTTTTGGTTAGTGGATGTCATAGGATATTTTGAAAGATGCTTTTGGCGTCTCAGTCCATGTCTACAACTGCCTAGAAGAGTGTTCCTCCCTGTTCCTGAAACTGTCACACTTCCTCAGGGGAAGGACAGTGACTGCCATTGTATGTGCTAATCCTTATCTGATGAGTTCTCAGTCATCCTTTGGCTCTGAATAAGTATTTCCTGTTTTTCCTATGAGTAATTGCCAGTGACCCTAATGGCCTTTGAAGAATTTTACTATTCCTTTTCTTTGTATTTGCCATTAATCTTACCACACATAATTGTTAACTGAAATATATACTAATTTGTTTGCTAATACCCTTAGGAGCTACTATAAATTGTAAATGATTTTCCATAATGGCCATCTTTTCCAAATGCCAATTACAGACACTTTCTTTACAAATACAGTTCAATTTAAGGTAGAGTGTAAGATCCTGGTGCACTTAAAAATACTGAAATGCTTCTTTGCCTTATAATATACTTCTTAAAAATGAATTCTTTACTTTTGGATATCTAACCTTACTTCAGAGTCACTGAGTAAGTGCCACAGTTGTTTACCTTTTTCTCATTACGTTGTTTTTTTTGTTTTTTTTCTTTTTGGCATGATCTCAACTTCATCTTGCTTTTACCAGTGGCCAAGTACTCTAACAGGTTAAATGACAGAAGAGCAGGAAAAAATGAGAGATCTCGTATATATGATTGATCCTTTTTTTTTGTTGTTGTACCTCCTCAGCATTGATTTCTGAATAAAACTGCCACAGTATTTGTAGCTTTGGCATTTTTATACCATCCACCCATATAGGATTAAGTAAAACTGAGGAAAGTCTTCTACAATTGATATGGTTGTGTTTACACTAGGGAAGACACTTGATCTAACCATTTGGTTGGCATTTTTGATGAAATTCCTGTGGGGACAGTAGCTTGCAGTAGGAGTCATCTGAAAGTTTGAAGCTTCATTTGCTTCAGCTGCTTCTACTGTCAGCAGTGCTGGAGACCACCATGGCAATAAGGGAGACTGTGCTAGTAGTTTGATTGGAGTGCTGCTTTAACGACAGCTTCAGGAATATATATACCATTGAGATAAAGCAAATTGGAAGGCATGATCTGCTGTCCTGAAGAATGTCCCATGGTGATTAGCATACTTGTTCACAAATTGGTTCACGTCTGGGAGCACAAGCCTATGCCTTGTCAGCAGTGACTGTAGAGTTTGTTTTGTTTTCTTTGAATGTTTCATTGTCTGTTGATAGTGAGACTGTCAGCTGTGGCCATAGCAGTAGGAGAAATATAGGATTAATGAAAAAATATTCTTAAAGATATTTAGAAACACTGCATTGCAAAATTTATCACTTGCCATGGTATCTGGTTTTGTACGAAGTAAGGAGAAACTTTTCCATAATATGAAAATACTTTACTGAATACAATCTCTCACAATAATTCAATCTTAAAAAAACTTTTCCTGCTGAGAGAGAGTATCAATGTCACACTTAATACTTTGGTATCAAGTGAGATACTTTGGACTTGAATGTCTGAATGCTGTACAGACCACGTAAAGCTACTGTCCTATGACTATTGCTGCCTTATTTTGGAATATGGTCACTTTTCCCATGAAATCTTTATGTCCAGCAGGCTCCATCTGCTTATACTTAGTGTATGCTCTTACTGTAAAAACTAATGGTGTTCTAAGAGGTGAGCTTTTCCCAGGAGTGAATGTAGAAAAGGTAGGACCTCAAAGATTAGCACCTATGAACAAACAGTAACACCAAAACCCAAGCACCATCCCCCCAAAAAACAAACAAACAAACAAAACCAACAACCCAAAAGCACACTATCTTTTTCTCTACCAGGGAGAAAGAATTATAAAGATACATGTAGGATGTATGAATTGTACAACAGATGTCACCAAAGTTGAAAATCCTTTGTATCAGGAGACTTATGTCGTGTAATTTAAAACTTTTCTTTATGTGATAGTTGTTTGAAAACTATCCAACGCCAATCTCAAAACAAACCTCTTTTTTAATATTCTGATTTTTGCAAGATTATGTATTGGGCACGAGCTTTCTAAGCATAGAAGTTGTATCATCACAGCTTCTAGAATAAATAGAAGGACATGTTAGTAAGGCAACATGTTGTGTAAGTTGTGTTTCAGCATGGCTGGTTCATGCTTCACTGCGACTCAGTAAATCTCAAGCAAAACTGAATTGTTATTCCTCATTAACTTTATGTTCCAGTCTGATGAACTGCTGTATACATGCAACTTCCACAACTTTCACGTTCCCTGAAGTTGTGCTTTGTTAACTATCTCATGGTTATCGGAATGTTTATCACATTTATTAAATATACAGAAGCCTTGATAGCTTCAGTTTAAATTGCTGTCTTAATGGCTTACATGACAGAAGTTCATAAAACGAAAAATACGTTTAGGATAACAAAGCAAAATGATTTATGTGAAATTGTGTGGATGGGGTTCATCTTGCCTAACTTTATATGTGTGCAAGTTAAACATTTAAATTTGAGCTGCTTTTGCCCATCAGCTTTTATAATCAGTTGAGAAAAACAGCAGCTCTATGGAATGCTTTTCTTAATCATTATGTTAGGTAATCCAGCTCGTTGCCTTTCTGGTTCTTACTTCTTTGTATTGACTCAAAAGCTGTTTGTTTTGTACCTTTATTGCAGTAGTGGTGCAAGATTAGGTAATGTCCGTTCTTTCTGAGAATAGTCTTAGACTGATGACACAAAATACTGTGGCAGTTGCTGTAATGCAGTACTTAAGTTTGCATTTTCAAGTAGTATTAGACCTAAAATTTTTAGCTTAAAAGGAATATCAATGAAATTGCTGGAAAGTATGGTGATCACAGTAGACTCCATGGTGGCGGTAATAAATCTAAGATTTATTTTTAGTTTAGTTTATCGGTGTGCTATGTGCAGAATAAACTGTATCTCTACTGGGATCTTCAAGATTCAGTCATTTAAGATGAAAGTTACCTTTTTCTGACTAAGTTGGTGTATCCTGAGCCTTCTAGTAAAGAATTTTGATGAAAAAAATTCTTCATTAAAGTTCTAATATTGGTCTTGACAAACTACATCTTCTATTGGGGAATAATGTTTTCCTTGTGATTCTTAGTTTTCTTTTTCATCAAAGTGTTCTACAACGGCAAATATGATGAGTTAATGAGTACATTTTTTTTTTCCCCACTTTTAAAGATATAAACCAATACGTCGAAGAGTAATTTGGCTGATTGGGCAGTGGATTTCTGTAAAATTCAAATCAGACTTGAGACCTATGTTATATGAGGCAATTCGTAACTTGCTTCAAGACCAGGACTTAGTGGTAAGTATAAATGAGTGATGTTCTGTAAACACAGCTGAAACAGAAATACCATACCTTATGTAAATTTGATTGAGAACTTCACACCTTGCAGTCTGTTGTTTTGCAAGAGAGAATCTGTTGGGAAGCTGTGGGGGTATTTAGTTGTTGACATGTTGAACAATAAGGTCAAAGACATAAAACAAGCCCTTAAGATAATCACTAGGTGATTACGTCAGTGCGAAAATGAATGACAATAGTGACAGTCTGTCTTTTGTAAGAAGAAATTGTGAAGGGTCTGGAGAGAAATAATTTATAAACAAATGAACAGTTTGTGTAGATCAAACATCGTTATTCTGTGACTAGTCCCTGCAGTATACAGTATTATTTTAGCATCAACAATAGTTATGTGCTAACAGCGTTTGTTGCTAAGCTGGTTGAGTACAACTCTGTGGTTTTAAGCTACGATTTCCGTAGACCAGCAGGCAAGGTTGAATTAAGAAGCTGTTTTTGTGATTGTTTCTTCCTTTCTTTTTATTTTTACTTTTTTAAATTTTTAAACAGACTTAGCAGCCAACTGATAGAGCTACTCTGTTATGGCAGTCATAACAGTTTTTTCAGTGATTCCAGACAGCTTTAGCAGAGCAGGATGTGTTTCTGTGTCGATCTCGTGACTGTTTTTGGTTGACACTTTTGGAGCATCTGAACATCTACCAGGGAAGAACATGCCAGCTTCTTGACTATATTTGAATCTGTGCTTTGTGAGTGACAGCAAGCCATGAGATAATCCCAAGTTAAACTCCTTCTCTGTTGCAAGAGTTTTTCTCACAGGCTACTTTCTTGTTTAATTCTTTCTTGACCTTCATGAAGGTTTTACCTGAGAAATTTCTCCAGGTGGTACCACTTTAGCAATGCCAAATAAACTGTAAAGGATACTGAAATGAAAATGTTTGTGTTGAACTAACTACATTTCTTAGAGGGTGACAGAACACACAGAATGATTCAATTGCCAAAACAGCAACTGCTTTGATATTGTCAGATATTATATTGATAAACAACAGGCTTACTGGACATATGTGTGATAGATACATCTTGACTTTTCTTCTTTCAGGTCCGTATTGAGACAGCTACGACACTGAAGTTAGATATCCTTTTATGGACAAAGATGTTTGATTAGCTCTCAATTCAGAGTTACTGGAAAATAAACAACTTTAAACTTACACAAACATTATAACATGAAGAATTAATATCCATGGAATATTTGCTTATTTGAGTCTTGTATCCCTCTACAGTCTGTATTATTTTTTCTTAATGGTTATTTACCTGTAGATGACTTTGAGTTCAGAACTGACCAGTTCCTACCGGTAAGACCATTTATATGAACATATTCTGATGAGCAGATAGATCTATAGAGGAAAGAAGGAAAAAATGTCCAGTTTCATTTCAAACCACAGTATTTAGTAATTAGTGTGTGTGTGTTTCTTGGGTTTTTTTTTCAGTTTTCATAGGCCAAAACATGTAAAGACTCATACTGTTGCTGCTAAGGTTGGTGTTGTACAATACACAGACAGGCAATTAAAAATGTGTTGCTATTATGACTATTACAACTTCCTAGCATTGGGTGTAGTACTCTCATTCTCTGCATAAATATATATTTTACCAGACGCTAAATTTCTTCATGCTATGACAATATGCATTCTGTCTTCAACAAGTCTGCTCACCAACGTGACTTTCCAGTATGCCTGTTTCACACAGTACTTTTCAATCTACTGTTTCACAAAAATATTAAATATAAGTGTGTGATTAAAATAGCACCTTAAAAACGTAAACTGTCTTGGTCTCCTACATTTGCATTCTTTACAGTGGTCATTACTATTGTCATTAAGTAAACAATGAAATGTTAAGCTAAACATACAACATTTATTTTAATCACTGAAACATAGCAGGTGCTTTTTTCTTCTCGTTTGATTATGACTTCTTTGTTAATTACAGCTCTCTTGTGAATGAACAAAACAAAAATGCAGAGTGCATCTACACTGTTCAGTATCTAAATTTCATCTGTGACCCAAAAGCTGGAAGAGCCTACCTTAGCTTTGACCCTAACAAAGTGCTCCTTCTGGAGAGATGCCCTTCAGCTTTATAATGTTTTATCTGTGAAGTCATGTTTATACTTGCCCAAACATGAGAATGGCTTATGTTCAAACTGGATAACATTTGAATAGTTTTATTAAAGAGTCTCTCTAAATATTTTTATCTTGTTTTAGACAGTGGTTGGTTAGTGTGATTGGCTAGCGTGCCTTTTTCCCAATGAAAAAGTAACATTTTGCATACTTTGCAATTGTCTTTCAAAGTTCACAGATGTCTTAGAGTGGTAGGAGTATGCAAAAATCACCAATTCATGTCACCAGTTGTATTTTTAATGGTCTAATCTGTACTTATTTATTTTTATTTCAGTATCTAGAACCCATGTTTACACTGCTCTTTCAGCTGCTTCAGGAAGTAACACAGTGTGACACCAAAATGCATGTACTTCACGTTCTGTCTTGTGTGATTGAAAGAGTGAATATGCAGGTATTTTTTTTACAGACTTCAGTGCTAACTTTCTACTTCAAATACAGAGGATGACTTTTTGCTTTACATAAAAATAGTGGAAAATATAATTGATTAATAGACTAGTTATTGTTATGGTCAATGCTTGCATTATTTGCATTCCTTGGTTCTCTTGTTCTTTTCCAGTTCTCATTTATCTTTTTTGTAACATGTTCTTGCTCAGTTACTGCTTTTCTTTATTTACCATATATTTTTTTGTATCGACTCATCTTTTAGAGTACAGGAAGACTTTTACTGCTTATCTTAATGCATTTCTTTCAGTTTTCTTTTTTTAATTTTCACTTTCAAATCTAGTTGTCTCATCTTATATCTAAACTAGTATTTTATTAAATCTTACATATTAAGAGACATTTTGGGAGTCAAAATGCTTCACACTCGCAGGGACTCTGCAGTTAAATTTGTAATCTTATCTTCACTGATAGGGGTTACAATTGCCTATACAGCACTCTCCTAACTGCATGAAGAGTTTGAAGTTCACATATATTTTTAGTGCTTTCTTCTTAGTGTTATTCTTCAGCTAGAACGTAAAGAAATTGAAGATGCTTTTGCAGAATTCGAAAATGAACTGTTGATTGATATTGTGTCAGGTTTTTTTGCAGCATTGCTTTATTAAGCACAGAAATAATGCATGGTTTTATCTCCTCTTTCCACAAGTAATCCTGTCTGAGAGCCAAATGTAGCTTTCCTAATTGTCTGCTGTAAGAAAAGTCAACACAACAGCAGATTTCCCTGAATTTTAGATCAGCTAGAGAAGAAACAGAAAAAACAATTTGAGAAAGAATGTTTAAGTCTGTTTAGGTTAATTCCTAATTAAATAATTTTGAAGACAAACAGCTTAACTTTTTGTTATTGTAGAGCATCACAGAAAAAAATTAGGTTGGGATGAACTTCTGGACGTTATGTGGTCCAACCCCTGCTCAAAGCATGGGTAACTTTGGAGGTTATTCAGCATTATTTTTTTTTTCATGGGACTGCTTCTGGTGATCTTAAAGAATGCTGTTGTTTAGGACTCCTGTCTAAGTGAAGCATATATTAATATGAAAATATCTATGGCTATCAAATAAAGTATTGTTTGTGTTCTGTTTTCTACCTAAGCCTCATTGCCATGCACAAATTTTACTATAGGTAATAATGTTCTTCTCAAACCACTGTGCAGTCAGAAGTGACTTCAGTCACAGAGTGTGGAAAATGGTGTTTTAGGAAGAGGAAAGAGGAGTAAATCAAAGCAAAATCTTTATTTTTACTGTGGCAAAAGCAGGTCTTAAATATTTCAGAAGTTATGCTTGGGATAAATGAATGGCCTTGTTTCATACATTAAGAAGTGAATTTGTGTTCTGAACTTCAGATACGACCATATGTAGACTGTTTGATTCAGTATTTACCACTCCTTTGGAAACAGAGTGAGGAGCACAATATGCTACGATGTGCAATTTTAACCACCCTCATCCATCTTGTCCAGGTAAGGGATCAGAATCCAATAAATGTTGTCAATATCTCTTAGAGTTCTTTCTCAGACATGCCTACATGTGTTCTGTGTTTATGTGTCTATATAGAGGTAAAATTAAGGTATATTTTGGTTTTGTAGGCCATTTCTAAGTATTTCTCAGTCTTATAATAAAAATGTCTTTCTCTGATAGTGAAGATAAGCGTGGTTAATGTTAAGCACTAAACTGTTTTGTTTTCGGGGCTGGTATGGTAAAAGCAGTTCTTTAGGCAGATCTGCTTGTGTTTGTGGAGGGTTCTGATTTTGTAATCTTGGAATTAAATCTCCTTTAGTTACCTTATGTGAAAGAGCTTGTTCTAGCTCCCTTTGTTTCACATCCAGCATTAGGAATCTCGATCTCTTCTTACAATTGTTATATACAGTTCTGACTTGGTTCTGCTGTGTAGGCACATGTTTCCCCATTACTTTCAATTCAGCTCCAGAGATGTGAAATTTCTGTTTTGATGTCAAACTTTCTGTAAACATGAGCCACTTTTAAATCACAGGCCAAGATATGGGCTACCACAAGAAGTTTCCCTTCACCTGTTCTTGCAGTTTTGATTTTGATTCAGATTAGCATCACATGTTTAAATCATAAGTGTTATTGTTACAATTTTTACCATTACCTTTCCACTGCTAACCTCTGATATCTATCTGTCCCTTTGCAATTATTTTTGCAACATTTTTTTATAGTGTGTGGAAAAAATACTTTATTTCATCCCATATTAAACTTCTTAACTTTATGATGTTCTCTTGTGCCCTGTACATCTATTATATGAAACAGAGAAAATATCAACTCTGAACCACTTGCTTTGTTATATAATTGATTTGTATCACATCCCGTTATTTGTATTTCGGTCTCTTTGATATATTTTTTTTTTCCTTTTGAGAATTTATCAATGCTCATTATGGATGTTTTAGCTATACTGTAGTATCTCCTCTTTCTAATGTCCATTTTAAAACAGAATGGCCAGAACTATTTTAATGCCTTACCTTTGTTTGTGACTGTGGCTCATAAGTGAAGTAAGTGACAGTAGTACTGAGAATAACGGTGAACATAGTGATTCTCAGACCATTGTTTTTCTGTAGATTTTATTTTTTTTTATCTGTGTGGTGTAGCAAACTTTTCCTTTCTATGATATATAGCTTGCATTTATCAACATTAGGTCTCATTAGGTTGTTCATTCAGCTAAGTTTGTTTAGTTCACTTAGTATCTTAACTGTTCTCAAAACTAAAGGAATGTAGATAACTTTTGGTCCCAGATTTTGCCATATAACATTAATTGCTTTGTTGACTGACCTTGTATCTAAATTGAAGTTGCTGATGATCTGTATTCAGATAAATGAGTTTTGACCTTTTAGAATCATAGAATCATTTAGGTTGAAAAGACCTTTAAGGACATTGAGTCCAACTGCAAACCTAACACTGCAAAATCCTCCACTGAACTAACTCCCTAAGTGTCAGATCTACGTATCTTTTCAACACCTCCATGGATTGTGACTCAACCACTTCCCTGGGCAGCCCGTTCCAATACCTGACAACCCTTTCTGTGAAGAAATTTTCCTCATGTCCGATCTGAACCTTCCCTGGCACAACTTGTGACTATTTCCTCGTTGTCCTATCACTTGTTACTTGGGAGAACAGACCAACACCCCCCCATGTTAGAACCTCCCTTTAGGTAGTTGTAGACAGCGATAAGGTCTCCTCTCAGCCTCCTTTTCTCCAGGCTAAACAGCCCCAGTTCCCTCAGCTGCTCCTCGTCAGACCTGTGCTCCAGACCTCCCAACAGCCTCATTGGCCTTCTCTGCACTCTCCCCACCACCTCAAAGTCTTTCTCATATTGAAGGGCCCAAAACTAAACACAGGATTCAAGATGCAGCTTCACCAGTGCTGAGTACAGTGGCCCAATCACTCTTCTAGTCCTGCTGGCTACACTATTCCTGGTACAAGCCAGGATGCTCTTGGCCTTTTTGGCCACCTGGGCACACGCTGGCTCATGTTCATCCGCTGTCCATCAACACCCTCAGATCCCTCTCTGCCAGGCAGCTTTCCAGCCACTCTTGCCCAAGCCTGTAGTGCTGCCTGGAGTTGCTGTGACCCAAGTGCAGGACCCGGCACTTGGCCTTGTTAAACCTCATACAATTGGCCTCAGCCCAACCATTCAGCTGGTCCAGATCCCTCTGTGTGGCCTTCCCACGCTCCAGCAGATCAACACTCCCACCCAACTTGGTATCATCAGCAAACCTATTAAGAGTGCACTCACTCCCCTCATCCAAATAATTGATAAAGAGATTAAACAGAACTGGCCCCAATACTGAACCCTGGGGAACACCACTCATGACTGGTCTCCAACTGGATTTGGCTCTGTTCACCACAACTCTTTGGGCCCAGCCATCCCGCCAATTATTTATCCATTGCAGAATCCACCTATCCAGCCCATGAGCTGCAATTTCTCCAGGAGAATGCTGTGGGATACAGTGTCAAAAGCTTTAGTAAAGTCTAAGTACACAAAATCCAAAGCCTCTCCCTCATCCTTAGTAAGCAGGTCACCTTGTCATAGAAAGAGATCAGGTTGATCAAGCAAGACCTGCCTTTCTAAACCCTTGCTGACCGGGCTTGATCACCTGCTTGTCCTGTATGTGCTGCATGATGGCACTTAAGATTATCTGTTTGGGTAGTTTTGATTCTTAATGGTTATTTGCCTCTCCTCCCTGTTTTTCTATACATGTACAATATGTTCTCTAATTCCTCTAGGGGTTTACTGTAATACTGTTGCAGTCAATTTTGAACTCCTTTAGAAATTTTTAGCTGCTTGCTTTATCCAGAGATATTAGTTAAAATTACCTGAATTTCTTATCAGTGAAAGAAAAACTCTTGGTATAACTAAATAATCCTTAAACTGGAAATATGTAGAAATATCTGTGCTGTTGGCAGTAAAAATTCAAATAAGTTGTAATACATTCCTGAGAAAAGATTGACAAATAAAACCATGCACAGTTATACTGCTTGCAGAATCCATGGTATTAAGCACTTCTTTAATATGGACTATGGCCAAAAGTATAGGTGGACCCCAAAAAATTAAGCAAATTTCTGCAAGTTTCTTTTTCTTCTATGACAAGTATGTTTAAATGAGTAATTCCACAAAGAAGCCTTAACTGAGAAACACCAAATAATTTTTAACTTAACAGTTTCTGAAAAGAATAGCTGTGCAACAGCAGCATTCAGCTAGCCTCAGTTCTCTTAAGTAGTAATATTACAAAACATTAAGTAGTTACAGATTTAAGAATTCCATTCTTTTTAGGATTATTTTAAATTTATGATTAGTTATGACAATAGTTATCTTAACCCATCTTTTTTAATAAGCTGTTCTTATGAAATTATTGTTGAAAAAGAGTTTTACTCTGCATTCTTTGGAAGACATCTTTGTGTATGACTCATGGATAACTTAAAAAATAAATCACTGTCATCAGTTTGTGAATCTTTGTGTAGCAATGAAAAGAAACCCTCCTCCTGAATCTCAGAATATGTCAAAGGTGTAGTAAGTGATAGGTCCAAAGAGTAATTGTTTTCTTGATTTTTAGAACATTTTATTTGGCATTTAGTTATTTAGTATTTGTTAGAGCTGTGACTTTTCCCCAAAAGACAATAAACAATGAATATAATAATGGGTATTATTTATAATTTTTTCTTCTAAATCAACAAGAAAAAAAAAGGCAACTACTTTTATTAAAAAACATGCAGTTTTCTCAAGACATGTTGAGAGAAAGCTCAGGAGTATCAGACTATATATTGTTGTTGAACCATTTAGATGCAAGTTCAACCTTTGACTTCTTGAATGCATATTTACAGTATGCAAGTAGAACACCATCAGAACTATTTTATGTGCTGTTCTTCAAATGCTTGATTTGAGGGTTTTTTCAAGTATTTTATTGGGTTTTTTCTTTATTTTTATAGGGCCTGGGAGCAGACAGCAAAAATCTCTATCCTTTTCTACTTCCAGTTATTCAGCTAAGTACAGATGTTTCTCAACCTCCACATGTCTATCTTCTGGAAGATGGTTTAGAGTTGTGGTGAGAATGTTTTTTATCAATTTCTAATTTTTAAAATTTAATTTTTTTATCCCCAGAGGAAAAAAAAATCTTTTACAAATCTTTGACGTATTAAGAATGTATATGTTTTTGTTATCTTACCTTGACATTATCTGTATCATACCTTTGTTCAGAAGAGGTGAGGTTAGGAAGTTAATAACAGAAACATAATTAAAAATAGCTGAGTAGATAATCCATTTTCTGGCAGTGATAGAGAGATATAGTTCTGTTGTGGCAATGAACAGCAAGACAAAAACTGTAGACTCACTATAATGTAAATGCTGAACCAACAATTTGATCCGCTTGACTTTGGAAGCAAGTAACTCAGTGAATCTCCAAGCTGGTTGCTGGAAGAGATGGCAAGTTTACAGGGATAAGATGCAGAAGTTTTCTTTCAGATCTCAAGCTATTTGGTGACTGAACATAAACCAACAAGTGGTGCTGTGATTAGTTTACCATGTGGCTAATTCCATTGTTCCTGGTGCAGCTGACACTCTAGGAGAAGGAAAGTTAACCTGGACTGAGTTCAGCACATCTGATTTTTGCAGAATGGGAATATATTGAGTTTGTCATGAAAATAGCAAGGGATTTCTTTGAAAAATTGTAGATGGACATTTTAATTGCAGAGGCTTAACCTATGAATGATCTGTTGTATTCAGCAAAACTAAAATTCATAAAGATATTGGTGGTGGGGGAGCAAGTCAAAGTACAAGATCTTGAAAAAATTTAAGATAGGGGCCTTTTTAATGTATCAGGTCAGAACTTTCATATGTTCTTCATAAGACTGATGGTGAAATTGTTATTCTGATGCCTATGCAGAAGAATGTAAATATGATACTTTAAGGTGTCCTAGAGCACCAGTGGAACCAGGATGGAGCTGGCAGAGATAGCTGGGATGGCTTCCTGAGCCAAGAGCAGGGGAACAGCTAAGATATTTTACATGATCATAAATGTTATTTAAATACGGTAATCCCACACCTAATGTCTAGGAACAAACTGGAATGTGTTGCTGTGGCTTTAAGTATTAATTCAATTTATAGCTACTGTTTTCAAACCTCAAGATTATAAATGTCTGCAAACAATACTAAGTATGTAGTTAAAAGTAGAGGTTTGAACTGATTGCTACCACAGCTGCTCCTTTGAGATGTAGAGTACTACACATGTTGTCCTTACACTGTGAATATTTCTCTTTACCCACCTTCTCTGAGTTCCCTATTTCAGTACTTTGACATTCTCAGTGCTGTACTAGGGAGGTTAAATTGTCTTTAAAAAAAGACAGTGGCATGTTTTTCTTTCTTTTCCTACCTTAGCAAAATCCATGCCTATAGTGATGGATGTGTTTTAAAGACTAACAGGACACTTGAAGTGTACTTCAAGTAATCGTTACGCATTATTTAAGGATCACAGAGGACGTTAATAGAAGTTACACTGTTTTACATCTGTCAAAATAATTGCTTAGTGTTATCCCTAGATCATGTAAAACATTTCACTTAATCTGTTCTCAGGTTAGTGACTCTGGAGAATAGTCCATGTCTTACATCTGACCTCCTGAGGATATTTCAGAACATGCCTGCCCTTCTTGGTAAGTCTTTTACTACTAAAATTTCTGATTTATTTTTTTCTACTGTTTGTGTTGTTCATATATTAATCAATTCTGCAGTGGCTACAGGAACCAAGAGGGCTTGCAGAACTCTAATTTAGAAAATGAAGAGCAGGTTTTTATTGTTTGACTTTCCTATCTTTAATATTTATTATCTACTTACCCTAGATTATAGCATTTTTAAGTCTTGCATAAATGTTACTTGTTAGAGGTATTCATATACAATAATAGGGGACAAACCTATGTGGGAATGGAACAGTGTATGTAAATAAATACAGTGCAGCTTTGCTAACTCAGACCCAAAAGGACTGTTGAAAATATTTATAACCATTTACATAGAAGTAGTTGATTTGGCTGTGTTGAAGGTGGTGTAATAAAAGTTATTGTCTTGTAGTTTTTGCTTTGTATTAGTTGCCTTTGTGGACCAGGTCCTGTGAGACTTGATTTGATTGTGAATATACACAAGATTAGTGTGAATCATTTTAGTTGTACTTCAGTTTGGTGATGACATTCTGAATTGTGATTTCTTTTTTTCTAGACATGAGTTCAGAAAACCTCAAAAATTGCTTTAAAATCATTAATGCTTATATATTCTTATCATCATCTACATTTTTACAGGTATGTTACTGTTACAAAAAGAGTCATATTAGAACCGTAGCTCCCTATTGGCAAACTATCTTTTTTTCTCATGTTGGAAGACAATGTACACACAAACATTTGTACTCTTAGTCATTTATGTGTATACACACATATTGTTCTAATGCTAGCTCTTTATGGCACATAGTGGACACTCAAATAAGATTTGAGAAAGATTATTATTTAGAATGAATGTTTTGTGGATTGATTTAGTATTTTGGTACCTGAAAAGGTCCTATGGAGACTAGTAATAGTTACTCTGAATATCCAACGAGATGAAAATTATGATAATAAATTCTAGCAAGAAATTAACTAGAGATATTATGCCTTGTTCTCAAACTTTCTTCATTAGAAAATCCCATTAGAAAATCCATTGAGATTGATTGTTTAAAAAACCTGTAATGTTTAAAAAATGCTTAGATTAGATTTTACTTGGTTCAGGAAATACAAGCATTTTAAAAACTATGAAGTTAGGTCTTTGGACAATATGTAATCCTTTATGTGTTGAATTTTGGAATGTATACATAGTTATAAAACATGCTTGCCTTTTTAAATTAATTTCAGACTTATGCTACTGACTTATGCCGGTCATTTTGTGAACTTTTGAAGGACATAACTACTGAAGGTCAAGTTCAAGTTTTAAAGGTAGAGTGTAATAAAAATAATATCTGGGTATTCAGATCTGTAAAGCTGTTATTCTTGGTAGTGCTTTATCAGGTTAGAGTAATATTTTCAAGTATGATAAATGTAGAACATGTAGAAGAAAACAGCTTATTTAGCACACATTGACATTGGAGTCAGTGGTATTTGAAACTGAATATTTAAAGTTTGTGTGTGTGTGTATGGAGAGTGTATACACACACACTTTTTTAAAATACTACTTTTCCCAAGAGAACGTTAATGTAGCCCTAAATACAGCACCCTAAAAAATAATCCCCTAACACACTGTTCCTATACCCTCTCTGCAATGCCTTCATTACCTCATGTGATTTTGGGGTGTTGTCCTTAGATAAATGAGTTCTAAGCTAGTTTGAGTCCTCTTTGTATAGATGGATTTAAGTTAAGACTCCCTGATATCTTTCCCATCTGAGTATTTTCTAGATTACTAGAGAAAGGAGGTTAGTGAGAGCTTGGAACCTCATGAAAATAGTTTGTTCTGCAGCCTTGCAACAGCTCACTTAAACAGCCAGGTGACTAATCACTGCATTGCAAAGGTGACACTGTAATGTACAGAAAATCTTGAGAGCACTGAGTTGCAAAACAAGATTGTGTTTGGGTCATAGTAACTTGATTTAATCTTTGGCTATCAGTGGACTCATGAAAGTTGTAGAAAACTAATCAAAGGTGTGTATTTCTAATTGAATTCTAGAATGGAGAAGAGTACCACAGTATAACATAAAAGATGCTTACACTTCTAATTACAAAATAAAAGAGCAAAATCAATCTGATTAATAAGTTTGAAGATTTGTCCTAATTCAGTTTTTGGCTTGGTTCAGATTTGAGAAAACATACCTTTCATTATTTGAATGAAAATGCAACATTAAGAAGGTGTTCAACTCTAAAGTAAAAAGTCGTACTAGTTTTTTAATAATTAAGTTAATCTAGACTGTTTCTAATAAATTATGCAAAAGTAATTATTTAATTACAGTATCTAGCCTTCTTAATCTGAGTTTTGTCTGTACCTCATCAACGAGAACTGATCCCTTTGCCAACACAGAACAGCAACAGTAGTATTACATTTAGAATTTTTTTTCATATTAGTTTTCCTTTTCAGTATTCAATGCCAATAAGAAAAATAATCATACAGTTTCCTTTTTGTAACTGCATATCTGAAAAACTGACAAGATAAGGGTTAAGTAATAAGTCTGCGTACACGTGTATTATTATAAAAAACATTTGGATGATTTTTAGGATTGAATATGCACTGAATGATCTAGATTCACTTTTTTTTCTCCCTTTCTGTATGACTGCTAGAACCTAAAAGGTCTATAGTCAAGCTTTTCCAGTCTTTGCATGTTGGATGTATGTCCTCTCTATCACATTCCTTTGTGTAGCGTGCTTGAATTTGTACCTTGACGTACTGTTCAAAGTCTTTGCTTTTGGCATAAGTTGCTATTGCAATGGCAACAACTGCTTCAATAGAATTGCTAGTGTTTTTTCAGAGTACAAAGAAAAGTATTTTTGCACAAACTTCAAATGCTGCTGTGAAAGAAATGTTATGAAATTCATCGCTTTTGAAATGTTTGCCATGATACTTTAAATGTGCCTTTTGAAGAATTTCAGGAAATGGAGTATGCACTGGTAGCTGAGTAGTAATACTCATGTATTACTACTCAGCTACCAGTGCATACTCCATTTCCTGAAATACTCATGTATCACTACTTACATTTCCAGTGGCTGCACTAACTGGGAACTATGTGTTGCTTGTAAAATCTTGGACTTGAAATCAGTTCATTATAAATGCAAGGGAGGCAAGAACCTAGATCACACCTACCTCCTTGGTGGGTTGCAGAGCTGCTTGCAGAACCCCAGGACAGGAAAACAGCAGAAGTTGATAGTCCTCTCCATTTGTAGTTCTGGCTATGAGGAGCTTAGGGACTCTAGTTCTAGAGTTTAAAATGTCAGTTCCTCTTTAGTATTATTTAGAGTCTGTAGTTGGACAAACATTTGATGCAGCACCTTTTAATTAGATCTTTAAAATGGAATGTTGCGCTAATATAGTACCATTTATCAACTTGGCTCCCAGTGTTGCCTTGCATTAGCCACAAGGTTTGTCCACTATTCTTTGAACACATTCCTAGTATGCCGTCCTGCTTCCAGAAGGATGATTGAAATATAATCCCTGTATTTTTACAAAAAGGAAAATGTTTTGTTAGGCGTCACTATGCTGACTTCTTTAACAAAAACCCCTAAGGTAAATATCAGGAACAGAAGTATCCAGGAGTGTTCTCTGAAATATTTTCCTACAAACAGCTTTGGCTGGATTTAAAATAGATATTAGAAGAGTAAATAAACAGACAAAGTTGAAAAACACTAATTTGAACTGACAAGACTATTTATTGCAAGATTTCTGAGGCTTAATGTGACTTGGTTTTCTAATTATCCGAGACAGACAATAAAAGATTTGAAAATACTGTACAAGGAACAAATGATTTGGACAAAACTTCCAGCATATGGAAGAGATGAGTGGGACAAAACTTATGTTCACCTCCATTTAACAGTATGTTAAAGGCCTACAAAATTGAGAGGCATTGAAAGGGGTCAACTGCTTAACACCTCTCAAGGCAAGAAATAGTGGGCATTAAATGAAACTAGTAAGAACAAGGTTCAAAAAGAAAGAGATTTAGGGGAAACTGGACAAGAGCACAGAAGAGCAGTTCCTTGAGGAAGTCCCTCTGAGCTGCAAGTAGCTAGAGACTGAGAAGACTGTTTAAGGAGGTACCTTTATATGCTTTATACACGTTAGTGTATCAATGTGTGGTCTCTATCTTGACTTACCCGTAGGAGCAGATATCAGCCCATTATTCTCACAGCCTCTTCCCCTCTCTGTCTTGATGCAAGAGGAAAGCCCAAACAGCTGGGGAGAAGAAAGCCTGAAGAACAGAGGAAAAAATTATACTTCAGGGAGCAGCTCATGGTGGGCGAGAAAGCTGAGAAGTAAAGGGTAAAGAATGTAAAAACTGGGAACCAGAGCAGGGTATCAAGAATAGCATATCTGAGAGCACTTGTGATTATTTGATCACCTGCAAAGAGATGGTACGTCCTAATTAATGGTTCTTCAGTGACAGGACAAAAGTATAGAAATGAGCCTTAAACAGCTGTCACTCCTCACTGCTAGCCCACCTCATGAAGCTGCTTTTCCTGGAGCCTTGTCAAGGTCCTTCCTTCCAACCCACGTCACCAGCTTTTCCAGGGCCATGGGGAGGCTTATGAGCAGGTGCTTGGCTAGGTGGGTTTCACTTGGCATGTTGGTTTTCATCAGGTCTGTTATGCAGATCAGCTTTGCAGAATACTTCAATAGAATATACATCTAGCAGTCCTGGGGTTTGTTGGTATTTAATGGTAATCATTCTACCAGGACTTTATATATAGACAAGCAGATCAGTAAAGATTTTTAAATGTACTTTACTAATTGTCTAATTTGGTTTTGTTCTTAAGGTTGTGGAAAATGCCCTGAAAGTAAACCCTGTTTTGGGTCCTCAAGTTTTTCAACCGCTTCTGCCATCAATATTCAGGGGAATTATAGATGGGGAGGTAAGGGTTACTCTTTAACTATTATCTACTTTTCCTTTAGAACAGGAAAGTACCTTCAGTTATCTGGTCCAGTTTTATCATACTGATGTTGCATTTTCTCTTACTTTAAGAGCACCTGACAGATCCGTGACAGCTACTTGAGAAGTCTGTAAAAGTAACGTAGTAGTGCAAGAGTCGAAGCAACATATCCATCACTTATTTCGTCATCTAGTGTTCATTTTAATAAAATGTTTTTCTATTCTTACTTCACTCTTAATGCTGAAAAGTTGCTATGACTCTACACTCAGATTCTTTGAAGTTGTTGGAGTTTTTTGCTGTTTTTTTAAAGACACTTGTACTACTCCTTTTTAAGTGTAGCTGGACCAGAGGAAAACAAATCAGACAAAGAGAAGGTTGACTTGATGTTCTTTTTCTAATTGGCATATTGTCTAATTGACATGAGGAGCTGATGGATACAAGAATGCTTTGTGTGAGATAGAACAGGCTTTAGCATTTTGCTTGCTTAGATATACTAAGTTCTCCCTCTTCTCTACCTTCAACAAATTTCCATGTTGGATAAGAAGGAGTAAAAACCAATATGCTTTAATTATGTTGAACCTTGCAGTATTAGCAGGAGAAAAAAATACTTTAAACAGCAGAATCAGTGGGTGGAATTCTCTATGCTTTTGGCTTCTGATCAAAATCTTTGCTTTTTTTCAGATCTTGGTATTTGTCTCCCATTATTATTAACTAAGCTATTTCCAAGATTAAGCTAAGTAATATTACTTAGTGATGTACTTTTTGCCCTATAGAACACAGAAAAAGCCAGTTTGAAGTTTAAGATGACACAAAAATGGAGAAATGGAGAGTGGATTATTAAAATTGTTCTGATTTAAGAGTTTAATAAATTAATTGTTCCCTATTCAAAAAGGTATTAGCCTGGGTTATCATTTTCAGGTAAATATTGGTATTTTGTTTGTCAAGTAGGTAATTCTACAAAAAACTTACTGTTATATGGCTAGATACTGGATTCAATACAAATAAATTTGTAGCTTCTTTTAAAATTAAGAGTAATAACAAAAGATAACAAAACAAAGGGGTTATTACTGTATCAAGGTAATGTTGGGACACTTGCAAATCAGTTATTGGATAATGTATTATTGTTTGTCTCAGTAAAATAAATAACAACAATTTCAAAAATACTGAGAACTTCATAGGGTTACTAAAACTGTGAAAAGTATTTTTAAACCATAGTAAAACCTCGAAGTAATTTTTAATGGTACAATATACTGTTTATTCCTTACAATGCAAGTTTTTAAATTTAAAGTAAAATTACCTTGCATGGTTGTCTTGGCTGTTTAGAGGAAAATGACTGAGATTGACATAGTTTTCCTGTTGCAAGAATCGACAAACTCTAGTAATGAATGATTACTCACTCAGTCTTGTGGTCTTAGAGGCTTTTAAATGTGTAATTTCAAATTTAATTCTAATTTAATACAATATATAAAGGATGCATGCAGGTGTTTTCCATGGATCTGCACGCTGTTTGTTAAGTATTTTTCTGTAATTAAACTGAGCCCCTTTTGCTTTTATTTACTTTTCTTTCAGAGATATCCAGTGGTTATGTCCACTTATCTGGGGATCATGGGTAGAGTTCTACTACAAAATGCAAGTTTTTTTTCAGTACTTTTGAGCCAGATGGCATGTGAATTGGCTCAAGAGGTAAGGATTTTGTCTTGATACTTCAGTGGGATTGCATGTGGCAGACCTGTGTTCTTTTGACCCAAGAGAACTTTTCCATCTGTTTTCCATGCTTGCTCCTCTCCAGTTTGCCTTGGAAAGAGGCTCTTTCCCTTCTTTTGGTCTTAACCCTGCACATCCTGTAACAAGTTTTACATATTCCCACAACCACCTTAACACACCTCATAAACAGTTTTATACAGTTGCTAAATTATCTTCTCATTGCATCCCACAATAAACCATATAAACCTCTTCAGTTTGCATGGCATTGCAGGGTAAGAGTTTCTTTCCTTGTGCTGTCTCGATGGGTCCTGCACCAAGAATAATGTTCTAGTCATTCTCTGGTGAGGATTACCTCAAGAGTATCAGGATCACTGTGCTCTGCTTTCACTGATGAGGTTACTGAGGTTCTTTGCTACAGATATTGTACTATATCTGTAAGGGAAATTTAGTAATTTTCCTCTCCTTGGGTATAATATAGTTTTCAAACAGGTAAAGACAAGTGTTTTTATTTGCTGCCAGTGAAGGTAAAACAGAGAAAAAGTTCACGCGCTTTATATGCGTTAGACCGTTATAAGAAAACTGTTTGAGTAATTCAGTGTCCTAAATCACTGCTCTGCCCACGAATGAAATATATTTCTAACCTCTAGGTTACAATTAATAGTGAGAGGATTTCAGGGCCTAGAAACACTGACACAGAAAATTAAAAAAGTACCCGTGGCTTGCTACTTGTGTCTGGTATTCATAACTGTATGGTGTTTTTCCCAGATTAAATAATGTGTTCAGTTGGTAGAAAAATTATTTTCTAAATAAGCTGAAGTACTCAGGAATTAAAAGGAATATTCTTTTTGCCATTGCAGTTGGACCAAGTTCTTGGTAACATGATTGAAATGTGGGTTGATCGGATGGATAACATCACTCAGCCAGAAAGAAGAAAACTGTCTGCTTTGGCATTGCTTTCACTTCTGCCATCATTGAATAGGTGAGGAAATGTACAATACCTTAAATAGGAATGCTTCAAAGGACCTTAAGATATTTTTAAGATATATTTTTAAGGTATTTCACACTTCTACAGGTAAATATTCAAAGATAAGTAGTTTTCTTACCTCTTTTTGCCAAGAGACACTTAAAGTAGAAGTTTCATGCTACATTATATTAATTTATGTTTGCCTTTGTAGCAATATAATAACCTTTCTTCTATGTCATGGAAAATGTGATTTAGTAAAAGCGAGGAGACAGCACTGCATATTTTATTGTCCATTCTCTTCTTAATATTGAGCTAGCTGCTTCTCTCATCTGTGACTTAAGTAGTTGCTTTAGTTGGCTTGGTGTCCTTTCCAGGGAAGAAAGTTAGTTCAGTTTTCTTTCATGTTGTGGGTAGATCTGAACTTTAATCCTGGTTTTCCCCTTTATGATATTAAATGGAATAGTTGCTGTGAAAGACTGAAACAGTTTTTGCACTGTAGATTTCTATAGCAAGCAGTTTTTACTGTTCTTTCTCTAGCCATCTTCTTTGCTCAATAAACATACAAAATTAAATATTTTAATGAAAACAATGAATAGTGTTACACTGACTTTTAAATTGTCACTGCTAGAATTCATGTATAACACCTTTTGGTGAGAGTTCAGTCCATACTTACCTTCAGATTATTCTTGTCTGTTTGAAAGTCAGGAAGACAAGACTGCATGAGTTTGTTTAGTCTGCCGGAAAATCAGTCTGATTTCCTGAAAAGGCTCAGGTATTATCTAATGGGAGTTTAGATGCTGCTGACAAATCCTAAATCCAAGTTAGTGTCTGTAAAGATGTAAATAATGTAGTGGCTACCTAAAAAATCAGGGAGCTATTACATGTAAAACTTAAAGAGGGTTCATTGTTTTTGATGTACACAGAAGCTGCCCTTTATTGTCCCCGATCATCAAGAGAAACACCTAGCCAAAGGTGAACCAAGCAGCTTCTTTATGAAAAAGCATTTGTTTTTTCTTTTTCAGTAAATGTAACAGTGTTATAATACTTGTGAATATATTTGAAATGTTCTCAAAGAGGTGTTGTCTAAAATTTAAGGTGCTGAGCTACATGCCTGTCTTCCTGTGAAGTTTCTTTTAAAGAGAGGAAGGAAAATAGAAATTGCTTTAGATAACTGTGTTATTTTGAACTACCTTCAGCTGCTCCAATTTCCTGCTGTAAGAGCCAAATATTTCTGGCAGTCCTTAACATAATAAAAGCTTCTGCAAATTACAGCTTTATTTTTCATATCCTTAAATCATTTAAGAAAGCTGCTTCTCAAATAAAGAAGCCTCTCTTTAGTGGACGTATTTATGTCAAAGTTATGAAAATTTTGCTATACAACTGATAGACTGCCAGGGCCAAACATACCTTCAGACAGAATGTGTGAAGCCGATTCTGTCAAGTGATTTTTCCTTCTGCTACGGAACAATGTGAGTCACTCTGTTTTTCCAGTTTTATAGAGATTATATTGTATATACTTGCTGCATCTCCCATATGAAGTTTGTGTTAAAAATCAAATTTTTCAAAAGCAGTCTTCTTGTGCAAGTCCATTTGCAAAGTCTAAGAAAATATGTTTTAAGTATAATACAGTATTTAAACAAAATATTTTGACCCGTGTATACAGTGTTTTCAAGAAAAGCTTAAGTAATTTTTCCTGTTGGAGTACCTCACTGACAAGCTTCCTGGTTAGATATTATTTTGGACATCCACAGCCTGTTCAAGATTTCTCAGCTGTAGAGACAGAATTTTGTTTCCTGAGAATGGCTATGAGATAGATTCACTTGGGAAGGCCAAGCTGAGGGTGCCGTTCTACCCTCAGCTTGCTCCTGTAAAATGGTCAGGGTGGTACCAGTAGCAAGCTCCGATTTTCAACATTCTGCTGTAGGGAAAACAGTCATCTGCACTGTGTCTTGCACTTCCTGAGGACTTTGCTCTTTTTGCCAGTTGTTTCCTCTAACCTACAGCTGGAGCTGTCCCAAGAGCATCAAGTTATTTTAGAAAGAGAGGGAATAGAAAAAGATACTCACATTTTTTCCCTCTGAGTTGCTTTATGGATAAAATGTTGGGGAAAGTATTAAGCAGTGACCTTTTGTATTCTCCCTCCAAACTGTATAATATTATTTCATTGCTTTTAGGTACTTTTCTAGTTAGGTCTCGTGTTCATAACTGTATGTATGTGGACTTGGGACTTTCTCATTTTTATAGGAAGCTAAAGATTCTATTATTACTCATTTAAAACCAGTATGGCAGAAATAATTTCCTGTTTCATATATTGTGCCTCTGACAGTGTCACAAGTGAAGGATTTTAGGATAGATAAGATGGGAACCACTCTAGAGCACTCGTAGTTCACAGTGGTTCTCAGGCCAGTTAGTTGGACTAAGCAGGTCATAAAGTGACAGTTTATTAGCAAATTATAGCTTGCTTGTGTAGGCAATATCATCCAGAGATACATGCAATAATGTCTTTAGTATCAATAGTACCATTGTATTTTATCATTAAATGCATATGGTCCTTCAATCCACCATTTTTTTATCTTCCTACAGACAGCTGCATATTGTGTTAGTCTTTAGAGTCTGTGTTAAAAAAAAAAAAAAGAACAGTAAGAGTTTCTTTCCTGATTAGTGTGTTGCAGCACATTTTCACCTAGCAGTAATTTCCTGGTGTAACTTGGGGTTTTTGGATAAACTAAATACTACCTAATTTTGTGCATTTGCTACCTAGCTCTGGCCAGTCAGCGTTAGCATTTTTTGTGTCTGACCAACGTATGCACATATATGCATATTATTTTCCACATTTCATGCTCTTAATGCCTGTTTGCTGCTCATATCTCTACATGTACGTTTTCATTAATTTATTAAAAGCTCTTTGTACTTCTTAAAATGAAGACCTTTGTCTTTAAACTGAAGCATATAATAGTAGGGTCCAGTAACAAGATTTAAGCAGTAAGGATACACTTAAGGAGTAATAGTGTCCCCATGCTAAGTACATGAGGGAAGTATGCTTAGACACACAGTAGCTAGAACAGTGAGGGTTTTTCGAAAAATATGAAAGGACTTGAAGTTTGGAAGAGAATAATGTCTGAACTGGGGTGTGAGACATGAGATATGACGACAACCTGGATGAATACATTCACAGATATCGTAATTTCCTGGTCTTGTTCAGTCATAATCCAGTTTGTCTACAAGCCATTTGTCATGGCTTGTTTGTGAACTTATAGCTTGAAGAGTATTGGTGCTGGGCCACCTAGTCTAGACTGCGCTTTTGCCAAGAAAGTTTGGACCAGATGATCCTTGTGGTCCCTTCCAACCTGCTATTCTACTCCATGATTCTAGTACAGTACAGCAGATGTTGGGTTGGGTTTTATTAGTTATGCACTTGGTCCCCAAGATAGTGCCTAGTGAACGTGGTTAGAATCAGCAGCCTAACTTTTCTTTAGGCCATTGTGGAAAGGACATGGGCCACCACCACTATCTTAGGTGCTGCATTTTGAGACACACATCTTCAGCATTCTTTGTATTTCATAAGACCAAAGCAGCTAAAATTGTACCTATTCCCATTCTTGTAACTATATAATCTGGAAATAATCAGCGCGTTTACTGCACTTTTGTCACTTTGTATAATGTCAGCATTACAGTGTTTTGTAATGTGCTTACTTTGGAATATTGCAAGCTTTTAATGATTATTTAGCAAAGCAGATTTCTTCTTTTATTCCTCCATTCATTACTTGTGTCTCTTGGTAAAACACAAACAATACTGAAATTGCTTAAGAGTGATAGGAATGTTGGGAGTGTAGGAAGGCCATACAGATGGATCTGAACTGACTGCATTGATGGTCTTAGTCCAGTTGTATGAGGTTCAACAAGGCCAAGTGCCGGGTCCTGCTCTTGGGTTACAACAACCCCAGGCAGCACTACAGGCTCAGGGAAGAGTGGCTGGAAAGCTGCCTGGCAGGGAGGGGTCTGGGGGTGTTGATCTACAGCCAGCTGAACATGAGCCAGCAGTGTGCCCGGGTGGCCAAAAAGGCCAAGAGCATCCTGGCTAGTGACAGGAATAGTGTGGCCAGCAGGACTAGAGAACTGATTGTGCGGCTGTACTCGACACTTACGAGGCCCCACCTTGAATCCTGTGTTCAGTTTTGGGACCCCCACTGCAAGAAAGACATTGAGGTGCTGGAGAGAGTGCAAAGAAGGTGATGAAGCTGGTGAGGGGCCTGGAGCACAAATCTGATGAGGAGCGGCTGAGGGAGCTGGGTTTGTTTAGCCTGGAGAAAAGGAGGCTGAGGGGAGACCTTATCGCTGTCTACAATGACCTGAAAGGAGGTTGTAGCATGGAGGGTTTTGGTTTCTTCTCCCAAGTAGCAAGTGACAGGACAAGAGGAAATGGCCACAAGTCGTGCCAGGGAGGTTTCTTCATGAAAAGGGTTGTGAAGCACCAGAACAGGCTGGTCACTAAAATGTGGGAGTCACGATCCCTGTAGGTGTTTAAAAGATGTGTATATGAGGTTCTTAGGGACATGGTTTAGTGCCCAATTTACATTATGGATGGACTCGATGATCTTAAGGATCTCTTCCAACCAAAATGATTCTATGAATATTTTAGTCTCTAATAGGAAACACAAACAGGATTTGGAAAGATATTGTGTCAGTGATTAACTTAGCTTGTTTTGATACCTAACTGTAAGCACGAGTAGCATTTGACACTATGTTGAAAGCTTAGCACTCCCCTTTTGCTGGTAAGTGTTATTGGTGCTACGTATATAATTATTGAATGGAAGGTTGCTAAGTTTGCTTTTACTCAAAGTCAGCACTTTCCAAAACAGTCCACTAATTTTGGTGCTTGAGGATGGGTTCATTCTTGGTGGATCTACCAGTGTAGAGTGGTACCACTCCATAGTAGTGGAGACTCTACTTAGCTTGAAACACAAAGCATTTTAATTGATCTTGTCTATTTCCTTTTTGATTTGTGGCACACGAGTAGTATTTCAAGATACCAGTGTTATTTTTTCCACTTTAATTCAAATGTGTTTGTCTGAGGAATTTATTTTGAGGAAAAGGTTAGGAGCCCAAGAGGTTCTGCAGGTTGCTCTGCTCATTTCTAATAGTTATAAATGAATGTCTGTTTTTTCTCACTGTATATCAAATCTGATATGTCAGCCACTATGAGTTCTGTCAATTAGATGATTGGCATTCTGTGAATACAAGTACTTACAGTATGCTATTATAAATCTTCATTAGGTTATTACAGAAGATTTGCCTGTGTCATTTGTTTCAGTTACTTTGTTAGAAATTTAATTTTCCGTTGAAGAAGCTGTCTATATGTAATATTAGGAAATGGCAAGAAAATGCCTAATAAAATGTTATATTCTCCTTCAGAGAGAGTTACATCCTTGTTTATGAAGTCAGAATTTGGTACATAACTAATTTGCATATCTGCCCTTATAGAGGTGATACTCTGAAGGCCCTTCTTCCCCTCCTTTTTTTCATTCCTCTATTCAAAAGTGTGCTCATGCACACGTTTAACAGACTATTAGTATTAAAAGGAGCTCTTTGAATTATGACTTTGCAGTTGTCATCCATGTTTGGCCTTATATTTGTTTAGTTTGCCTGACAGGTAGCAGTGCAGTTCTAATGATATGAGTGAAAAATGTGGCTTTGGTCTTAGTCTGAATATCAGAGTCTGCATCATTCCAAGTGTTATATATAGTACCATGACTTCCTTAATTGTTTGTCTCATCATAGCATTGGCAAGAGGATGCACTCAATAAACTTCCATTGTTCACAATTTCTATTAATTTTTCTCCTACAGCTAATTGTTAGTATGGACTGGTCAGGAACAAATTATCATTTCCCCTAAGACCCGTAAGGCTTGTTTACAGGTTTTACCAAGCGATGGCAAAGTACGTTGTCACTAAATACAGCTGCTCTGCAGCAGAAAACAAACTGCAGTGATAAGAGGTTGATTGCTGCTGATATCTTGCTTTAGTTTGTGGCCTGTATAAAAAAATTCAGAAGCCTTGCCTAAAACTCTATTAAATATAGTCTACCCTAAAATTGATTGTTTTAGTAATATAAAAAACAGCAAAATATGATAAAACAGACTAAACAGCTTTCTTCAAACTTTTTACCTTTGTCCTTTGTAATGTGCAGTCTCCTTGTCTGGGAATTAGTTATTGGACAAACAGTGACTAAAGTGTAGCATATTATTAAAAATATGTAAATATCACATTATCGTAACAAACTTTAAAAGCAAAATTAATACTGATTTGTAGCTGATTTTCCACTTGAGTTTGTTCTGAGCTGTTTGGTACACCTACCTCTCTCTCTGTCCCTATGCTCTGTGAATTTTGAGACTGCCTTAGAGTAGCTGAGATACTTGGTGACAAGAAGTGGTTAACAGCACAACCAATATCACTGCAAGAACTCCTACAATTAAGTATTTTCTTATAAATCAACATTTCATATTCAGACAATTTAATGAGAAAGGGAGGGTTTAAAACAAAACATCAGATCTCGAGATAAAGGAAATATCTAGCATAAAGAATGTTTGCATTTTTAAGGAAGAAATAGCTTTTGTATTTTCCATATGGGTATTGTCTGTAGTAGTTTTCAGGAAATGGACTAATTGTTTGTTTTCTCTTTTTGTAAAATTTTTAGAAGCTATCTGTTGCTAATGCCAAGAGCACACCCATCCTGTCCCGTAAAATAGCAGGCAATAGCTGCTGAAAACTGTACAATTTGATTTAGTTTTGGATCAGTTTCTAGAAGGCCAGTTAGTTATTCTGTTTGAAATGTAGGAAACTGCTTTGAGTTTGAAATGCATTCATATTGAGTATATTTCTTATTGTTTTTATAGTTTGAACAGTTCACTAAATATTGCAGTGAATAGTGAAGAATCTAAAGCCACATAAGACACATAGAAGCAACTTGCTAGGAACCAGCTTTTGTTTATCTGGCCACTGTATTGGTTTCTCTAAATTCCCATGCTGTCTGATATCTCATGGACCTTCAGTCTTTCTAAATGTGTTAATTTTGGCATTTTGCAAGAAGGTAGACCTATTAACATTTGCCTCTTAAAACTTTTTTTTAGATTGGGACTTGCTTCTTTGAGCACTATGGGGTTGGTTCACACAGCACATCTTGGAATAAATAATTTTTAATGACTTCTTTAGCCAAGTAAATATTGGCATAAATAGCCTATAGGTGTTACAGCTTAGCCAAGAGATAATTTCTTGTTTGAAGTCATTCTTTATTTTTGTTAATCTTTGTTCTTACACTCACCTGCCTGCATATGACCTGGATAATATTTTTTAATTACTCTTACTGTTCTCTCCCCCATATCCAGGATACTTCCCTAGTCATCCTGAGAACTGTTCAAGACTATGCAGTGTTTTCCTTTAAGGAAATTACATGTCATATATTTTATTTTACATTCTTTTATGTCAACCATTATGTTAAATAATATGAAAAACTAAAACGTAAAACTAAATAGTTACGTCTAAAGAACAGTTAGTTTTTCTATTGGTTTAGTGGTCTCAAAAAAAAAAGAACCAAATGCAGTTCTTATTCTGGCTTGTAACTGATGCAGGATTTGTCTGAAGTGGCTCATGGACCAATTTCACTGGTTCTGCTGATTTCTTACTTTAGATATTTTAAGAGGTATCAACTCTGATAGAATTGAAGGTCGTTAATTTTTTGTCTGTGTTTAAAAAAGAAAACAAAATCAAAATTAAAAAAAATTCCCCTCCATCTAGTTAATTTTAACTAGCTCAAGTTGGAAAATTGAAGGACTATTGGGTGTTTTACAGATTCCAAATGAAAAAAAAAAATGTTCAAAACTATTTTTTATAAAAACTTCAGAAATACAAGTTTCTTTTGGCAGAATTTGGAAGAAGGGCTCTCAGAAACATGGCCATGTCTATTCTGCTTCCTTTGCTCATGTGAGTCGTGCATTTCAGTGTGTATTATGGTAGACAGAGATATTTGGGTGATATTTCGCCCCTTACATAAACTTCTGCTTTCTGTATGAGATCATTATGGCTGAAATTACTTGATTCTTCTGCTGTTGTGCCTCCTCCTTGGCTTTGGCAACAGATCGTAGAATGTCCTGAGTTGGAAGGGACCCACAAGGATCATCGAGCCCAACTCCTCTCTCTGTACAGGTCAAGCCCACAGTTCACACCATGTGTCTGAGGGCGTTGTCCAGTCTTTAACACTGTCAGGCTTGGGGCTGTGACACCTCCCTGGGGAACCTGTTCCAGTGCTCCACCACTCTCTGGGGGAAGAACCTTTTCCTAATGTCCAACCTAAACCTTCGCTGACACATCTTCCTGACATTCCCTCGAGTGTTGTTGGTCAACAGAGAGAAGAGATCAGCGCCTGCTCGCTCTCCTCCACTTGTGAGGAAGCTACAGAGCTTTTGATCTTGCTTTGAAGATATTTTGATCTTCTTGCTGTCTGTGCCAGGTGCCCTTCCATCCTTCCCAATTGTCACTGCTTTATCAGCTTCGTTTTGCAGAGCAGAATGGTGCTTTACAGTATAAATTGTGATTTTTATAGTTACATTGTTATTTGTAGGCTTAATCTTTAATTTACCACCTTGTTTTGTTGTTTCCTCTTTCCTCCTTTGATGATACGGCTGCACTTTGCAGGTGTTTGTTCCCTGTGATAGGTACACTGAGGATGAGGGGAGACGCAAGGAGCCCTGCAGGAAATGAGAGTCGTGCACCAAAGGTGTGGCTGTCAGAATATACATAGTCCTCTGTGGATAAATTTGCTTTAAAAAAAGTGGCCTAAAGAAGGACTTAAAAAACGTGGATCAAGTCTGCAGTATAAGGAATACAGAGCAGTTTAATACCACATTGTGCGGTTCTCGTATCTGAGATTTCCTGGGCTCTGCCATCCCAGCCTCCCTCCTCTCCCTCTCTGCTGGAGTGTGTGTGTGTGTGAGTGTGTGCATGTGTTCACGGTGGCCGCAGTTTGGCTCTGCAGAGAGATGGAACAGTGTAAGTGTTGCTGTTGATCTAATAAAACATCTCAGATTCTGGATGGTAGATAAAGGATTAAAAATAGCACAGCAGTACTCTTAGAAGTGCATGCGCTTCAATCTGAAAGTAATACCTAACTTAGCTAAAACTTATTTCAGCTCTGCTAGTTGAAAACAGTAAAAAGCCAAACCAGCAACAGTTACAAGCTAAGATAGTTTGTAGTTTTCTAGAAACAAATCATTCAGATTTCCTTTCCAACAATACTTCTGAAGCACAGATAAACTGGCTTCCTGTCCCAGGGTTTCCTGTATCCATGGCAACCTGACTTTAACCACTTCTTTCTTAGTTTCCTGAGCAAACAGTTGCAAATCCTAGGGCAAAATGTGAGAGCTCTAGTACGCGACAAGATTGCCTTCAAAAAGCTTTCACAGATGAGTACAGTCGGTCAGCTTTTAACTAAGTCCAATGAACTGCAAACCAGGAAAATAACAGAAATAATGAACTTCAGATTTGGGGTAAGGAATTGTTTTTATTTATTTTGAATGTAACTCAGCATTATAAAAGTAAAATTCAAATTATAAGTGAGCTGCCAGTGAAAGGCAACTTGTTTCCAGTTAGCATTTCTACTTGAATGCTATTGAAAAATTTCCTAGTTCTTGTTAACTATAAAAAATAGTTAATAAGCTGTATTTTGAATTTACTAGAAGCCATTATTTTGGCAGCTTAGTTGCCTTTATGCTGCAACCAATTAAATATTTTCTGACTAGGCTGGCAGTACATTGTTTCATTCTTCGTTTACTTTGAAATTTTTTTCAGTGTAGTTCAAACTTATACTTACTAAGCTTTTATTTTTAAAAACTACTTATTTGGCATCAAAGGAGAATATAGAAAATACCACTCTTGAAAGTTACGCTTATATTTTAAGGAATGTACGCATAGAATCTTTAAACTTCCACATTAATAATATTTATAAACTTCTTTTTATCTCTACTAGCAAAGTCAGAGATGATTGAGAAGGCCAAAGACAGGGATATGTGTGGTCTGCAAAGTTCTCCACCCTGCCTGGGAGCATTCCTGTATGTCCTTAGTTGTTTTCTTTTGTCGCTGCTCCAGAAGGAGGCTCTTGGCTGTCCAGCTGCTTGCCAGCTCTGCACAGGGAGACAAGTTAGCTGTCGTAATTTAGGGCTTTCAAGCATCCCGTGGAACTTGACAATTCTTGTGTACCTCAGTGAGAATAATGTATCGCGTGTCACTCCAAATGAACTGAGAGGCCTGCAGAAGCTTGTTGCACTCTATATGGATAATTCCAGTATTTCTTATGTGCATCCAAAAGCTTTTCTGGAACTCCCCAAACTCTGCTACTTGCATCTAAATAACAATAATATTAAACGCCTGGATCCAGGAATCTTTGAAGGTCTTTCCAATCTTCATTGTTTATACCTTCAGAATAATCAAATAGCTTTTGTTCCCAGAGGATTATTTAGTGATCTCCTTTCTGTTAGATATCTAACACTTCAAAGAAATCGTCTCAGTGTCCTTGGAAGTGGCACTTTCTTGGGAATGAGAAATCTCCGAACACTTAACCTAGCCAATAATAGGATTTCACGGATATCAGATTCAGCATTTCATCATCTTGAAAACCTTGCATATTTGTTCCTTGAAGGTAACAACTTAACACTTGTGCCATCAAATGCTATTGGAAAGCTCAAAAATCTTGAAAGACTTTCTTTGTCTCACAATCCCATTGGTTCAATACATCCTTTTGCATTTAAAGGACTTAGCAAGCTTCGATATCTGTCTTTAAAAAGCATAAAGCTTAAATGTATTGCTGTAAATGGATTTTTTGGATTAAACCACCTTAGCCAGTTAATCTTAAGTTACAATGATTTAGAAAATATAAATTCCAGCACTTTTACATTATTGAACAATTTAATGTATCTGCAGTTAGACAGAAATAAAATAACAAGTATTGGCAGTGGTACCTTTGAAAAAGTGGGACAGTCACTTAAAATACTCAGTCTAGCATTCAATAATATTACAGAGTTACAACCTGAAGTACTCAAGCCCTTAGTGTCTTTAACTCATCTACAGGTAAATTATAATCCTTGGAACTGCAGCTGCAAAATGCTTGGTTTACTTAATTGGCTAGCATCGTCTCCTATTTCTGTAAAAATTCATTGTCAGAATCCCCCACGTATGCGTGGCAGACCTTTGCATTACATTAAGTGGGCTCAGTTTGCAAACTGCAGTAGCCCTACTCCCAGCCCAGAAACAGCCCAGAGTCTGGCGTCCGTAGGTGTCCGTCACAACCCCACCACTTTGCTGATGGCATGGCATAAGGGAAACAGGCACAACACATTTGAACAGTCGCAACAGCTTGCCAATGCAGAAACTAAATATGTTGCTTTCTGGGAAGGAACTACCGCTACATCTGCTAACCCGTTTCCCTATGAAGAAAATGCTGCTGAAATTCCATCACAGACAACTACAGTATTACGAACATTACCAGTGCAAATACCAGCACAGACTATACCTGTTAACAGAACGGTAGAAGGAAAAGGTTTGTATCCAACAGATGCTTCTCTTGTATCGTTAGAAACACCCCTGCTTTGTACACAACAGGTTGAAAAATTGAGTCAGGCTTTTGACATTTTACTAGCATTTTTCATTCTGGCTTGTACAGTGATCCTGTTCTTAACCTGCAAAATTATTCAGTTTAGGCAGAAACTAAAGGTGCTGGAAAACTCAGGGGAAAAGAGGATAGAATATTATGGTTTTTATCAGCCTGGCAGGTACAACATCACTGGCCCAGTGCAGTCTCTAACTCGGAATGCAGTGGGGCATTCAGAACTGGACCAAATCAGGCTGCTCAAGCGAACACCATCTGAAAGTCAGGCACAGGTCATATTGTTTGAACATTCATCATTGTAATTTCTCTGTTTTGATTTGATGTTAACTTTACTGGTATCTGAAATGTCAAGAAATCAAGAACTCAATTTCCTAAAAGTGCCTGCACTGATGAAAATTAACGGATTGATAGAATTGTGAAAATTGATATAATTTGGGTTGGTCATCGTCATTTGCTTTGTGAATGTTTTGAAATGTATTGGTTTTTATTAGATGTCATTTAAATCTGATGTGGATAGTTACATTATCCTCTGTCCCTGTTGTAGGAATCTTTGACCTATAACTCAAGTACATGTGCTATGTAAAGTACATATATATTTCTTTTCATTTCGCAATACTTGATGGTATAAGTTTCTATAGAAATTCCATAGCTAATTTGAAGCTTGAAGCAACAAAAATATCAGTTTTTAGCAGGACCATGAAGATAAAAAATCTGGAGGAGTGAGAAAAAAATAATGCTTTATTTATTTATTGTAATGCATTTTCTACTCTGCCTCTATTAACCATCACAGTGGGAAACAAAAAAGGCATATTTACACTTAGCATATTCAAAGTCTTGAGGAAAAAAAATGAAATTATTAAAATTTTATTCATACCTATGGTATATTTTAATATACAAAGTTGTGTATTCAGTCTGTGTAATGAATATATTAAAGTGAACTTTTTGTTACTGTGTATCTGTATCATTTTATGATAATATCTGAAGCTGGCATTAATAGAGAAACTAAATTTCTGTTGGATTGAACAAGTGACTAAGTTTATTATGTCTAATGTAAAAGAGCTGGTTAATTATTGTCAATAAAGGATATTATGTTATCTATATAGTAACAGTTTGAGGTAGTTTTTGGCTGGAGAAGAGGTATAAACTGAAGAAATAAACTATACTTTAAATACATAATGCTACATTATTTACTGAAGATATGCGCATATTTGTAGCGTATATTCGAAGTGTCAGGTCAAAGTGCATTTTCTTAGTGGAGACCTAATTTTAAGCTTAATCTTCAAAAGATGGATATTATTTTACTATAGAGTTTGCATTTTTTTACTTTATATTTTTATTTTAAATATTGATGATCAGTTTATGTTGCTGTCAGGCTATGTCTAGTGTGTTGTAGCTTTGTTTACAAACTGAATTTCTGAGATTGTTGTTGTTACTCCAGTAATTCAAACTTAATTTAGGAAAAAGTCACAAAAATAGGTTCCAAATAGTCCAATCTTGTAGAGTTTTCAGTTAATTGCATGGGACTTGCTTTTGTAGATACTGCTTGTCTTCTACAAGCCTGTGCCCTACAAACTTCAACTACTTAGTGTATAAGCAACACAATTTACAGCTAGATCGTTTTGCTCAAGGAAGAATGGAAGACAATATTTCTGGAGTCTGTCCCTCATGGGGTTGATTTAAGTTGCCTAGAAGAATCTTGCTGTTCCAGGATCCAGCCTGGAGACCAGGGCATTCTACAGATGAACCAGAATGGCCCTCAAGATTCTTGTTCTAGCCTGCCTGCTTTCCGCTGATGTAACTCATGTGTGTGGCCGTCTGTTGCGTCTCCGTCACCACGTTTGTTCATCTACAGTGTATTCCCGGGAATGGCACGTTATCACCTGCTACCAGTACATGTATAGACCTTCACTGCATGGTGTGGGTGGGAATATGCAAGTGTGCCTCTGTTGCTTGCTATCTGTCTCTGCTGAATGAAATGAAATATCAATTTACTATATCGCAATATATTTTACTGTAATTTCCTGTATAATAGGTCAAATACTTTCATTCAATGGAACACTTAATTCAGCTATTTGAACAAAAGCTTAGACTATTTTGGATTGCTTGAGTCAAAACTTTTTTTATAACTTTCTAGTTGTAAATCAGATGTTAAATGTAATGGGTAATGTTTTTAAGGAGGGAAAATGTTGAGTCTAATTCATGCTTCATGATTTTTTTAGGTAGCTAATCCATTACAGTCTCTTCCTTTTCAACCCATTTCAGTTCCTTTCTGCCTCTCCTATGTAATTACTCGTGATAAGTGCTAATTTTTTTCATTTAATAACAGCTGCACAATCAGCGCATTAATAGGTTCTGCAGTTTTATGTGCTGTATTTCTAAATTTTCAATTTTAAATTGATGTCTTCAGAAATACGGACTTAAAATTCAATGGAAACTAGTTAAGTTTTCATTTATAGAAATGTTTATGTGCCTTTGCTAGAGAAGATTCTTGGGAGTAGGCAAAAGTTGAGACAGAAAAAAAAAACCACTAGTTCTCAAAGAAATCTGTCAGGGACTGCTCTGTTTTAGGCTCCAATTTCCACAGCTGCTCTCTACAGAAGAGCAGGAGAGGTTCCCTCTGAGAGTGTGTCCTTTCCACAGACAAGCTGCAGTTGTTTGCCAGGTGTGAGTCTCACCATCTGTGGTGATGGAGCGTGAAAGGAGCTGCTTTTGCAAGCAAGTATTGGAGCAGGTGGAAACCGTCCCTTGGTGTGGAGTCATCCTCTGATACTCAGTTTGTCAACAATTTGGATTAGACTAACAGGGAATTGGGAGACTCATCATGCAGTTGTGGGGGAAATGCCTTTCTTTTGAATTTACTAGCTTTTGTGTTTAAATATTCACACTAGGAAACAGATCCTTTCATGTACACATGTGGTTCATACGTCTAAATGTAAAAATCATTAGAGAATACATTAGAAGACTTGGTTGTGTCTGCTCTCATGAAGCAAAATAGCACTTTATGATAATCAAGTTCATGGTCAGCTACAGAATTCCATGGGAAATGTCTTGGCTGATACGTTACTGTTTTAGGAGCTACTTAGCACTGTGCAGCTCCTGAAGTGGGGGCAGAAGAATTGTTTACATTGCTTGCAGAAGTGCAAAATAATCTCCATTTGCCCTCTCCACTCCACCTCTTTCCCTGGCTAATGAGATAAAAATAAATAATTTTTCTCAAATCTACTGAACACTAGGAAAGATAGGAAACTAAGCTTTTCCCTTCTTTTGGTGTTTACTGCTTCATCCTGATAAATGTAGAAAAGCAGAAGATATTTTATCCTCGTCCCTTTAATCTCTAAAAAAGTGTGTTTTCCCATGCAGGATTTTTCCTCCATTTCTTATAGGCTGAGGAAGATGCATAGCAGACATGGGAACCATTTGATTTAAATGCCGCTAAAAATTTGTCGTAAGTTTTATTAAGCTGATGAAAAAGCTTTATTTACAGTGGCTATCTGTGTATTTGAAATCCAAATTCTGAAATTTTGCATAAGACCTCAGGATAATAAAAATGTTTAATAGATACCTGAGTGCATTAGAAATGATAGACATAATGAGAAAAAATGAATATTACCTTTTTCAGAATAGATGTCTGTTTTCTCCTTTGCAAAGCTTTCATTCTTTCATCTGACAAATTATACGATCTTTGAAATAAAAGATGTGAGTTTATGTACAAACTGCCATAAATGATAAATTTTGTTTCTGTTGTAGGCAAGGTGAATTTTATTTACAGGCAGCATAAAAGGTTATTTCTAAAAAAAAAAAAAAAAAAGAGAGAGAAGGCAATGTGTTAATTGGATCTTTGAGTTCTTGGGTATTTTAGATCCAGACAAGGTTATAGATGCTATAATCTGCTAAGTCTGGGCCTGTCTTTTGCTTATTTTTGCTTCATAAACAAATGAGGTTTCATCTGGAGAACTTATGGAAACTGAGTAGATATAGAACCAGTTATAATTTGATGCTGTTGTTTGTTCTATTGCTGATCTGGATTATGTGCAGTTCAAGGGGGGAACTGCTCAAATGATGTCTTTGTTCCGAGTTGAGATTTTAATATGGACAGTGTTAACTTTTCTGTTTTGGAAGTTGCTCTAAATACAGTGTCCCTGTCTTTACTGAATCTGCTATATGATTTTGAAATTTATTTCTTTTAAACAAGCATACTAATTCTAGTCTCTTTAAAAAGGTATTACGTTGATTTGCATTGTTCTCTTATTCTTCTGTGAAAATAAGGCCTGATGCATTCTGTATTACCATTGAACTTCAATTGAGGTACTTTTTTTCAAAGTACAATGAGCCTATGTTGTCTCTATTTTTCACCAGCACATGTCTTGTATTCTAAAAATAGTTGCATTGTTTAATCATTCCATACTTGGTAAACAATTCAGTGAGTCTTTAGTAGGAGGAAACTTCATGTCCCATTTAAAGGCGGGGGGGAAGGAGAAGGTATTACCTATACTGAAATATGCAGGCAGCAGTTAACCCATTTTGAAAGGTCTTCTACATTCTTTAGCTTTGCTTTCCTCAAAAGAAACATTACTATGAATTTTCAGTCTTTCACTGAAGAAAGAAATAAAACAACATTCCTCATTTATGCTGTAAAGTAAAAAGTAAAAATGTCTTCTCCACATAAAGAAATGAATGATTTCTCTATGTGCTTGAGAGCTAACTGTCAAGAACAGTATTTTGGGTCTTCAACCAGTATCGTCAGTTTCTTCTGGAAATATTAAAAATCCTTGGAAACACAGGTTACTGAAATGGGCCTCCCTGTGTGCTCCTCCTGTCAATCTGCAAGCTTGGAAAAATCTCATAAATTGAATGAGCACTATGCCTACAGTATTTATTTACGTGTTAAAGTAACCTCACTGAATAGGTTGACCATAATTAGCCCTGCAGCTGATGAAGAGGCTAAGCCTTCATTGGGTCAAACACTTTTTTCACTCCCCTCCCAATATAGAATTTCTGTGATAGTTAGGGATTGTTCATGCAGCTTGGAAGGAAGAAATAAAACTACCACGTAATAGGCAGCAACCTATACTATTAATTAAATAGTGCAGACGTATGGGCACAATTTATTTCTCCAAGGTGCGAAGTGTTTGCATCTGCTCTTGGTTGAATGCCCCTTGTGCTCTGTTGACATGAATCTGAGGACAGCTGTTTCCTTTCTCATGTTGGAAAATATTAACCATGCTAATGTCATTTTCCTAGAGATGTGTTTCAAAAAAAAGTATGAGGTGGAAGAGCTTTCATGGGAGGTGTGCTAGGTGGAAACCACTGACAAGTGAAGAAGCCCTGTCTCCGAGGGCTCGTTCTGCAGGCTGCCAAGCAGCCAGCATGTGCATTCCCAGCCGTGCTGTGTGCTCGCTGGGCTGTTTGCTCGCTGTCTGCAGCACCCCGCAGAGATTCAGCCTCGCAGCGTGTAATAATTTGCTGTTCTGAATGAGATGGGCAAGCTTCTTGGCAAGGGAGAAAGTCTCTTTCAAAGCATATGTGTGACAATGATAATTAGAATAAGCCAGACTGAAAATTGTGTCAATTTTTATTTTGTGGAATTTAGGAGTTTCATTTTTCAAAATGCAGTTCAGATTCTGCCATTCAACAGTAGCTGAACAGAAAAGGGAACAAAAATAATACTTTGGAAACAAAATTATCATGAGCTGAATCATAATCTTAACAAATTTAGAAGAAATATTTATATGCTTAGTATTCTAACCTGATATGCTTTTCTTCTGAAGCATCCATTGCTATGTAAAGTCTTTTTGTCATATACGTAAAACTTTGGTTTATGTCTGACAAGAAGATTTTCAAATGCAACAACTAATGTTGAAGGAGCTACAGTTTATCCAGTTTTTTAGTTTGCATCCGAAATAAGGAAATGAAATAATATTAAGAAATATATTAATCTGTGATCAAACATAAAGGATCAAACTACAGGAGCTTAGTGTTCAGTACCTTTAACCAAATATGGGATGTGTCTGCTTAAGCCACTAGACAGCAGCAGCCTCTTTTGGGGAAGATTAATCCTGAAATTCCAGACAGGGAGTAATAAAATGCTCCTGTCAATGACAGTCCCAGGACAAGAGTTGTAGTTTACCATCACCAGTTAGGCCATTTCTGTTTCTTTGCTGCCTGTAGCTGGAACTTTTGCAGTCTTCCCGAGATGAACATCTTTTCACTTGTGGTTCACAGAGTAGGAGTCGATGCACGGAAGTCCCACAATAGCACATCTCTGATGCTACAGTCACAGTAGCTAGAAATTCAGCAGAAACAGCAGTCACAGCTGCTTTCCATTAGCAAGGTGGCACCTACTTTATCCATCATGTTTCTGTGTCCTCACCCTACAGGCACATCAGTTCTCAAGGAAGGAGCAAGTGTCTAAATTTAGTGTTTGGTGTCATTTCAGGTGTTGTGGGGCTATCTAGTCTGGCCTTTGTCTTGTGCTGGCAAAAGGTGCTTGTCTCTTCAAAGTCCTGAGTGATACCAATCAGCTGTTTGCAGTTGTCTGAAATAGCCTAGTTTTTCATATGGCAGGAGATGCCTGTGTTTCAGCAGAGACATCCTACTGCACCATTCCTGCAGAACTGGGTGCAGATGGTTTTCACCCACCATGGGGAGTCACTCAGCTGCCTAGGAGGGTGAAGGAATGCTGGTAAGGCTGGATGGAGGAAACAGAGTGTACCATCTTTACAAGCTACCCTTTGCTGAAGTGTTTGTGCGTAGATTTTTGCATTGAATAATGGTGGGAGAAAATGTATGTATATGTTAGAAATAGAAGCCAGTATTCTGACCTTCTTGCTATCCAGAGCCTGCCCTCCCCACTCAGTTCTGGAGTCCTGTGCTAATGTATTTTTTCTTTTATTCCATTTACAATTATGTCTAGGTTTTCAACAGTGGCACATGAGGTTTTACTCTATTTAAGAATGATGTTTCTTGCATATTTTTGAAGCCTTTAATGAAAAGAAAAAAAAAGAATTTGAATTAGCTGCTTAATAGCATGCTCAGCTAAGCAGTAAGCAATGAAAATACTGCTTAGTAAATGTGCTCTACAGTTACTGAGCAAATTTCCTGTTTAGTTCCTTTAGCTAAGTCACTTTCCTGTTCTTTGCCGTGTTGTCCAAGATAAATTTTGTTCTTTTCCAGTGTTATCCAAGATAAATTTTGTGGTATCATCAACATTTCAGTGGAAGGGCTGCATGATGTTATGGCTGAAGATCCTGAAACAGGAACATACAAAGAGTAAGTGGAAAATCTAATTAATTTTTGTGGATTCAACAGTTGTAGTACTGTTGTATATGTAGTGTTTTAATTGGAAAAATCTGTAGACAGTTAAGATGTGCTCATAAGAGTTGTGTTTTCACAAGAATGAATGTTTTAGTAAGACAGGAAATTTTTGATCTTAAGAAAAATGATTGTAATGGGGGAGAGAGGACTTCAAATTACAGTCAGTATGCTTCTATGTTGTTTATTAACTTCTCTACCAAATTATGCCTTAAAATGTTCGAATGCTTAGGTTTGCTTTTTGCTCACTATCTAAAATTACAGTTGGACAAGCTTGTATGTTGATAGGGTCGTAGTTGAGAGTTTCTTTGAGTGTGGCATCTGGAGTTTAATCTAGATCTTCTAAATGCCTGAGCCTCATTGAATAGACCTAGTGTACAATACCTGAAAACCTAGGGCAATTCTTCCCCTCCACTTGTTCCAGTTAACACACCTGCTGCTACAAGCATACCTCAAATGACAGTTTCCAGTGCTGGCAGCAAGGGTTCATTTGTGGCAGGAAGGTGGTGTCAGGGTGCTCAGACTGCACGGGCACCCAGCACCACGCTCATTCCTTTCCTGCTGCCTCCCAAGTTACTCGTGGTATTCCATCAAAGCTGTGGTAAAAAAACAAACAAAGCAACCCCAAACAACACCACCAAAAACAAACAAAAACCACCCACAAAAAAACCCGACCAATCAAAAACAACAACAAGAAGCAAACAAAAAAACCACACACCACAAACCTGGCTAGTAAGGATTTTTCAGGACAGAGATCTTAATGTTGTTTTTTCTTTGTAATGATTACATAGTTTTAGAATGATGGAGATTTGCAAGACTTTAAAAACAGATGCTAAGCAACATGTCCCTACAGACAGTATGTTCTAATAACAGTATTTCCTGGATGCTAAGAATCAAACATTTTCTAACTTTCAGATAATTACTGGTGATGGAACAGACTGTATCTGAACTAATTAATTAATTGCTTCAGGGGATGTTTGCTGGCACTGAAGCCAGCTGGCACAGAACAGCCTGCATGCAATCTATTAAGTTTTCCTCCACTTAGAACAGGTGGTACAAACACAAGTGTGCACTGAGAATGGTCCACACTCATGCTGAGCCTGAGCTATGCCCAAGAATTGCTTGCGAAAGTACTTTTTTTTGTCCAAACTCTCAGTATAGAAGATGTAACTCCCAAGTCTGAGAACAGGCTTTGGCATTGTGTTCTATTTACTACTGGAGACAACATTACGGAGTCCTTTCTATTTCTAAATATGTGGCTTTACCAAAAGAGTTCTCACAGAGAAATAAATAAAACTTTGTCCTAGATAATTTCATATTTTAAGCCTGAAGACTTGTAGAGCTTGTCACTTCACTTTTCCAAGCTCTGGACATTGCTTTTGCTTCATAAAATATAGGCAAACAGAACCAAGGACATATTTCTGTGGACAGATACTGAATGGGCTGTTTGAAAGATTCTGACATTTTGTGTTACATGTTTCAACGTCATCTGAATGTAAATAAAGTGAGAGCACTCATCTGAAGTTGTGTGCACTATTCTGGGTTTCCACATTGAAGAAGAATGATTTAAGCCTGAACATATTCAGAAAAAAAAATTGGTTACTCCTCTGATTATCATAATATCTGATTACTGTAGAGCAGAGACTAAACAACATGCTTGTTTAGCATAGAAAAATCAAGGTTGATGTAATATAGAACTGCAGCCACTGACAGATGAAGAGAAGGTAAACATACACAGGGAAAACTACAAATTAAATTACACTGTTGGCTTAAGTGTCAGCTGACCATTGATATATTTAAACTAGAAAACTGAAGAAGCTGCTGTAGTTAGAGCAAGGGGATTTTGGAAGAGCCTTTCCAAATACAAATGCAAAGATAAAGGTCTCTTCTGGTTTCAGATCAGATTTTGATCAGGTTATGAAAATGTTTACACAGTGCCCTGGCTTACAACACAGAGTACACTCAGCCAGGTTTCCTAGTTTTTATGTCTTGTATTGTAGTAATAATTACAAGAAAGCTTTAAAGACCTCAGATTTTCTGGAAAGGGGAGCTGAGTTGCAAGAAATCACACCATTTATGTGGTGAGGAGACAGTAGGTTTGCTGTACTATTTTGAAATAACTAATCCCTTTGCAGGAAAGGGCTTCTCTGTTAGCATTTGACCCTTCTGCCATGCTGTTCAGCGGGTCTTTCATAGAGCTCTAAACATGTGTCAATAGAATACTGAATATATTTAAACAGAGTAAGTCTGAGTATTTTTACACAAAATCACAACTTTTTTCATTTTCGTAACTTTAAAACAAGTTATTCAAGTTAGCTGCATGAACATTTCACCTGCTAATGGAATGCAGTGATTAAAACGCACAGTAGTACAGGGCTGAAAATGAGCAATATTATGCATCTGTCTTTGCGCTTTGTGTGGATTAAGTGTCCTTCCTGCCATGAAACATACCTAATATGCAGTTGCAAGTTGTTGTCACCCAAATGATTTTTAAATCCTTTTTATTTTTAAACGAGATTCCCTGAGAAAAAATTGATAAAGTAATGGAATATTTATGTATTCTTCCAATGCATAGAATGTAAAGTGAATGGAAAGCTTGTCTCCTGTAGGATAGCTTTCCCCCGTGTTTTTATAAAGTCCATTCAAACTGTTGTAAGAGACAGAAAAACCACTAGCATTTAAGCTGTTTATTTCATATTTTCTGGTTTTATATTTACTTTAAAAATAATATGGCTGTTCCTTGTGTGTACCAGTTGAGGGTGCAGCAAAACAAAAAATAAGAAATTTAAAGGCTTTGCTTTACCTGCCTAGAAAAAACTCTGCAGAAGCTAACTCATTTCTGACCACCTGAAACATTATTGTTCAGTGTCTTGCATATTTTAGAGTCTAGAACCAACAGCAGTGACCAAATTAGTTTTCAGGTCCTCTTGTTAAAGATCTCGCAGGAAAACATGAATGCAATGAGAAATCACAGCTAGTTTTGCATGCATGTCTGCCACTTTGATTTTCACGTTAATAGGATAAAGAATGCTTGTATACCACTTCCTTGGAAAGCCTGGGAAGTTCTAGTTTGAAACCATAGGTTTTTCTGTATTTATTGTTTAAACCCACGTAGTCTGTTTTTTGTATTCAGAAATGCATTTCTAAGGCAGAACTTGAGCTAAAATACAGAGGATAACTGAGATTGTTACGTGAGTGTAGGTGACACAGAACATGCATTCAGCCTTCTTTAAATTCATTGTTCTCAGAAAAAAATAACTTGCTCACAGATTGCCTGACTTTCATCAAACTCCCTTGTCTCTGTCCAGTGTTTTTGAAAGTCCTTTAAAATAATTTTTAATGGTAGTATATGGTAAAACTATTCTTATTGCCATTCTTAGCTGCATGCTGATGTCTCATTTTGAAGAGCCCAAAGCTACAGAGGATGAGGAACCTCCCACAGAACAAGACAAAAGGAAAAAAATGGTAAGTTTTAGATCTGTTACTCAATTGAAAAGCTGATTTTGTGATTACCTTGTGTAAAATTAAAGTCTTTGCCTTTGGATTTGGCTCATCTGTTGTTCTTGAAAAATTCATCAATTGAATCAAAAAGGAAAATGGTTTGATGACAAGTTCGCAGCCACAACATTTATGCTTCTGCTTTTCTTTCAAGTTTGGGAAAGTGTTGCCAAAACAGACATCATCTGTTCACAAAATCTGGACATTATAAAATTAAGACATTATAAAAAAGGTTTTATTGAAAAATGCAGGGAGTTAAAGCTTACTGAAATGCCATGACAGGCCAAATTTCTCATATTTAAAGGAATCTTTGTTATATTGGATTGTGTGTTTTACCTGAACATCTATTGATCCTGATGCTTGCATGGAACCGTGTTCTAATGTCAAGAGGTCTTAAGAAGGAACATTTATTTAGATGAACATATCTGGATTAGGTACCATGCAATTGTGCTGCTGTCCAAACTAGTCTGTGAATGTTTCATAATTTAACTTTCATTGCAAGAGTTCAAAGAACTGGTTCCACACACAGAAAACTGCGGTGTACAAATATTGTCAAATAAAATAGAGTTTGAACTGCCTGGCATTGAGTAATTGCTAAACATGGGACTGGGTGATTGAGCAGACAGGTGTAGCCCTGTTGCACATCTGCTTCAACTGACCTACATAGAATCATAGAATTATGTTGGAAAAGACCTTTAAGATCGAGTCGAGCTGTAAACCTAACACCACCAAGTCCACAACTAGACCATGTCCCTAAGTGCCACGTCTACGTGTCTTTTAAACCCCTCCAGGGATGGTGACTCAACCACTTCCCTGGGCAGCCTCTTCAAATACTTGATGACTCTTTCCATGTGGAAATTTTTCCTAATATGCCATCTAAACCTCCCCTGTCGCAACTTGAGGCCACTTCCTCTTATCCTATCGCTTGCTACTTTCGGATAAGAGACCAACACCCTCCATGCTACAACCTCCTTTCAGGTAGTTGTTGACAGGGATAAGGTCTCCCCTCAGCCTCCTTTTCTCCAAACTGAACAGCCCCAGTTCCCTCAGCTGCTCCTCATCAGACTTGTGCTCCAGACCCCTCACCAGCTTCAGTGCCCTTCTCTGAAGTCGCTCTAGCACCTCAATGTCTTTATTCCTTTTTGTACGGGTGGAAAAGAGTTTGAATGGCTTTTGATGGTTTGTTTGAATTTGGATTTTTTTTTAAAGGCACTGGATGCTTTTGGTTTGTTAGAATTTTCTTTTAAATATGAATCAATATATGGTTCCTTTCTTAAAAAAAAAAAAAAAGAAAAGAAAAAAGAAAAAAAAAGAAAATTACACAAAAACTCTTGCATATTCTTCTAGTGTTAGTAATGCCTTAAGAGAAATTCCTAGTGTCTCTCAATTTCAGATTTAAAAATATACTAGATAGTTCTATAATTCAGTTACTCTTAAAAGCATCTCTAGGCTCTTAAATTTGGTTAGATTTTCTTTTAGCTTGCGGGCTTAAATTAAAGTCTATGTGTTTGCACAATTAAAATATCTATCCTTAGTGGTTTTGGTTAATCTTTTGACATATATATGTATACAGACACATAGATATGTATCTTCATCAATAGGGATCAATATGCCCATGTATCTGTAGGGAGAGAGGTATGTTTGGTTTGTTAATCAGATCTGAAAAACATAAAGTGAATTTAAATTTAGTGCTTTCATGTTCTTAGTTTGCTTTGGTTATACTCAGATTTTATTTCTCTTTGGCTCACTAAAGTTTTAATACCTTTCTTTCAGAAATTCTCCTATTTTTCCAGTTACAGGTTGCCTTCAGTAGTTTGGATATGTATTTAGGAATTTACACTCGTTAGATTTGCTATGGACTACCTTCACTGCAAAGATATCAGAAAAGCAGGGCACGTTGGTTAATGACCTGTATAATTCTTCCCTCCTAAATGATACAAGGCACTGGTACAGTTTTGATGAATACAGTCATAATGGAAGAACTGTTCTGGCATCACTGTTTTTGCATTCTAATGCCATTCCATTGGCTTGTGTTATCGCTTGTAGTGATTAGTTCACTGTTTAGTACAGAATAATATATAATTGGTTATTGAAAAAAGTGTGATTTTGGACAGTAGTGTTGTCGTAAGATGTTGAGAAAAGAGATCCACCTCATAAATATTGATTCAGGCAACTGATAATTCTGCAGATTGCCATTGATGCTGACAAGTAGATTTTGAATGGATAGGAAATGTTTTGGGTTTTTTTTCGTAAATGCTTTGATACAAGCTTTTCTGCTTCAAATTGCTGTTTACAACTACCTAGGTGGAAGATCAATTTCTTCAGTCCAGCCACGAGGTAGACTCTCATATTTTCAAGATCAGTTTGTAAAGTAACCAGATTCAAAAGCTAGTCAAATCAGGTTTTAACTGAGCAGTGTGAAGCACATTTCAGTAAAGTGTATTTCCCTGCTGACCTTTTCTTTCCTGTCTGTAGCTGTTTTGAATAAGAAGCTCTTTGAATTTTCTAGGTTTTCTGGTTAGTTGGTTGATTGGTTGGGTATTGGGTTTTTATTGGTTGGTTGGTTGAAGTTTTTTTTGACTGTTTTTTTGTGTTTTGTTGGCTGGTTTTGTTTTGTTTGTGTGTGTGTGGTTTTTTTTCTTGCTGGAAAATAGGTGTGTTTTGCTCTTCTCAGAATCAGGAACAGTTCAATTAAAGAATACTCTAGCCACACACCTAAGAACTCAGCATACATACTTATATGCAAAACTATAGTCCCTGACCCGGTATTTAGAGACAATGCAGCCAGCATTAATATTGATACAGTTGTGTTTCATACTGGCCTGATATTGTGCTTCGCACGCTGGAGACTCAGTTTTCAAAAGGATGATTTTTCCTCCAAAAAGCAAATAGAATACTGAAAATATTGTACGTGTTTTATCTTATACCAGTGTGCTGGTTTGACTGAAAATGAGTTAATTTTCTTTGTGTAGTTAGAAACCTTTCTTTTTCACAGCTAGCATGCTCATTATTTGGACTTAGTTTGAGAACAAGCAGATAACACCCCAGCACAGAGTTAATGTTTTTAATTGCTCTGGTCTGAGAGCCAAGGGCATTCCGAGTGCTCTGCCCACAGGTGTGAGGCATTAAGGAAGGGGGAAAAGGATGGGGCAGAGCTTGACTGGCATCTAGGCTGATCAATAACAGTATTCCATCCCATTGGCATCATGCTTCATATTTAATAAGAGTTGGGAGCTTCTGGTCTCTCTCTCTTTTGGGCATTCTCACTCTTGCTTGTTCTGGGACGCAGCTGCGGGAGTTTGGTTCGGGATGTTTAGTTTGGCCTTTTGCTGTTTTGCAGAGGCCTCTGAGCTTTTCTGTCTTTTTCCTCTTTCTTTTCTCTTTGGGATCAGCTGTTGGGACCAGGCACTGATTTCTGGGACTGGCTGCTCGGTGTGGATGGAGTTTGTTTGAAATTGCCTTGAGTATCTTTTATTTCGATTATATATATATATATTTATTATTAGTGTATTAGTATTTTGTTGTTTTATTAAACTATGTTTATCTCAATCCAAGTTTCTTCCTTCCCTTTTGATTCTCTCCATTATTGGGGGGAGGGAGAGGGAAAGGGTGAGTGAGCAGATGTCGTGGTTGTATTGCTAGCTCGGTTTAAATTATGACAAAGAGTTACTATTATAATTTTTCCATAATGAAAATACAGTGAATAAAGAACACTGCTTACTGTTCTTCCATACTTATGATTGTGCTTGCTTATTCAGCTAAGACTGCAGCTAATTGTCTAATATTGTCATCAAACTAATTATACCAAGCCATTTAATGTTGGTTTTTTTTTTTAGTTCTGAATATAAATTCCAAAAATGTAGAGTGAAACGAAAGCAAATTTATTATTGTTGCAGGAAATGCTTTAATTTACTTGAAATATTTTTTACAGAAATGAAAACAAATTAGTGTTTTAGCTCCTTAATTAAGTCTGAAGACTCTTAAGTTCCATTTGGCTTACAGATACTAGATGCTACTTCTAGCAGCAAACATTAATCACGCTGCAACAGTCCCTACTGGATTACAGTGCTGCTGATTTGAACTGTGAGGGATGAGATTCTGCTTGTTGCAATAAACTAAACAGAGTTTTTTTACCATTCCTCACTTGTCCTGATAGAACATATGTTGGTTGTCATGGAGGGACCCCAAAATTAGTTTTAGGCGGACAACCAGGTCCAAAACAGGCTTTTATTCTGTCCGGGAAAGTCCGTGAAACCAATTAGAAACGGGGTTTGTACAATCAGTTGGCGCTACAGTAACATAAAATACAGGTTCAGATATCAACTTGAGGAGATTATTTGGGGTACAGCAAAATAAGAATAATGGAGATCCACAGCTTGCATACACACACTCACAATAAACAATGCCAGAGTGTCGAGGGTTAAGATTGCGGGGTGACAATAAAACCCTGGCAGATGTATTGTTAACCCCCTCTCTCCCCCCCCCACTTCCCCCTTTTTGCCCCTCCCTCTCCCCCCTTCCCACAGGTGATGAGGAGGGAAAGAAGGACAGAGAGAAGAGAGTTGGAAAAATTAACAATGTTTTACTAATGCTACTAATAAGAATAGAGAAAATAATACAAAATATACAAAACCAATCTTGAAAGTCTCAGCAACTGCAGAGCCGGCACCCAAAGTCCTGGATTGGACTCTGCAGCCAACCGGAGCTGGATTCAGTCTGTCACTAGGCCTCAGTTCGCTGGGACGACTAGCAAGGTCCTCTCCTAATGTCGGCCATAAGCAGAAGGGAAAAGGGACGAGATCCTCGTGATCTCGCACTTTTATATGAAGTATTCACGTGAATGGAATGTTATACACAGTTGGTCAGTTTCTTGGTCACTTGTTTCTCGTCGCCCCTCTCGCGAGATGTTCATCTGTGCTTATCAGTAAGTTTGCATTCCATTGCTAGGTTTACCAAAACATGTGTCTGGTTCTCCAGGAAAAATGCAGTTAATATGAAGGCTTTAGCTGACAGGCAAATTCACTGAAAGAGAAACTTGTTTTTAACAAAACCAGGACATTCCACCCCTTATAATATGCCATTAACCGAATGCTTAAACCTTATCAATACAATCTATCAATGCAATCTAATTAATCACTACTACTATATATATATACATATGTACATATATACACAGGAGTAATTAATCAGTGGACCATCCTTTAAAAAGTTCATTAAGTTCATTTTGTCACGATAGTCTCCCAGGGCAGGAAAAATGGTACAAGTGCATCTCATGACCACTGTTTGTGGGTTAAAAACATCAACTTCAAAGAAGTTGTCAGGCGCCACTCGAAGAAGCTAGCTCTGGTTTCATCATCACTGTCTTGATCTGAAAGACACTTATTAAATACTGTTAGCATGACAGTTCACATCATGCAGTTCAGTATTGCATATTTTCACCTAAACTCAAATCCCCTTGAGGTACACACCGAACTTCTCCATCCTTAAGCATCACCCACCAGGTGCTGCCAGGTCCCTGGGCAAAAACAATCCCACGAATGGGCTTGCCTTTGCCTGAGGCAGGAGTAACCCAGACTGCCTTTCCTAACATGTTTTTCATGTGTACTACAGGGACTTTATCTCCTTCTACAGCCCGCAGAATTTCTGATTGGGCAGGCCTGGCTCGATTGGTTGATCCCCTGGTGTTGACCAGCCAAGTGGCTTTTGCTAAATGTGAATCCCAGTTTTTAAAGGTTCCACCACCAAGTGCCTTTAGTGTAGTTTTTAGCAAACCATCACAGTATCACAGTATGTTTGGGATTGGAAGGGACCTCAAAGGGTCATCTAGTCCAATCCCCCTGCTGGAGCAGGAACACCTAAGTGAGGTTGCACAGGAATGCGTCCAGGCGGGTTTTTAATGTCTCCAGAGAAGGAGACTCCACAGCCTCCCTGGGCAGCCTGTTCCAGTGCTCTGTCACCCTTACTGAGAAGAAGTTTTTTCTCAAATTCAAGCGGAACCTCTTGTATTCCAGCTTGATCCCATTACCCCTTGTCCTATCATTGTTTGCCACCGAGAAGAGCCTGGCTCCATCCTCATGGCAATCACCCTTTATATATTTATAAACATTAATGAGGTCCCCCCTTAGTCTCCTCTTCTCCAAACTAAAGAGACCCAGCTCCCTCAGCCTTTCTTCATAAGGGAGGTGCTCCACTCCCTTAATCATCTTCGTTGCCCTACGCTGGACCCTCTCCAGCAGTTCCCTGTCCTTCTGGAACTGAGGGGCCCAGAACTGGACACAATATTCCAGATGTGGTCTCACCAGGGCGGAGTAGAGGGGAAGGAGGACCTCTCTCAATCTACTAGCCACCCCCCTTCTAATACACCCCAGGATGCCATTGGCCTTCCTGGCCACAGGGGCACAGTGCTGGCTCATGGTCATCCTGCTGTCCACCAGGACCCCCAGGTCCCTTTCCCCTACACTGCTCTCTAATATGTAATTTCCCAACCTATACTGGAACCTGGGGTTGTTCCTGCCCAGATGCAGGACTCTACACTTTCCCTTGTTAAATTTCATTAGGTTATTCCCCGCCCAACTCTCCAGCCTGTCCAGGTCTCGCTGGATGGCAGCACAGCCTTCTGGCGTGTCAGCCACTCCTCCCAGCTTAGTGTCATCAGCAAACTTGCTGATAGTACACTCTATTCCCTTGTCTAAATCGTTAATGAATATATTGAATAATATTGGCCCCAGTACTGACCCCTGAGACACTCCACTAGATACTTGTACCTTTCAATTTTCCCAGAGGCTGGTGCATGATATGGAATATGATATACCCACTCAATACCATGTTCTTTGGCCCAATTGTCTATAAGACTGTTTTTGAAATGAGTACCATTGTCTGATTCAATTCTTTCTGGTGTACCATGTCGCCAAAGGACTTGTTTTTCAAGGCCCAAGATAGTATTTCGGGCTGTAGCATGAGGTACGGCATATGTTTCCAACCATCCAGTGGTTGATTCCACCATTGTAAGTACATAATGCTTACCTTGACGTGTTTGTGGAAGTGTAATATAATCAATCTGCCAAGCTTCTCCATACTTATACCTTAACCATCGCCCCCCATACCATTACAGGCTTTAACCGTTTCGCTTGTTTGATTTCAGCGCAAGTCTCACATTCATGAATAACCTGTGAAATAGTGTCCATAGTTAAATCCACCCCTCGATCGCGAGCCCATATATATGTCGCATCTCTGCCTTGATGCCCTGAAGCATCATGGGCCCACCGAGCTAGGAAAAGTTCACCTTTATGTTGCCAGTCCAAGTCCACCTCAGCTACTTTAATCTTAGCAGCTTGATCTGCTTGTTGGTTGTTTAGATGTTCCTCGGTGGCTCGACTTTTAGGCACATGAGAATCTACATGCCGAACTTTCACAGGCAGGCTCTCTAGCCGAGCAGCAATGTCTTGCCACAGTGTGGCAGCCCAAATGGGTTTACCTCTGCGCTGCCAGTTGCTTTTCTTCCATTGCTGTAGCCACCCCCACAAGGCATTTGCTACCATCCATGAGTCAGTATAGAGATAAAGTGTTGGCCACTTCTCTCGTTCAGCAATGTCCAAAGCCAGCTGAATGGCTTTCACTTCTGCAAATTGACTAGATTCACCTTGTCCTTCAGTGGCTTCTGTAACTTGTCGTGTGGGACTCCACACAGCAGCTTTCCACCTTCGATGTTTTCCTACAAGATGACAGGATCCGTCTGTGAACAGTGCATACTGCTTCTCAGTCTCTGAAAGTCTATTATACAGTGGTGCTTCTTCAGGACATTTTACTTCCTCCTCATCTGGAGACATCCCAAAGTCTTTGCTTTCTGGCCAGTCTGTAATCACCCCTAAGGTTCCTGGACGGTTGGGACTTCCAATTCGAGCTCGTTGTGTGATCAATGCAATCCGTTTACTCCACGTAACTTCGGTTGCATGATGTGGAGAGGGAACCGTCCCTTTGAACATCCAGCTCAGCACCGGCAGTCGAGGTGCCAGGAGGAGCTGTGCTTCAGTACCGATCACTTCTGAAGCAGCTCGAACTCCTTCGTATGCTGCTAGTATCTCTTTTTCAGTTGGAGTATAGTTGGCCTCAGATCCTTTGTATCCTTGACTCCAAAAACCTAAGGGTCGACCTCGGGTTTCTCCTGGTGCTTTCTGCCAGAGGCTCCAGGTAAGTCCATTATCTCCGGCTGCGGTATAGAGCACATTTTTAACATCTAGTCCTGTTCGCACTGGTCCAAGGGCCACTGCATGAGTTATCTCACGCTTAATTTGTTCAAAGGCTTGTCGTTGTTCAGGGCCCCACTCAATTTGGTTCTTTTTACGAGTCATTTGATAGAGAGGGCTCACAATCTGGCTGTAGTCAGGAATATGCATTCTCCAAAAACCTACAACGCCCAAGAAAGTCTGTGTCTCCTTTTTATTAGTAGGTGGAGACATTGCTGCAATTTTGTTGATCACATCCATTGGGATCTGACAACGGCCATCTTGCCATTTTATTCCTAAAAACTGTATCTCTCGTGCAGGTCCCTTGACCTTGCTTCGTTTTATGGCAAAACCAGCATCCAAAAGAATCTGAATTATTCTCTCACCTTTCTCAAAGACTTCTTTCGCTGTGTCGCCCCATACGATGATGTCATCAATATACTGCAAGTGTTCTGGAGCTTTACCTTGCTCCAGCGTGGTCTGGATCAGTCCATGGCAGATGGTAGGACTGTGTTTCCACCCCTGGGGCAAGCGATTCCACGTGTACTGGATGCCTCTCCAGGTGAAAGCAAACTGTGGCCTGCACTCTGCTGCTACAGGAATAGAGAAAAATGCATTAGCAATGTCAATTGTAGCATACCACTTAGCTGTCTTTGACTCCAGTTCAAATTGCAGTTCTAGCATGTCAGGCACAGCTGCACTCAGTGGTGGCGTAACTTCATTCAGGCCACGATAGTCTACAGTTAGTCTCCACTTGTCACTAGACTTACGCACTGGCCAGATTGGGCTGTTAAAAGGTGAGCGAGTCTTACTGATCACACCCTGGCTTTCCAATTGACAGATCAACTTCTGGGTAGGAATCAAAGAGTCTTGGTTGGTGCGATATTGCCGGCGATGCACCGTCGTGGTAGCAATTGGCACCTGCAGTCCTACAACAGAAGGGTCATCTGAAAGACCAGGCAAATCAGACAGCTGTTCAATTTTCTCAGTGTCCACAGCTGCTATACCAAATGCCCACCTATACCCTTTTGGGTCCTTAAAATACCCTCTCCTGAGGTAGTCTATGCCAAGGATGCACGGAGCATCTGGACCAGTCACAATGGGATGCTTTTGCCAGTTTTTTCCAGTTAGGCTCATTTCAGCCTCTACAACAGTCAGTTCCTGGGATTCCCCAGTCACTCCAACAATATTGATGGATTGCGTTCCTTTATAATTAGAAGGAAATATCGTGCACTGAGCACCAGTGTCCACTAAAGCTTTGTACTGCTGGGGGTGTGTTGTACCAGGCCATCGTATTTGTACAGTCCAATATACTCTGTTATCCCTTTCCTCCATCTGGTTGGAGGCAGGGCACCTCTAATTTCTGTTTTGCACAGTCTCTGGGTGTGAATTAGAGGTTCCTTCGAGAGCATCAGAATCTCTTCTGCTCCTTTTATAAACTGGAGCAGCCACCTTCCTAGGAGTTTTTCCTTTTATCTCACATACTCGTTCTTGAAGTTCTGAGGTAGGTCTTCCATGCCACTTATTCATGTTTTCTCCCTGCTCATGTAGGAAGAACCACAGTGAACCTCTTTTTGTGGGCTGCCTCTGTCCTCTCTCTCGAGATTGGAAACGCCTTTTCCTAATAGCTGAAACATAGGTTTGTGCAGGTCGTGAATGGTATGTGTCTTCTCTGAGTTCTTTGATTTCTTGCAATATCTTTTCAAACCGGTCATCCGCTTTTTCACACAGTTTCTCTAGAGCAGAGACACAAGCCCGTAGAGAACCAGCAAGGCTGTCCTCAAAGTTCCGGAGCTGCTCAATCACTTCAGTAATCTCTTGTACACCTCCAGCTGACCAGACCATTCCTGCCAATGACTTAGCATATGCAGGGGGTGTACTTTGTACAAATCTGCACCACAGAGGTCGTGTACAATTGATTCTATCTGGGTCTGTCCCCTCTTGGTTGTCTGGTCCAAAACAGATGATCTCTCGCACAGCCAATTCTCTCAGAAACTGAATACCTCTCTCCATAGTATTCCATTTTCCTAACTTGGATATACAGTCTTCCTTGTAGGTAAATCTTACTTTCATAGCTGCCAGGAGTCGGGTCCAGAGGGTAGTGGCATTAGACTCTCTTGAAACTGCCCTATCAATGGTGGAATCTCTTGACAGAGATCCCAGCTGCCTGGCTTCACCACCTTCCAATTCAATTGTTTCTGCCCCATTGTCCCAGCATCGGAGCAGCCAGGTTAAAATATTCTCGCCTTCACAATGACTAAAGTCTTTTCACAGATCTCTCAGCTCACCTGGAGAAAAGGACCGAGTGGTGGTCACTTCATCTCCTCCCTGTCCTGGTGATGCCCCTTGAGTTGATGTTGGCCCTGTGCCATCATCTGCTGCACGGGTAGTCTTTCTAGTGACTTTCTTACAACCAGCAACTGATGCTGATATGGGTTCACCATCATTTGATTCATTTCCAGAGTCGGAATGACTGTCACAGTGATTACTGTGGTTACAGCAGCAACAGTGCCCAGTGTGTGAAGAAGGGGGGGCTGCCTTGTTAGCCTTTGAGGCTGGAGAAGTAATGTTATCTGCAGCGACCTTGGCAGAGGAACTCTGCGGAGGAGCTGTAGCTTCAGCCTTGGAAGCCGCCATTGGGGGGGCAGTGGCTGCAGCGGCAGCTTTTGCTGTTTTGCTCTTTCTCGAGCAGCTTGGAGTGCTTTTTGCTAAAGCTTCCAAAGACGCACTGCAAATCTCAGGACAACAAAGAGACGCAAACCTCCTGTTGAACGCCATTTCTCTTAACAGAAGCATAAACTGACACACATTCACCAGATAACCAGATAACACCATCACAGTTCTATCAAAACTCCAAGGATATTCAAATTTCTCTAAACCATTTGCGAACTGTCCTAGCGAAAAAACGAAAGTATTGTTACTCAGCCTTTCTAAAGATTCGCTCAACCAATTAGCAAACACAGAGCCGTACTGCTCTTTAATCTCTCCTGGAGGCTTTTCAAGGTAAAGCAGAAGCGAGTAGAAATTCATTAGCGGCTGCAGTATAATGAAATAAACCAGTGACAAACCACACAATATCATCATGACCATTTTCCAGTTCCTTTTTGTTATATAACGAATACTTCGATTTAAAAAGAAGGCCCAACACAGATATGGAATCAGTGAGCACAATGTAGAAAATAACTGATACAACTTATGCCATAACATCTTTAAATCAGTGTAATTCACTTTGCCTTAATACAACTAAATAATATCCAAAGCAAACGGATGCGCGAGTATCACAGCTCTATGAGTTGGCAGCGTGCCAAGAAAACTGAAAGGTACGTCAGAGCAGTAGAAAAGCCAAAAATTGTCAAATTTACCCCTTTCTCTTTGCCCCACATTGGGCGCCAATTATCTGTCGAGGGTTAAGACTGCGGGGTGACAATAAAACCCTGGCAGATGTATTGTTAACCCCCTCTCTCCTCCCCCCACCTCCCCCTTTTTGCCCCTCCCTCTCCCCCCTTCCCACAGGTGATGAGGAGGGAAAGAAGGACAGAGAGAAGAGAGTTGGAAAAATTAACAATGTTTTACTAATGCTACTAATAAGAATAGAGAAAATAATACAAAATATACAAAACCAATCTTGAAAGTCTCAGCAACTGCAGAGCCGGCAACCAAAGTCCTGGATTGGACTCTGCAGCCAACCGGAGCTGGATTCAGTCTCTCATTAGGCCTCAGTTCGCTGGGACGACTAGCAAGGTCCTCTCCTAATGTTGGCCATAAGCAGAAGGGAAAAGGGACGAGATCCTCGTGATCTCGCACTTTTATATGAAGTATTCACGTGAATGGAATGTTATACACAGTTGGTCAGTTTCTTGGTCACTTGTTTCTCGTCGCCCCTCTCGCGAGATGTTCATCCGTGCTTATCAGTAAGTTTGCATTCCATTGCTAGGTTTACCAAAACATGTGTCTGGTTCTCCAGGAAAAATGCAGTTAATATGAAGGCTTTAGCTGACAGGCAAATTCACTGAAAGAGAAACTTGTTTTTAACAAAACCAGGACACAGAGTCATCCCTGACTCCAGGAAAATACACTCACGTGTCTAATGAGGGATTGTATTAAGGATACACGCTTGCCTGAGTCTGGCAAGGAAAGTATGCTTGCAGTATAAGCAAGGAAACTACACGTGCTTATATTTAAGCATGGAATACACTTGCTGGTCCAGCAAGGAAAATACAAAGATATATCTAGTAAGTTACCGCTCACCCAAATGAGGCGGCGAGGCTGTCCCAATCCCAGAAGGTTAATTTAGGCAGCGATCCTGCCTAAGGGAAGGCTTCTGGCATAGACCCGCAGCTCTAAGAAGACCACAAATGGTCGTCAGCAGGAAGTCCCATTTTGTGGTCTGGTCAGGTCTCGCTGTGGGCAGTCTAGAAGCTTCGTGGCTTCTTGGCACCCCCATACTGTGGCTACGTGCACCTCTGCACCCCCCTGCTGTGGCTGGTGCGTCCTCTCCTCTCTCCTAACGACTCTGGCCTGGGTCTCACAATAAGAGCCATTAGCTGCCCCATTGAAGGAAGGGGGGGCTGTGCACACATGCAACTGCCACATCAGTTCTCAGCGGGGGAGGAGGCGGGGGGGGGGGGGGGGGGGGGGAGGTGCGGGGGGAGTGTACTGCCACATTGGTAGATATGCAGCAGAGGTGTTCTAGTTTCCTGTCTAATGGGAAGACTACGTGTGAAGCTGATCAGTTTCACTGAAGTTTTACAAGAAAGAAAGTATGGAATTATAATACTTCTGAAATCAAAATAATTCTGTACCAAAGTTGCATTGCATTCGATAGCCTTTTCCTTTAGCTCCTAGTTTTGTGCAAATCTGGCAGCTCTATTAAAAAAATACTAAATTTGAGTTCTGTAACATATTAAGTTTTGTCATCTTCACTTTTGTTAGTTTTTTTTCACTGTTAATTACTTTTCAGTAGAATTGCAGAGCTGATTCAGAAGATTATTTGGAAACCCATTGTCACCTGCCATGAGGCAGGTGCTAGAGGGTTAACATGTATGAGAGGTGCTAGAGAGTGTCTCTGTAATTATTGTTGTAATAGATGCTAGAGATTGCTCAGACTTTGAGTTCCAGCAAGCTTTGCAAATAAGCAAGGATTCAAACTTTTTCTTTTCAAAACAATACAGCACTTCTTTTCAGAGTTTGAAAACAATCATTGGGGTGCTAGAACAGCATTACACATGTACTTGCATTCTAATAGCTTCTTAAAATTGGGAAGAAATTTAGACTTGAGGCTATTAGTAAATACTGACATATGAGAAATGAGAGCTTTATTTACCATTTAAGTCAGCTTTTATTTGTGGGAGGGGAGCAGGTATCAAAAGAATAATATGTAATATGAAGTTGCTGTTTAGATAAATTTGTCTTGGTAAAGTAGAAAAAGAAAGTAAATGAAGTTGATATTTCAAGGCTAATTGTTCTGAGTTCCAATTCTAGTTCTGAGTACTTTAACAAGGGTTTATGGTGGGGTCACATAAGTCATATTTTTAACTAAATGTCTAGATTAATTGTTTTGCAGGCTATAAGTTTGTTAAAGAATGGCTTTTTGGTGGTTCTTTCAAAGGTGACTTTGTAATGCATGCCATTCATCTGGTTGCTGCTGTATTGGGATCACAAGCTTGAGAGCACTTGTCTATGGTAATTTTAATACCTGTTTTTCTGTGCAGAATTCCCTGTGGTACTTTTAAACATAGCTATTTACAGCAGGGGTCTCATATGCATTTTCACCAGGTGCCACTTCAACCTCACAGTTGCCTTCAAAGGGCCAAATTTAATTTTAGGATTGTAGCTACATTTATACCCGAGTTTGACACCCCTGGTTTACAGCTATGAACTTACAGGAACTAACTACTTAGAAATGTGTTATATGTCCCAAATGACAGTTGTTGGTTAACAAATGAGAATTGCTCAGAAACTGGTAGAATCTTCACTTGGCAGGACAGTCTTTTTTACCCTGTAGATTGTGCCAAAGCTGTTACAAAAGGGTATTCCTAACCTTGGCAGACCGTGATTAGAGTGACTATGGTTTAGAAATTTGAAATTGCAATTTGAAAACTCTGTTTATATTCTAGAGACCAGATTACATTTACTCAGAAGAATTACTGCAGAATACTGAGGTATTTTTGCAATTACTCCCATTTTCAAAAGAGTGTAATGTTAGGAATAAGTGATGAAAGGATCACATCTTACTTTTGAAATGTAAAACAGCTGGACAGTAGGAAATTATGAAGGATCGAAGGCTAAGAAGCCAATATTAAGAATGCTGAATGAACAATTAAGAGATTTACAATATGAAAGGTGAGGTGACCATGGTGAGAAAAAAGGACTTGCAATAACTAATAGAAGAAGCTAAAAAGCAGCCTGTGTTTTCTCTGGAGTTGTTAATGAGAAATAAGACTAACTTCTCTTTTGTGGTAATTACAATGTTTTTGGATGCTTTACTCTGTCATATATATGTGTCTGTTTCAATCAGTATTTCCTCCTGCTTTAGGTATAATATCCTTTAATAAATAAGTAAATAATCTTAAGGTATAGTGTCTTTCACTCCATATGCAAGTTTAATATGCCTCATTTATATCGAAATAGCAGGATAGCAAGGTATTATGAGCTCAGAAATCTTCTATTTTAGTAGGCTTTGAGATCCAGAATTATATTTTGTTTCCTGACCTTCCAGCATAAATAGTAGTGCTGTTTAGTTTTGATACTAAGAACAATGGATTTGCAGTAATTTCCTCTTTATTTCAACATCATATTTCTTTATGATGCTGCAAGCTCCATGTATCTTCACTTCCCATCCCCTTTCGTGCAGCCTGCTGGGCTGATGGGCAAGTTCTGCAGAACTATCCATGTCCTTAGCCTGCCCACATCTGTCTTCTGATACTAAAATTAAGAATAGGTCCTCTGTCAATGTAGCCCCTTCATTTACCTCTTTTTGCTTTCATTAAGAGATAGTTAAAATGTGGAAAATAGCAACAAATATGCTGTTGCTCCGTGCCCAAAAGAAGATTGCATAATCCAGCTGGACTGATGAGATTGTATAGCTACTAATATAGAAGTGTGTCTATTCTTTATGCATATGGACAGTTTATTTTAGCTGTTGTTTGTCATATAATCTAAACTAATTCAACTTTTTTAGTGTTTTATTTCTACACTATTAAAATATAACTGACTGTTGTTCATACCATCTCTAAAGTGCTTATCATAGTAACATCTGATGTGGTTTTTAGTAGTTACGGGAAACTCATTCAGCAGTAATTAACAAAGCAGCTTTGAAACTGTTTTATCTTACAGATATGCTACAGCAGACTGGATCCATGATTTGAGAGCTTTTCAAATAATTTTAAACTGATATTTTGCTTTTGATAATAATTTGGTTTTTGCTTTACAGGAGTATTTCTTCTTGTTTCTCAAATAAGAACAACGGAAAGCAGAAGATTTCTGTCTTGCGCTGAGGTTATAAAAGATGAGTAAATCACAGAGTATTTTAAAGTGTATTATTATGTAATTTTTTCTTATGTTTTCCACAGCTTGCACTGAAGGACCCTGTACACACTGTGTCATTGCAGCAGTTCATCTATGAGAAGCTAAAGGCACAGCAGGAATTACTGGGAGAGCAAGGTTTTCAGGCACTTATGGAAACCGTGGATACAGAAGTAGTTGCACAGCTACAAGAATTTTTGCAAGGCTTCTAAATAAGCCGAAAAAAGATTTTGTACATCAAGTTTCACTTTCAAAAAAAAATACAAAAGTAGCCTTCCAACTTGTATGGAAGAGCCTACTGAACACTGAATAAAAGTTGTGTTGAAAATAGAAATGAGCTTCTGTTGTCGCTATTAAACTGACTTTGGTAATGCTTTGTTATTTTTTAACAAGGTACTTATTATAAGGGTTTTATAATTGAAGTATCTCTTCCATGACTCCTAAGATCATATATGCTGTCCTAGATAGCACCATTTTTTTTGTATCATTACTGGCTTTTTGGTTCACAAAGCTATGTCATAAACTGAGAGGTCTGGAGGAAGTTTGTAATGTATATTAATGAGAAGTGTCTGTTAATACAGCAGTATAATTCAGTATCAGTATCTGCTTCTCTGGATATTGTATACCTATAGCTTTCCTTCCTCTTACCCTTTCATGACCATTCATTCAACCATACAAGCAGAAAGAGTTAGGAAGGCGGTAAGACTGTGAGCGGAAGTTTGCCTTCATGACAGAAAGGTAATTCCCATTTCAATTGTCTCAGAGAAAAAAAACATAGATTGTTAATGCTTAAATTGTATTTGAAGAGGCATTATAGAATATCAATGTATATCTCTATATGAACATATGGATTTTCATTTTTGTCACCAACTTCTTTATTTCTATTATGAAAAATTTCTTGCTTTTTTGAATTCCTTCTGTTGCTTTTTTTTACCTGTCATAACACAGAGAAATTCCCCCAAGGTAGATGAGTAATTAATTCAATTAATTCTTGGCTGTACCTGTACTACTTAAAATTGTTGTTCAGTAGCTCAATTCATTGCTTTTTTTCATCAAAGGCATATAATCAGGATACTTTATAATTGTTACTGAAAAGTTTGAGCCCAGATGGTCATGGTTGAAATAATTATTTACAAATGTGAGTCTCACTTTGAGTTTTTTTAGTTAACTGTACAGCTGCAGGAATGACAATATAAAGCTACTCCTTTCTAATGAGCCTTTGTCTTTCCTACCTGGTGGGTGGAAGGGGAGAGAAAAGTCTCTTTTTCATTTTGAGATTTTCCTTTTAAGTTCCGATCTTCGACTTTCGAAGTTGAAGTCAACTTTATTTGCTGTGCTAAGGGATGATTAAGCTGTTAAGACAGATTTTTTTTTTTTTTTTTTTTTTCCCCAGGGAGAATTAGCTGTTTAAACACACCTACATGCTTCTGATAACCTTACCGGATAGCCAGATGATTTTTAAAATCTGAGCTTTTATCTTTACTGACCCTTCAGGGAGTAATTGTTTTTGAAATGTTCCTTCTGTTTGCAGAGTAAGCCTGACAGTTCCCTCATCCTCCCTGCGCTTCAGTGGCAGAGGCTGCAGGGGCTCTTGGCACCTCTGAATGCAAAACCTCCTCTGTACCCAGCTGCCAGCGTCTGTCTCCAGAAGTTGTTTGATAACTCAGTGTTTCTTGCTTTTTACCTTCGCATAGGGAGGTTTGTTAGAAGAATTGTTGCGATTTGTCTCTTATGTGCATGACATTTCTTCAATCATTCTACAACATCAATTCTCACAATTAAGAGTTTTGGCTGGTTATGTTTGGTACTTGCAAGGGAATGGGCTCAGTGTGCTAATGGTCCCATTGAGCTGTGAACTACAGTTACCAGAAACTGGTAGCATTTGACTGAAATTGCATTTGTTGCATAGTTAATCTGCAGACACCCTCAGCTTTTGGCTCGGTGTGAAGCTAGCACAGGTCTGGTCGACCTCATTAGCTTTGACACTGCATGGCATGACTTTGTGGCATACAGAAGAACCTCAGGTCGCGAAGCAATACTTCTCCATCACCATTCAGTAAAATCACTTGTGCAGCACGGACTGGTGCACCCTGACATTTCAGAGACAGTGAGGTCCTACCTGCAGTGTCAAGCCCTGGCCGAAAGGCAGGTTGTTCTGCGTTTCTGCTGCATGGTTGAGCCGCCATGTTCCCTGTGCAGCAGCTTGCACAGGGCACAGCTAAGCCAGACCTGCCTGCCTGCCTCATTCGCCAAGATATTCAAGCCCCCATTACCTCATGTGGTGGAGTGTTAACTGCAGTTTATTTTAGTGCGTGATAACTTACGTTGGCGCAGGCTCTGCCAGGAATGATGGACATACTTTTGGCTAATAATGGCACAATAATATTGTGATTAACTTTCTGAGTAATGCCTCTGAATAAGTGTATTCATATGTGTTAGGGAACAAGTTAAATTTGTCATTAGGTGTCGAGGTTTGATTGCGGGGTGACAATAAAACCGTGGCAGATGTACTGTTAGCCCCCTTTCCCCCTGCTTCCCACTTCAGCCCCTCCCTCTCCCCCCTTTCCACTAAGGACAGGCGATCGGGAAGGAAAGAAGGATGGAGAGAAGAGAGTTGGAAAAATTAAAAATGTTTTACTAATGCTACTGATAAAATAGAGGAAAAATCATACAAAATATACAAAACCAATCTTGAAAGTCCCGACCCTGACAACTGCTCTGGCAGATGTAGGGCTGGCACCTGAAGTCCTGAACTGGACTCTACAGCCAACTGGATTCAGTCTCTCACTAGGCCTCAGCTCGCAGGGACGACTCGCAAGGTCCTTTCCTAACGTTGGCCATAAGGAAAAGGGACGAGATCCTCGTGATCTCCCACTTTAATATGAAGTATGATGTGAATGGGATGGGATACTCTGTTGGCCAGTTTTTGGTCACTTGTTTCTTGTTGCCCCTCCTGCAAGACTTGCATCCATCCTTATCAGTGACCTTGCATACCATTGCTATGTTTACCAAAATATGTATCTGGTTCTCCAGGAAAATGCAGCTAATATGAAGGCTTTAGCTGACAGGCAAATTCACTAAAAGAGAAACTTGTTTTTAACAAAACCAGGACACTAGGTGTTAAGCTTTTCATGTTGGAAGATTTTACTCCAAGGCTTAGGCTATAAAAGAAAACAATTATCATCACGTAACTCCTTGTGTGACAACCACTGTTAGCACACTGCAAAACAAGTGTCCGTCTGTGCCCAGCAGTAGTCTAGTACTGAGAAAGTGGAGAAATTTCAGATTAAAACAGGAGAAAAACATTATATGTAATACCTAATATAAAGGATTAGATGTCCACTGGAAGGCTGTGGATTAGGACTGCAGCAAGCTTTAACCCTTTTTGTTGTTGTTGAAATTTCTGACTTTAGCTTCTTCAGGAAGTAAGGAAACCGAATACAACAAATTGCCTGACACCAAAGCAGTAAAATACAGTTTCTGAAGTTACTGTGAAGGAGGATCTTTGATCCTGTTGCAGTTTGAGCTTTATTTTTCAAGCTAAAAAAAAAAAAAATTGGGATTTTTTTTTTTCTGCAGCACAATTAAATTTCTAAGGGTTACATGTTTTATCAGTTTCCCTTTCAAAGACAGCAATGACTGTGACCTGAAGACAAACTTCTTCTGTCTCTTATAATAGTTAAATGTCTTTTGAAGCTATGTGCTGAAAGAAACTGAGAGGACTAACTCTTCTGCTTCCATCTTCAAATAAATGAACTTCGGTGTACCGATGAAACAGATGATTTTTAAGCCTTTAGCAGCTCCCTTGGGCCTCCCTCCTCATGGTGGGCACCCGCTGCTGTGGTGAGACGGATGAACTCCCACCATGCTTGCAGTGGGCAAGGAAGAGGTCTTGTGCTGTCACGGTGTTCCCTGCCTCGCCGTGAGGGAGGTTGTGGCCTCATACCCTCAGTGAAGCGATAGGGGTTTTTTGCGTCATTTGCGAATAAATCCCAGAGCCAGGCCATTTCCCCATAACCTGCTGTCATGGTGGTGCAGGAGGATGCAGGCAGCGTGCACGGCGCGGTGGCTGCCTGCAGGTGCTGCAATGCTGCGGGACACTTCAAGAGCACTTTTGGAAAACTCTTCTTATTGTCAGGTGAGCAATTGCTCGCGGTGTCATTGATCAGTAGCAGGGGGTGTTCTGCTGTCTTTGCCTCAATTGGGAAGGGGTTTGATGGTTCCAGGGAAGCCTCAGAGAATTTGCAGGAGGGAACCTGGCTGCTGCAGTGCTCCAGCATCTTCCTGAGGGAATTGCTGCTGCAGTTGCTCTGAAAGCTGAATTATTCAAGCAAATACTGTCCTGAAGTCAAGGATGCTAGAGCATTAAGATTTCATCCTTTCTCTTGTGAAGTCGGTTTGAACCACATTTTTTGTTCAAAAAGGGACTACTGTGTAGTGCATGACCCTTGGCAAACCTACTCGTGATCCTCTGTTTTCTTGGTCCCAGCAGGTGGTCAGACATCTTGTCCCAGGGCACCGGCGGTGATGGCCAAAGTCCTGAGTGGAGTCACAGCTTGTAGCTGCAAGTTGTAACAGATGGGCTCATTTCTTTGATGGTTCATTGATAAAATCACTTCTATAGATCATATTAACACAGACATTCTGTCCGAAATGCAGTCAATAAGATTTAATAATGTTTAGTATGCTTTACTTTTTAAATTTGTATGTAGTTCCAAACTCCTTTGATACTCTTAAGTGCAGTTCATGGTGTTCTTTGAACTGCTGAACATGCCACATCTTCACTTAGCAAAAGCAGCACCTTCGTCATTAAGGTACACTTTTGACGGCTTTCCAAACTCGATTACTTGTCTTGCTTCAATGCTGCTGCTCCAAAACCCAAATGATTAATTACTAATTTTAAAATGTTCACAACTTCCATCTTACTGCTAGCTATGACTAATAATGATGACTAATCATCAAGTAATCATATTTGACTAGTTCTGTAGAAACTTTTCATAAAGTGTAATAGCTTGTTCATACCAGATTTTGCTGACTGTGAAGAAAATGAAATCAAATTAACTGCACCCAACTCCCTTTAAAAATGTATTGTGGATTCATAAGGATTGCTTAAAAATGTTACATTCTCTGCTCCCCACACTGGCTAGGCACCATTTGAGAGGCTGAGTGCATACTACTGCACTGACTAGTATCCGTTACTTGCTTAAAAATATTGATCATGAAGGAATTTGTTTTCAATTTCACACAAAATAGGTGACCAGTTTCCAAAGAGCAGTCTAAAATTAACTGAAAAGTAGCAAAAGTGAATTTGTTGCAAACAAGCAAATTCCACCACCGATACATAAATGTAACTAAACCATGTCCCTTAAAAGTTGATTATACAGAATAAAATCACATCCCACATTGAGGTATGTGTCATTTCTGTAGTCAGCAGTGGATGTTGGCAGGTGGCAAAACATGTCTCCTAGGCTGTGCAAGTAATTGACTTTTTTACTCTCTTTCTGAAGAAGGGAAAAATGGTGGGTTGACAGAAGTATTTTATTTGAGTCAAGGTTAAATATTGTATTTCTCTCTTTAAATTTCTTAACCTGCTCTTAATAAAATACAAACTGATATTGAAACCTTTTACTTCTAAACTTTTTTAGAAGCTTTTACTTCTAAACATGTCAGAAGCCTAGAACATTTACAATAAGTATTTATTTGTAGGTAAACCCATTTGCTGAGCTTGCGTAATGTTTCAGGTGATAAGAAACTAGTTTTCAATTTCTGCATTTTATTAACCTCTGGAAATTGTATCCAATTCTATTGTGGAATATAATGCTAATAAAGGGACACATTGGTGTTTAAAACAACAGCAAAAAATTAGTCATACTAACTGTGATTGTGGGTTGTCATCACTTCCCACAGCAATTTTAACTGCCTCCTAGAAGAAAGACTATTAAAGCGGCATTTAAAAATAGGCAGAAAATGTTTAAATGAAGTGAATGTATGACCAAAAAGTTACATTTGTTTTTCCAGTGTTTGCACCAGCAAAATCTTTAGTGCTACTCAGGAAAGGAGCAGAGCACTGTGGGGCCTGTCTGGTGGTTGTGGTCTAAGCTAAAAAGGCTTCATAAGTTATTCAGGAAACCCAGTGAATCAATCATACAGCATAGACAAATATTATCCATTAACTTAACAACTTGAGAAAATTAGAATTGCTGACAGGTAAATTCTGAGCAGAGAAAGTGTAGATCTGGCTATTTTGCTGCCTGACAGTGTTTCAAAAATACACCTTGAATAATTTCTGAATATTTTCTTCAAGTATTTTAAACCAAATGATCTTTCTTTCAACTGGAAATTTATTGTGGTTATAGTTTAATTAAAAAAAAAAATGACAAATGTATCTTGCAGATATTTCCCTGCATTTTTGCAGTGTACTGAGGAAAACTAGAAACTCTCATCCTGCAGGAATGAGGGAATTTGTACATGCTTACAGAGCTTATGGCTCCTGACTCACTAACTGAGCTTACAGGGGAAACATTAGAGACCAGGAAACATCACCTTCACCCTGATGGTTCACCCGCCCCATCTTTAAACATCAGCTGCGTGTATGAGGAAGAGCACAGGCATAACTTGTACCTGCAGCAGAACATTTTGTCCCATTCAGCTGCTGAAATGCTCTGCCCTGTATTTTCGCACTCTGTACTACCAGAAGTTGCTTTTTGTATACCACATCTGTAGCAAGTGCCTGATGGTTCCCTAGCACTTGAGCTTTTCAGTTTTTAAATACGCCAATGAAATCCTTGCATGCAGGCAACTGAGCACTCGGGTCAGGGATAAAACAGGCAGGAGATTCATTTATCCAGCAGCTGTGGGTGTAGGAAACAATGAGCCCTGTATTCTCTTATCTATCTTCAAGGATATTTATGCACTTTATTCAATGATACTGTAATGCAGCATGTGTTGCTTGTCCCCAGATCCCTGTCCAATGTCAAAAGCATTGCTGAATGACAGGGGCTGGAATTTCAGAAGGCTGCGGCATAGAGGCATTTGGTGGTTGTGCAGTCAGAGATAAAATTTTAACATCTAAATAACTGAGAGTTGGAAAGCAGGAAGGTGAATAAGCAGTTTTCAACCCAGCAAAAAGTTAATAGTGAGATGCCTCAAAGTTCTGTATTAGGACTGATTCTTATAAAAATTTATTAATTATTTGGAAGTGATGATCAATAGTGTACTGGCAAAAATTTCCGGTGAAACAGGAACTGTAAGCAACACAACTGAGCAGGGCAGTAGAGCAACACGAAGGCAAGATGAAGCTTCAGTGCTGGGAAATGCTCAACAGCCTTGCAACATGTTCAGAGTCAGCCCTTGTGAGTCACATTTTCCTTGAGGCTGATGAAATGGAAACCTAGAGAGTCCAGTTGCTCAGGGAGAGAAAGGTTTTGAACAAGCTCATGCAGCTGGAAATGAGATTTCACTGAATAATTTTGGTTGAAATGAATGTCTTGATGTTATCTAGTCCATTCCACTGCTCAAGCAGGGTCAGTTACAGGAGGTTACCCAGAACTATGTCCAGTTGGGTTTTGAGTTTCTCCACAGATGGCAACACCACAGCCTCTCTGAGCATCTTGTTGGACCACTGTGACAATGAAAAAGTGTTTTCTTGTGTTCAGATGGGATTTCATGTGTTTCAATTTGTGCCTGTTGCCTCTGGTCCTGCCAGTGGGCACCACATAGAAGGTCTGGCTCCCTCTGCTTTCATCCCCCTTATCAAGTATTTATACACACTGCTAAGATCCCTCAAGATTTGAGAGTCTCTTATTGTAGAGAGCTTTCAGGAGGAAAACTGCAGGGTAAATGGTGGGCTGGAAAAATCCTCCCTCTAAGGAAGGTGAAATGGTGAATCTCAGTGGATCTTAAGGTTCATTGGTGTGGAAAAGAAACAGTACTGCTGTGGGTTACAACAGAGAATTGCTCAGCGTCAGGGTATGAAGACTAGGTGGACCCATGGTAACAAGAAGATAGGGATTTCCACAGACTGGAGGTGTCTTACAGAATTCTATAATGAAGAAGAAGAAATATCTGAACCTTGATAATGATGGTATTTCAAGAGCAAGACCAGAAGGAGGTAATGACCTCTTTGGAAAACTTGAGGTGCTATTTTATTTTGATTGCTTGTAAAGGAAGGACATCTGATTTAGGGAAAGGCAGAATGGGATTTGGGTAAGACTTTCTGCCTTGGGGCCTACAGCTGGCAAATCAATTGTAGAAGGAATTATTTGATCTTGTAGTGTTTAAGGTTGAATTTCTTCACAAAGTCTGCACTGAAGTTGAAGAGTGAAAGACTCAATAATTTTGTCCTATTTTCTTAGGTGAATTTTCACAACTGGAGACAGATGAACCCTGAATGTCTTTTTTAGTTTGGAGGAAACTCATATGCACCCAGACATGCTCATACTTATATCACAACACAAAAACAACAGTGTTGTCTCGGACTGTTAATAAAACAGTAAGGAATATTTAACCCTAATTTGAGATGAGAATATTTACTTATTTTTTCATGACAGCATGAGCACTCCCATGGACCTTGCTACCTCTGGAATTCAAGGCCCTTATTTTATTATAGTACATAAGGATATAAGTGTCAGTTAAACACCGAAGATATACTGAAATGTTTAATGTCTTACTGCCAACAGGCATTGCACAGAATGATCTGGTTTAGTTTGCACTTTATGTAAATCTGTTTGTAAATAGTAAAATAATGACATTAACTTTTTTTTTTTTTTAGAAACTTATCAATATTAGTGTATTCTCTCACTTTCTCCCTATTTTTAGTTAATATTGGAGTTGAACAGAGCAACTTATACCTAGGAGACCAGATCAGAGGCACTTCTGTTTTTATATTTTATTCTGAACCTATTTTATAATTTATTGTGTTTTTTTGTTTGTGTTGTTGTTGTTTTGTTTTGTTGATTTTTTCTTTTTTTCAACCTTCGATGAATGTATCTTGTATCAGCTACCATCGATGTATGTATCTTGCGCCATTGTTAATATGCTTCATTGCTTTTAGAGATTGTAAGAATAAGCAAGTTAGCCAAAAGCTGTAACTAAATAACGAACAGCATCATTAGACAATCCTACTGGCCCTAGATCTTTGCAGACTTTCATGCAGCAGAAGGTAGAAATTTTGGAGATTTTCTCAGGCTTTCAGAAATATTCTGTATTTGCTTCTATTGGCACTTGAGGATGATTCCAAGTGCACCTTTTTAGTTACTGCATTGTTAAACCAGTTCTCTCTGGCCTGGAGATTGGGATAGTAGCATGGACTCTACAGTGTCACTCTTGCAGGTTAATGTTATCTGAATTGCACATTACTGCCAGTGAGTCCTCAGCAGAGTTTGAACACGGCTGGTTATGTTCTCTGCTATGTGGTTTTTCTGCATAGCTTGGAGTAGGACAATTTCAGCTGCCTGCTTACAGAAAACAAGTGAGTGCAAAATAGCCTCAGCAGGAGTTGAAGAGAAATGAACTGATAGGACGAGGGGGAATGGGTACAAACTGGAACACAGGAGGTTCCACTTAAATTTGAGAAGAAACTTCTTCTCAGTGAGGGTGACAGAGCACTGGAACAGGCTGCCCAGGGGGGTTGTGGAGTCTCCTACTCTGGAAAACTAGGTGATCTTTTGAGGTCCCTTCCAATCCCTAACATTCTGTGATTCTGTGTGACTTAGGGAGAAAGAAGGTAGAAAAAATGGATTCTGTAGGAAAAATAGAGTGGGAAAGAAAAAGAAAGAGGAAAGTGATGGGAGTTGACATGGGAACAATCAAGAAGTGTTTGATACTTCTATGAAAATGATAAGTACAAAAGGATGGAAAATGTGAAGAAAACACAGGCAATAGTGTTAGAGTAATAATGTTCTGTTCAGTACACATGTTAGTATATGTGCATGCACTCATCTGTGTTTCCATGCCTTTTACCAGGACTGATATATTTTTCAGAGCCGCCCTAGTGAAGTAAGCCCTTGAAACTTGAATGTGAACACATTCAGAATATTGCCAGAACTTCTCGTTTTGGAGGAAGAAGCTTTTTGGTGGTTAAAGCCATATTCATACAGCAGCGACAGAAAGCATGGTGTGTTGAATTGCCACTTGGCAGAATTAGTATGCTCTTTGTGTATGATTCCCCCGCTGTTCTAAATAGGCAGTACAATGCTTTGCTTACTCCACCATGAATTCACACCAAAGGTGCATAAGGCTGTAGAGCTTCAGAGCTTAACAGCACCTAATCAGCGGTAAGCCGCCAAGTGACAGTAACCCGATTGTTCATGATCATTTTTTCATGCCCCAAATACAAATGTAAAGCCTTACTGTAGGTTTCACCAGTGGAAAACATGGCTTTGAAGTGTGGGTTTCATTAACTAAAACCAAACAGTACCCAAACAGTAAGATATTTGCCCCACCCCCCCCGTCAGAGGGTGTTTTGTATGATCTTTTCTCTGGAGTTGTCAGTCCACCAAACACTAAATTCACTCAAAGTTTCTTTAACATCTCTTTCAGTAGAAATTACATTTGAAATCTGTATTATTCCCTCTTGCCGACAGTTATGGTTGCACTTCGAAGTCAGTACAATCTTACAGTAATAAAACACTAAGCAGTCCTAAGTCCAGGCAAGTATAAGGTACTTTGTGTACAGGTTCCAGATTAAACTGAACTTCTAAGTCATCTTCATTTTGCAATAAACAAGGATAAAATAGTATAAGCTGTAAAGACTATAAATAGCATAGATTTTATCTGAGGCTCTACTCTAGAGATACAATATAAAATGAAACATTTTGTGAGTTCCACATATATCCTTGGACTAGAGTTACACACAATAACAAACACCTGCTGTTAGCAATGAGAGAGGGATTGCAGAGATATATATTTATAATGTATACGCTTGCAACACCATTGTATTTCCTGAGGTAGCATAAGCCATGGAATCAGAGAAAGGAGCAAATTCAACTGAAGTTTTGAAGTCTAAAACTATAGTTCCTCCAACCCTCCTCCATTGTCTGAAGTGGATCCCAAGTTATTGCAGGACAACTGTGGATGCCAGAACTTTACTTACAATATATCAAGAATACACAATCGTTCTTGATGTCAGTTTTTGAAATTCTTTGTATTATTATAAATCTCCTTTTTCTTCTTTAATTCCTGTCATAACAGATTTCCTTTCTTATTGAGTTGCACAGCATTTTTGGATTCTATGTGGAAAAATAATCTGTGGGAACTATATAAAAGATACTGGGCTGTCTTGTCTGATGTTATGAGGTGTTTCAGGACACAATGAGAATGTAGCTCTGAGTATTTCAAAGGAAGGTTTCAGCAATTCACTTACCAGACTGCTTGCAAATGTCAGTCCTCTGAGCATTAACGAGGCAATAAGTAGGTTGAGAGCAAAGATTCTGATAATTCTAGTGATAAGTTTGAGGTAAATATGAGAGACATAAAGTGGGAGATTTGTTTCTCTGGGACAAAAATTTGTGTCAAAAAAAGCATCAGGCAGTGCAGACTAAGCTGTTCACCAGCTGCATGTGCTTTTGGGGAGCATGCGTAAAAACAAAAACCTGAAGATGGAAGATGGTATCCCACAGGATAAGGTGGGCTTTTTATTAACATGAGGCTCTGCACTATTCAAAGCTGATCAGTTTTGTGCAACCTTATTGATAAAGCCTAGATGAAGGCTGGATGCCTGTTAAGTCTGGAGCTGTCACAGATCAAAGAGACAGTGTTTATTAGACAAAATATTTTAAGCCAAGTTGTCAGAAGAGAAGGTTCTTGCAATGAAGAGTTAGATGTTTTGCATTTCTAGAGAATCATTACTAAGAAACCTGGGACAATATGTGTATTTGTACAGTTTTAGAACCAGTATGTGGCATGTCTGAAAATAGTTTTACTTTGCATAATGTTTTTTCCATCACAAGCTTAACTGTACACAGCATTCAAGCAAGAACTGTCTTAGTTTACTTGATTTTTAGCTATTTACTTGACGTTTCAGCTATGATGCATCTGGCCAACCTTTTGAAGTGTGTGAATAGTTTTCATATATGCAAATACCTGTGCAGTTGCATAATTCTTAGTACAGGCTCAAATTGAGATGAGCCTTGTGGAGTATAAATACCCTAGAGTAGATGTGCATACATCAGAGCTGGTCATCTTAGGTCCCTAGAAAGGAGCAGTCTAAAATAATTCAGATAAATCAGATGCAAAAGTATTAGTTTCCCTGCAGTAGTGATAGAGCAACCTAGATGTAGATGTGTTTGCTCCATGCTCAGTTTTGGGTTGACCTGCAGTTCTTACTGAGCAGAAATTAGAATTTCCTGGGGCCAGCACCTCAGAAACCTGTGCAAATCTTAAGGTATTAATATAGTAACAACATGTTCTCCCACTGATGAAGCGTGTCTGACCACTGAGCCAAACATAAGGCTCAAATTAAACCAGCTGCGTTTTTTATAGAGAGACTTCTGCAGCAAGTTTACTATGGCTGCTTCACCTTATGTTCTTTTCTGTTTTCTTTGCTCTGAGTCCTCTCTTTGCAATGCCTTTTGCTGTAAAAAGGGGTAAAAGAATCTGACACTGATGTCAGGGCTGATGACATGAAGTTGTTTTAGGAGGGTTTTAGTCTCATTCGGTGAACAAAAGCTGATCTTCATGTGTAGTAACTGATTTTCTTGATAGGCTTTCAGTGGGAATATGACGGTATTACAAAAGATTGAATAATGATGACAAAGCTTAATGCAAAGTGCTCATGGAGATACAAAGATGATGCAATAGTTTGTTGATAATGCTGTGGTTTGAGTGTGCTTGTGAACAAAGTTGAGACAAATAAAATGTCGTTTAAAAAAATTAGCCCCCAGTTAAATATTAGCTGAAAAATTCCACTTGAGGTGGTGGAATTTGTCATCAGTTATTCATTTGGGTCAGTGTGTTGATATAGTTCTTAAAAAGGAATAAACATGAGAATTTTTTAAGGTTTGAAAGTTCAGCTCTTGTGTTCCTCTAGAATCTGTTGATGGGATGATTATTCACAAGGGTCAGTCCTTTAGAAATAAAAACAGTAAACATGTTGTACTTCTTACCATTTGCAGCTTTTCTATAATAATTGCAGTGTGTGTATGTGCATATGTTCAGTGGGAGGTTCATAGCTGTCCCTTGATTACCTATGACAGACACTCCTATTTTTATAGTATTGCAGTGATTTTCTGGAGATAGCTTTGCAAATTTCTAAAACATTGTCAATGCCTTCACTTTATTGTGATTATTTTTATGTTGTGCAGGTTAGAACAGGAGGCAGAGTTGTAATAAACTGGATCTTGGCATCACTTTTGGTTATCAAGCCTCAGAAAAGTCCTGTTCATCATCTACAGTGTGTAATGAATGGCAATAATGGCCGTATAGGTTATATCACATTCTGAGGTTAATTTATTTACTGCTGCTGGTGTTGTCTAAAATATCAGAATAACTTCATTCCGGCTAAAGGATTTCAGACATCACTGCGTTTCAAAAGATAACGTAAGTTTTGATGGAGTCAGAATAAGCTTTGTTGTTCTTGAATTTAATGTTCACACTGGACAAAAATTGGGATGGGCTGACAAAACAGTAAAATATATGTACTGATAAAATAAGGACTGGTGCACATTTGTATTATTTTTGTAGAGTGGGGTTTCTGGAGTGAGAAAAAGGATGTTAAAATGGAGAAGAAAAAATGTAGGAGTGCTACTGTGGTCCAGTTAATGTGGAATAGGAGAAGGCAGAAATTTGTATATTGTGTTTGAGCCAAGACAGAAAAAAAGGATTTTTGTTATAGAAAATTCTACTGGGATTTCAGACCTGTTTATCAAGCCAGTTTGGTTGTGTTGAATTTTAGGTAGACAACCAGATTCAGTTTCTTTGCCTGTGTGCATTTCCTAAACCACTTAAAACTCACTAAATAAACCCTTGTGCTTGTTTGTAATATGGGAGCTGCATTATGAACATTTGTTTCTTTGACAGGCCACTTAGGTCAGCAGGATTCAGGATTTAGCACCAAAACTTTCTAGGAAAGCCACAAAAGATGCACAAGTGCTGTTTCTGAAGCCTCTTATCTCAGGATGTGGGGTAATCTTCATTCATAGTTACTTCTACTCCCTATAATGCTTTACTTTGTTGAGGTTTTATTTTCTTACAATGCTTTCTCATACCAAACAATATCTTGAAGCTTAAACTACAAGAAATTGTTGTTATGCTCCCTAGAACCAGAGCAAGAAACATTTCAGTTGGTTGAGTTATATACAGAGAGATACATATATACATATATATATATATGAATTTTCTTGACTTGATAAGCAATGTTCTATGAGTCAAAGGTATATATGAAAAAATCATTACAGAGATCAAATGCTTTTCTACTTTCTGGTTTATCTGATGTCAGAAAACTGTATGGCAGGAATTTTAGGAGCAAGAATCATACAGGCCAGAGGTGAATAGTCTGTGGTTCCCTGTATTCATTTTGACTGTTGAGTTTTGTTGTATTCTGTGAAACCTATTCTGGTTTGCAGCTGGCTGAAAACAGGTAGGTGTGAGAATGCCCGATTAAATCTAGATGTTACAGAAATCAGCACTACAGATGGTACACCTCCTTACAAATACTTCGCCTTCTTTATGTTGAAAAGGGGGATGTGCATAGGGGAATAGAAGTGGAAAGTGTGGGGGTGGCCAAGCAGTTGTCTAGGAAACAGGTTGTAAAGCTCGAAAAGGTGGGGAAAAGGTCAGGTTGACCCTGCTATTCTATCTGTGCCTCCATAATCATGTTCAGCTCACATAATTGTGCTGTGATTTTGGTGCTGCTTTCTTTCCCTTCCACCCTCCCTCCCTCCCTCCCTTCCACCCTCCCTCCCTCCCTCCCTTCCTTCCTCCTTTCCTCCCTCCTTTCCTCCCTCCTTTCCTCCCTCCTTTCCTCCCTCCTTCTCTCCTCCCTCCCTCCCTCCCTCCCTCCCTCCCTTCCTCCCTTCCTCCCTTCCTTCCTTCCTCCCTCCCTTCCTCCCTTCCTCCCTTCCTTCCTCCCTTCCTCCCTTCCTTCCTCCCTTCCTCCCTCCCTTCCTCCCTTCCTCCCTCCCTCCCTCCCTCCCTTTCTCCCTCCCTTCCTTCCTTCCTTCCTTCCTTCCTTCCTTCCTTCCTTCCTTCCTTCCTTCCTTCCTTCCTCCCTCCCTCCCTCCCTCCCTCCCTCCCTCCCTCCCTCCCTCCCTTCCTTCCTTCCTTCCTTCCTTCCTTCCTTCCTTCCTTCCTTCCTTCCTTCCTTCCTTCCTTCCGTCCTTCCTTCCTTCCTTCCGTCCTTCCTTCCTTCCTTCCTTCCTTCCTTCCTTCCTTCCTTCCTTCCTTCTCCAATGTCTTTACTCCAGCCATGTTGCTGGTACAAACGAGGGAGCAGGACCACGTGCGGTGGGACAGACCTGCTGGGATTTTCTTGGCCCATGCTTTCCATGTCCCTTCTCAATTTTCTTGTCCAGATCACTGTGTCTTAAGGAGCAGTCCCAAAGCTTGGGAGACTTTCCTGCTCCCGTTGAGATAGCTGACATCCCACACTGACCACCCTTCCTCCGGGTGCTGTGTTGCAGTCCACAGGAGTAGTGAAGGCTGATGGCTTTGAATACAAAGAGGGCACCCAGAGCAGCCATCCCAGAAAGTGGAGGAGGGTGACTGGCTCTTGAGTGGGGATGTGTGATCAGCACAGGGAGCTTCTGCTGGTGATTAAACTGCACCTGGGAGGCAGTGATTGTCCAAAAATACAGACAAACAGGACCTTTCCTGCTTTGCTACTAAAATTCACAAAGTTTGCTGGTGCTTTAGGTTTGTTGGGAGGCCAATGTGCTGAGTACATAGAGAAATACTGCCTACAGTTAGGTTTCCTGTTTGTATCCTTACTTCTCAAAGGCAATTTCTGTTCCTGTATTCAGGAGTCACTCAGTCTCCCTATCCCAAATTTCCCTCCCAAATAGAATCTTGTAGTGGAAATTTGTCTTTTGCTTTCTCTGCACATGTCTGACCATTGACATGTCTGAAGCTTATGTCATGTTTGCAGAATTTAGTGGCAACAAAACTTCTTTTTGCCCAAAAATAAACCTGGAAAACACCAGCTCTCATTCCTTCATATCACTGCTTTTGGAGAGTGCTAATCAGCAACTCCTGTTAAAGATGAATGATTAATGTGAAACTAGTAACATATTTGTATTCAGCATTTTGTGAGTTAATTGACCCTATCCTTCACCCAAAGGGTGGTGGGGCACTGAAACAGGCTCCCCAGGGAGGTGGTCAAAGCCCCAAGCCTGAAAGTGTTCAAGAAGTGATTGCACAGTGCCCTCAAACACGTGGTGTGAATTTTGGGGTTGTCACATACAGGGACAGGAGTTGGACTTGATGATCCTTGTCAGTTCCTTCCAGCTCAGGACATCAACTCAAGAAGTAGTGGTTCTTTGTTGTATGCCTGGATTCTAACTTTCTTCTTCTCAGAAATCAAGCATCAGCTTTCACTAGGGATTTCGTGTGTTATGTTGAGTTTTCAGAAGACACATTCAAAATGCAAAATTATGCTTAGAATTGTGGTTTTGCTTTTGTCTGAGAATTGTGTCTTTGGTTCTATAAGGATTAACTGAAATCAAAGCTAGATATTTCCCTCCAGGCTTTCCTTAATTTTGTGATGCCTACCTTAAGATCTTCCATTCAGTTTAGTTTCTATAATTTTAACATATCTGCATTGTTTGAATAATACATTTCTTAGATATTCCATATCGCTAGCTCCCTTCATTTTGAAAGTACATACTTGCTGCCGTACCCTACTGTCTTATGTTTCCTATAATATATATATATTAATAAGTGAAAACAAGACTTCAAACAAGAAGTTACACTTCATCTCTTTTCCAATTTAAAGGACAGAAGTTATCAGCACAGAAGAATTAGCTCAAAAATACTTTTATTTTTGTTCAAGTCAGAAATATAAACTGTAGCAATAATTTTAAAATATGAAAACATTACGTGACAATCACTTGTCCTTTCCTTACCACTTTTCTGATAAACTAAGATTATGATTATAAGAGAGATGAGATAGTTCTCTGCAGATATACGAATAGGTTTTACCGTTCCAAGCCATTTCTCCTCAGTGTGCATCTGACCCTAAAGGTGAAAGAAAAACTTGCAACAATAAAAATAGTGAGAGGGAATTGCACAAAGAACTGGCAAGGATATTGAGTTTTTAGGGGAAATAGATGGAATGCATGAATATGCCATTATGGCTTTAATTTCTATGGCTGTGATCATCTGGTTGCTGTTGTTTTGCTAGCAGACTCTCGATGAGGTGTTTGGTTCAGAGGTCTAGAATTTCTTGACCCTTTGTTCCTTGTATACAAATGTACAAAATTACAAACATACAAAATTTACCCACCTGTCTTGACAGGATGAGTAAGGGTAGCTTATATTGCCCATTACAAGCACTGCAGGTAGATTACACATTACTGGTGCCTCTGGACCGTGCTTGGAAAACCAATGTGATTGGAAAGTATGTCTACAGTAACATCTGTTCCTTACCTGGCTGTGAGGATCAAATCTTAAATTTGCATACCTATTTTTCAGATATGCTGATGTGTTTACAGCTTCATCTGTGATGATCAATTTTCAGTTGTGGGAACTAGAGTGAAATGAATTTTATGGTTAGTTAAGTATGATCTGATCACATTAATATCAAACTTGCAAGTGCTAATTGGAATCAACTTTTATCTTGATCATCTTTTACTGGCAGTGTATGTACACTTACAGTGTCACCTATGTACATGTATGCACAGAGAGTTTCTCAGTTTTCTGCAATTTTTTTTGCTTTTAGCCAATGTTGGTTTCATCATTGACATTGCACTTTTTGGCATGTGTGTCTAACAGTCTCTTCCCTGGCAAAGTGAAGTAGAGGTGTGAGATTCTTTGGTTAATGTCCAGTGACCCGAAATATCTCTGACTGAAAGTTTTGAATCTTGTCATTCAGTTGACTTTTTCTCTTGGCCTGTATATCTAGAAGGAGAATTACTATAAGCTTCAGAAATGTAACACTGAGTTTTAAAAAATCAAATGGATGCAATCAGTGCTCAGTTTTGTATACTGTTTTTGTTAGTGGTTTCTCCTATTTTAGGTATAGGTTATTCTTTCCTACATATGTCATTACTCAATGATATCCAGTACTTTTCATGTTAGCATTGCCAAGGATGGATTAATTGTATAAGGCAGAATTGCTATTGCTTTCTCATCTGCAGCACATTCTCTGACTTCTACGGTGAGGGAGAAGCAGAGCAGCTTTATCCAGCTGAGGGAGCAGAAGTACTGCTTGCTCTGTTCCATGTGCATTCTTAGAGTGGTGGCAGCATCACCATTGCTGCGGTGATCATCTTTACTGAGAGCAGCAGAGCAGGCCATGGACAGCTTGCTTTTGTTCTACTGCAACAACAGAAAAGTGATGCTGGGATCTGTCAAGTAAATGTTACTCAAGAAACTTACAGGGCTTCTGCATTTCTGCTGGCTGTTCTGGAGCTGTTTGTAAGGAAGGCACAGAGGTATCCCGCAGACATAAGGACTGGAAAACTGCTCTATGGCTGCAGGGAATGACTGTATGTTTATGAAAGAGTGAGTTGGGGTCAGCCCAGTTTGGAGGGCAAGAATTGTTTACAGGTTTGTGATGAGGATTTTGTTCCAGTGCGTCCATAATTTGTTCTCATATTACCCTCTACAAGAGCATCATTAACTCCACTGATACTTCCTTGCCATGATGCCTTTCTCTCCATTAATGAGCTTGGGATAAAAAGAAAAAACTTGGCTTGTTAGTCTGTGCATTTAATAGGGCTCTTAAATTTAGAAAGTGTCCTGGAGCAGCGCAGTCCTGAGCAGCCCTCCTGGAGAGCTTGCCTCTGTAGTGAGGAACCCATTTCCTCAAACCATCCTAATATTTGATGTTGGTGTGAAGACTGTTGTCCTGGTTTTGTTAAAAACAAGTTTCTCTTTTACTGAATTTGCCTGTCAGCTAAAGCCTTCATATTAGCTGCATTTTCCTGGAAAACCAGATGTATGTTTTGGTAAACACAGAAATGGAATGCCAGGTTATTGATAAGGATTGATGTACATCTCGTGAGAGGGGCAACGAGAAATAGGTGACCAGAAACTGAACAAGAGTATACCATCCCATTCATGTGAATACTTCATATAAAAGTGGGAGCTCACGAGGATCTCGTCCCCTTTTTCCTTCTGGCTGACATTAGGAGAAGAGCTTGTGAGTCGTCCCTGCGAACTGAGACCTAGTGACAGACTGAATCCAGTTTCAGTTGGCTATAGAGTCCAGTCCAGGACTTTGGGTGCCAGCTCTGCAGTTGCTGAGACTTTCAAGATTGGTTTTGTATATTTTGTATTATTTTCTGTATTCTTATTAGTAGCATTAGTAAAACATTTTTAATTTTTCCAACTCTCTTCTCTCTGTCCTTCTTTCCCTCCAGATCGCCTGTCCTGAGTGGGAAGTGGGGAGAGGAAGGGGCTGAAGGGGGAGGTGGTAGGAGATGGGCTTAACAATACATCTGCCATGATTTTATTGTCACCCCACAATCAAAACCTTGACAGCTGTGATATATGTCACCGGGAAGCCCTTATTGAAATAAATTAATTCGCGTTAGCAGAGTTGATTGTTTGCTATTCCAAAACATAAATATGAATCAGGCTTGATGTAAGTTAACTAAAGTAGTTAATTAGGTGGAGTGGATATTATGGTGGTTTATTATGCAGAAATATTTTAATTTAGAAAGTATTTTTTATTTGTAGCTGTACAATCAATTTTGCTGATATGGAAAAAAAATATAACTTAAGAAAATGGATAATGTACCTGAGAGTTAATCCATACTGTATATCTAAGGAGATAAATCTGCCCTGACACTGTCAGCATTACTTCAGCTGTGATGAAGAAAAAGCTACTTAAAAGTTCTCTCACCATTTACCCAAACTATTGATTCTTAATGTTACTGTCATAGTTCTGGGATTTTATTGGTAATAGTTCATTATGTTTCAGTTGTGCTTGGAGAATTTTCTCCAAGGATTGATCCAACCCTTACTTTCCTTCTTTAACACATGATCCAGCTCAAGCTTTACTCTGTTGGGAAAGAAGAATTAAAAAAGGGCTAGTCAGGAGCAGGGGGCGCTGGGGACTGACCCACTGCCTTGAGGAAGGAGGCATGGGGAGGTGGAAAGACTGAGAGCCCATAGCGGGAAAGGATGGTGTTAGGTCCACACTGCCTGCTGCTGTACTTGAAGTCCTGTGTCAGCCCCTTTGAGCCATGAACTATCTATGTAGTAATTTAAAATTATTTACATTCAGGCCAGGGTTAATGGAGTGCACAAAATAAAGGTCTTAATTATGTGTTCGCTATGTTTTTTTGCACTTTATCTTTGAGTTTATCTTGTAAGAACGATAGTATATTCCACACTGCACTTAAATGCTCAGTATTACCAAACTATAAATGTTTTCCTTTGAAATTTTTCTCTCCAAAAGCTGTGACGTCTATGAATTGAGCAAGCTTTTCTGAGGAAGAGAGAAAAAAACAAATATCTAATATGACACAACCAGGAGTTATTCAGCTGCAAGACATTAGACCCATTTCCAACACTATTCTTCAATGATTCATAGAACAAGCTCTACAGATACATGAACTGGAAAATTTTTAATGCTGTCAAGTTCTTAGAGTTTGAGCTGCTTATTTTTTCACCTCTTCTAAACTGCATCTTGTGTGACTCCTGTTAAGGAAAGTCAGCTGTCTTCTGTTCTTCAGCTGATGTCAAACTTACCAGTCCCTTTTCTTCATGTTTATAGCCTTTTAAAACTTAAAGATTCAGAAGTAATTCTTCAAAAAAAAATTAGTGTTTGGATATGTAGAGCAGAAGCTTATCTAACCTAAGATCAAAATCTAAACCATAATTCTTCCAAATGGGAAGATCGTAAATTGTGCAATGGTTCAGTAAATATTGTGGTGCAGGAACATTTATTCAGGACTTTAGAATTTATTGGAAAAAAAAAAAAAAAGAGAGAGAGAGAAAAGAAAAATAGAAAGCTTTCGGATCAGAACAAAAGAATTTGTGCAGAAAAAAGAAGTGAAAACAGTGCATTCATCATGACTGAAGGCTGCCCAGGTAGCCTGCCAGGGATTCTGGCGGTAGGCTGCTGCAGTACCAAATGAAAATTTGGCTTCTCATTTTCAAAGTGCCAGGTTTTGTCCTTCAACTTTCTTCTACAGCTACTGAGGCGATGGCAGTTTTACTGTTTCTCTTATAATCCTAATTGCGAATACACTTTTTTTGTTTGTAACACCTATGTACTATACTCTGTTATTGACCCCTTGCTAACTGTAGATAATAAAAGTGGTGCTAGGAAGTGCTGGACTGGGAGATGACTGAGTTTGACACCTCCCTACATACAGCATGTATAGGTCTTCTTCCTCAGCTTTTTTTCTCACTTTCATGAGATGAATTCCTTTCTACAACTGCTGCCAGAGCCATGACTGAGTGTGCTTGTAGTCAGTTGTGATTGTGCTTAGAATAAATATTAAGGACTTTTTAATGTCCATTGGAGTTACTCAGCACAGGTGTCTTCATTGCAGGTTCTTCCAATACAGACTGAGCAGCCTTCTTCAAAACTGTGCTGTGTAAACTGACTAAAAATGTCATTGCTTCATACATTTAATTTGAATTTATTGCTAATCACACTAGACCTTCATTATACATTGAGTTTTTGAAATGCAGCGCTTGTCTTCCCTGTTATGAACCTTCCATCAAACACACTATCTATGGTATGAGTAGATTTATTAGCAGTTGTTGAGACTTTACCTTTAAAAGAGATAAAATTATCAGTAGGTAAATTAATTTTCATAGCTTTTGTCATTGATTTATTAATAGCAAGACCCACTGGCTTGGCAGAGCTTGCAGACCATCTGTCTTTTTGTGCATATCTTCAGTTAAATGTTTTTCTGTAGTAAGAAATCAGACTTGATTAAGTGAACCAACTCTGCCAATATGTACTTTAGTTTTTGTTTGAATACTGCGTAGGATAAGTCATTTGTGGATATAGATGATGTTCACCTATACTTCTGTAATTATTAATTAATAAGAAGTGATGTTAAACCTGTCTTCAGAGTGGTTCACTGATTTTGAGCTTGCTTACTCTAACTGTTGGCCCGCTCTCTATGCTAGCAACTCAAGCTATGTATGTGTTGAAAATTAAACATCAAGGCTAAGTTTTTAGGTAGAACTTAGGTACAAGCAAGATTATTAACCTATAACATTTTGTATCTGAGTGCCGTCTATACTAGACAGAAAAGCGTGAAGAGGAACTTAATGTTAAATAACTTTCTTCTGGTTTTAGATTCAGGAAAAACCTAGTGTGCACAAAATAAGTTGTGTCGTAAATCCTGCTGTCCTAAGAAGAGGGCAGTGTTAGAAGAATCTCAACATGAAATCACCATAGATGACTTTAAAAATGTCTTTGTGGTTTATGATACATAGAAATTGCACCTGAATTTTCTATCTATCTATCTATCTATCTATCTATCTATCTATCTATCTATCTATCATAATTGAGCTTCTTTCCCCATCTTTTCACATTTGTAAGCCTGGAGCAAAAAGCTGTTTTTCACAGGAATTGAAACACTCCTAGTAATCCTGCCACTGGTTTTCATCATAGCTCAGGATAATAAGAAAGGAGGCAGATGAGCTGGCAAAACAAAGTAAGTTAATGATCCATGTTTTGTACCTCCACCTCCAGAACTGTGCGCAAAATGAAACAGAAATCAGATAAATTTATGTATATACGTAAAACTCTGTATGAGGTTATTATGAACAGTGTGTTCCGTGCTTCAGTTTTATATGGCAGTAGTGGCACTTGAAATGAGAGCAGGTTCTAAAAATAAACGTCAGTGAGACCTTGAAATAAAAATCAAATCACAAGGATGCCACTCAGTCACTTTGCTATTATTGGGGAATTTTTCCTGTGTGGAAGGTCACAGATTTCATACACTTGTCTTAAAATAAAACCAGTTCACATGATCTGATGCAAACTGATTCCATAAAACTTGTTTTGCATGCAGACTGCTGGTCAGTTGTCCATAAATGCGCAGAATGTAAGAACTTTCCTTTGAACCCTGTGAGAGGTCTCAAGCAGGCATTTTTAAGTGCATCAGTCTGAACTTAGTACCTTGAGGCAATGAGGTTCCTGGCCAGCAGTATTTTGTAAGACTAGTGATCCATAGTATGTTACTGAGAACCATTTCACACTTAAAATGTACCCTATCTCCTGCATATGGAAATCAGCTGAGACAAAGCAGATGCCACCCAGAAACCTTCTTGTGTTTCATTTTTACCTGTCCATGAGAGCTGTAGGAGGAAAGAGTCACAGGTAGGAGATGAAAACGATTTGACGATTTGTGAGAAAGAGCACCCATTTCCAATTATGCAACTTCTTCTGTCCTTCCAGCTGGTGTTTGGCAGGTCAGTGAGAGGATCTGAGGCAGAACAATCCATTGCAGTGCATTCCCCACAGTCTCACAGCGCTCAACATGTAATTACTATTGCTTTAAGCACCTGTCATTTACTGGCTCGCCCTTTCCTTGGCGGGTAAAGGATGCCAACTTGTACTGGAGTGATGTCCTTGGCCGTTCCGCTGCTGATGCAGGAACAGTAGGAAGGCCAGGAGGGGAAGTGGTGGATGTGGCTGCAGCGATTCCTGTCTCTGGATGAACATGCACATTTCTATTCCAGCAGGTCTGCCACATGTTTGAAAATGTCCTTGTACCTCATCCTGGTGGCTACTCACATCTTGCTTCAGATGCCTTCCAGTTCTCCCAAGAGCACCTTTTGGAAGACAAGCATGACTTGTTTCCCCTCACGAGGCTGAAAAGCTGCAGTCCAGTTACTGAGAGGAGGCAGTGACCAAGCACTGGGACACCAACCTGGGTACCGTGTGCTTCTTCATGGGAACCAGGCAAGCCCATATATTGACACATTTTCTTCCTTCACCTTCAGTAAGTGTGACGCACAACTTGCAATATTATACTATCAATATTTTGAAAAAAGCTTATAAATGTACTATGTATTCAAATGGAGGTACATTGCATATTAAGATAAGATAAAACTGTGAAAATCAAATTTAGTTCCTATTTTATAAGATGTTTTTCTTTCATGTTGTGATAAGCATTCACTGGCTTCTTGCTAGTGAAAGTTTCTGTCAACCTACTCTTCCTTTCCTGAACTAAACTCACCTCTTTACCCACTTACAATTTTTTGTAACAGGCTCTCAAGTTTAGCAAATTAGTCTGTCACTCCCTCTGACACCAGTAAAACAGTGTTTTTCCAAACCCCTGTGTTCTGACTTTTCTGAAGTTGTGAAACACGTGTTTTACCTCTAGCAGTGGTTTGTTTTCCTTTTTTGTTGCTCTTCAACATGCTTTCTGGATGTAGTCACGTGGAATGGCATTTTGCTAGTTATAGATAAAGTACATTTGCTAATAAAAAGACACTAACAAGTTATCTGATTTTCTCCATGTTTATCCCTTAATCAAAGAATAAAATAGCCTTAGTACACTTGACCCTACGGAGTGCTGGTCCAAAGGCTGGAGCTGTGAAGAGTGTGTACCTACACTCTTTATGACATTACAAATCCCAGTTCCAGACCGATGTTGACTGAACATACTAACAAACTGTTGTAGGATCACTTATGAAAAATTCAGTGGGGTTGTTACAGGTAAAATGTTTCATTTGAAGGAGAATTAATCCTATAAATCGTTCAGTAGTAGCAACTTTTCGCTTGGCCACTTCTTCAAGGTGAGTCAAAGGACAAAGCTGTTTTTCCATCTTCATGTGCACACCAGCAGAAGATTAAAAATCAGAATGGAAAACAGCTTGAGAGTACAAGTATTTTGCAACTGATCCTTCAGAATTAGAAACTACTGATGATACAAAATTCTCAAAAGCTGAAGTTTCTAGACCTTTGAGAACTGAAGGAACATAGGAGGCCACCAGCTTAAGGAACATTGGCTTCTCTGAAGACTCCGCGTTGTTTTAAGGCATTAGGAGATCGGAAATAATTTTTAAACCAAGAGTTTGTCTTGTAGCATAGGTATGTATTCTTCCACGTATTGCTCAATTTTTGCTGAGGACCAGCAGATCTTTACATTTTAAACAGCTTTTTAGCTTGGTTGCTTGTAGATTTGTTGTATTTGTTATTTATAATTTTAAACTACTCTGATTTGATATTTGTTTCTGTACTTCTGCTGTGGCCTTCAGAACTGGAGACACTTTTATAATGTGTGAGACACATGTTTATTTTAGTTTTGCAAAAAATATGTTTGTAGGAAAACCTGCATTTTAGACATTGCTTCCTTGTTTAAAACCCTTCTTACCAGATGTGTGTTATGGCAATTAATTTATTTCAAATAGTTATTCTAATTGTGTTACTTTGTATAGTAGTATTTTTAATCTTCAGACAACGCTCTTGTTGCTGCAGAGCAGTGTTATAAACAGGGAGCAGTTACCAAAGGCTTGTATTTTCAAAATATGTTTTCTTCTGTAACAAATTTTGAGATGAGCAGAGAACATGAGGTGTCAGAAGTTACTGGTGGTTTTCAAGAAATCCTCTGACATTTCCTTTTCAGAAACATTTTCAGATTTTGTTTTTGCCCACCTCATAGCTTTATATTACTGTCCAGGCTCTACCAAAAAACTGATGCTAGATATGTGCTGGATTGACTGAAAATGGGTTAATTTTCTTCATGCAGTTAGAAGCCTTTCATTTTCACAGCTAGCATGCTCATTATTTGGACTTAGTTTGAGAACAAGCAGATAAGACCCCAGCACAGAGTTAATATTTTTAATTGCTCTGGTCTAAGAGCCAAGGACATTCTGAGCGCCTTGCTTACAGGTGTGAGACAGCAGGAAAGGGGGCAGAAATGGGGCAGAGCTTGACTGACTTCCAAACTGATCGGTAAGAGTGTTCCATCCCATTAGCGTCATGTTCCAGATTTAAGAGTGGGGCCTTCTGGTTTCTTGTCCCCTTTTTCTCCTGCTTCTCAGGCGTGTTCTCTTGCTTTCTCTTGTGTGTGTTGTTTTTCTTCTATTCTCTCTTTTTGATGAAGCTGAGGGAGTCTTTGGTCCTTTAGTCCGGACCTTTAGTCCAGCTTTTGCTGTTTTGCAGAGGCTTCTGAGCCTTTCTGCCTTTTTCCTCTTTTTTTTTTTTTTGCTGTTGGGGACCAGTTCCTGCTTGCTGGAACTGGCTGCTCAGTTGTGGGTAGAGTTTGTGAGGAATTGTCTTGGGTATCTTTTATTTATATATATATATATATATTTACTAGTACTGTATTAGTGTTTTGCTATTTTATTAAATTGTGTTTATCTCAATCCAAGTTTCTCCTTTCCCTTTTGATTCTCTCCCCTACCGGGGGGGGAGGGGGAGGCGCTGGGAGTGGGTGAGTGAGCGGCTCTCATGTTTGTATTGCTAGCTCAGGTTAAACCATGACAAGATAAAAGTGCTCTGGGCCCACTTTGCAATTAGCTCTTCCAGTAACAAATGGGTGAGTGGCAGGCAGGTAGAAGGACAGCTCTGGAAGTGTAGCTGGCAGAGGCACTACAAAGGCAGCTTCTAGCAAAAGGAACCCTGAATCTGAGGTTCCTTACTGAAAAACTGAGATGAGGTGTTTTACAAGTGGAAAGATGTTTAAAGGGAAAACTGAGGAGAATCCTTATTCAAATTCTTACTACAGATTTCACAGTCAGTTAGGTTATTTAAGAAAACAAAAACAAACAGGGGGCAGAGCTGTGACCTGAGATAAGTCATCTTACACCAATGGGTTGCTTTTTTAGTTTTAACAGAGATATTTTGGACTTTGGAAGAGTCTAAGTGTGCAACTTTTGAAGGGTGAACAGCACAAGGCAGGTGGATTTTCAGTTGGAAATTTGCTGTGCCCCTCGAAAATTCCCGATGTACCATTTCATATACAATGTAAGTGCATTCTTTTTCTTTTCAAAGTCTTGTCTCCTGACTGCTCTTTGCATTTGCATTAGTGCTACCACTAGCCCCGGGTGTTCTCATCTACTCCTCCCTCCATTTCTGTTTTGGATTCCATGCCATGAAAGCTACTCTCAGCTTGCCCAATAATAAAGTCTTGTGTAAGAATTATAAATGACTATATTTTCCTTACATAAGACTTATAGGAATTCTAAAGAATGTATAGTCTTGTTGCAACAATAAGGTTATGGGGGAATTAGCTGTTACTGGGTCCTTGATGTAGTACTACCAGCCTACAACACTGAGAAATATGAGGGGATTATGGTTGCTTATTCTTACTGCTAAATATAGATTCCTTGAAGCACTATGATTTACTTTTTTCTTTAGGGCTAATGCAAAGGCAAAGTCCACAGGCTCAAAGGCTACCATCAGAGAGAAGCATACCATGTTGACATCTGATTTCCATTTACTGTTGCCCAAAGCCGCCTTGTTCAAAAAAATTTTTCTCATTCCTAGGAGAGGACTGCATCACAATTATTTGAATTTGGATAGTAGTTACTAAGATAATTTATTTTCACTTACCCATTCATTTCTAGCATCAAACTCTCCATTCTAGTTAGTGTAGTGGGCCAATTGTTTTTATTACAGATGGTTATTCCATATACCCAGGGAATCAGTTGAAGGTGGCTGTTTTTTTATTGGAAATGAAGTAAAATGATGCAGCTGCACTATTTTTAAAGGCCTCTAAAATTTTGTTCACAGCAAAGGCTGTTCAGAAGAAGTGTAGATCTACAGAGATGTTCAACATAATAAACAGAGATTGTAAAAAATTAAAAAAATTATTGCTTCTGTTTTTGTGCTTTGCTATATCGATGTCTTTTCTACAGAGATATTTCTGTAGATACTTGGCATCCCTGAATTTAAAGAACGAAACCAAATCGAAACAAAATAGAAAGTAAGAAAACTTACAGTCCTGAAGAAATGAGCTAAACAATTCAAGTTAACAAGGATTCTTGTAGAAGGAAACATTAAGTAGTGTCAGCATTGAGGACTAATAAATTAATAAATTATGTTATGGTATGGTATTGAGTTAAAGCTGAAATGCTTTCATCAGTGCCCAGGTTGTAAATGCTCTAAATCAGCAAAGAGAAATTCACAACAAAGTAGGTCCCATGTAAGTTTTCACTCTTCCTCTTCTTTCTAGTCAGTCATGCCGTCATTTTGATTCTCGTTCTGGTCTTTTTTATTAGTAGAATAATGCAAGACGTCATTATGGTAGAGTAATTCCTTTATTGCCTGTGAGGGTGCACAAAACTCTGCATTGGGCTCACTGGCTTCTGTTCTTTGTTCACACACTCAAGTAATGAACCTTTGCCATAGTAGTCTCATGAAAAAAACAGGTCTTTTGTTGCTGGAATTATTTTTTAGTGTTGCTCGAAAAATGTTCCCCTTCTGTTTCCTGTACAACCTTTTGACATGGCTTGTTTTATTTCTGCGCTACACTACTGGAAAATATTTTAAACTATATTTTCATTTCTAATCTCAGTGTTCATGGTTAATTAGGGCAGAGTTGGCAGTGTAGTAGTATACCAGAGGTTAGGAAAATGTCAAATAATTTGCAGCTGTGTGTGACTACTTATATTGTGTATCTTCTTCGTAAACTAAGCATCTCTAAATTATAAAGCAAGTTTGGACCTCAGGAAACTGAGATGCTACTAGGCATTTGCAGTCAAATGTTGGATAGTTCTGTTGTTGCCCAGTTGATCCTATGTAATTAAAATGGTCAAGATCAGCCTGGGTGATATGACAATCTGCTAAATATATATATAATACAAAATATATAATACTATATAAAAGGAGGCACATAATACTGCAGTTTATAAGGTAATTCTGAAATATGACAGTGACTCTGTATCTGAAAATTATAGTGACTAATGTTAACAAGAATGACATCCACAATAAAGATCAAAGCTTTTTAAAAATGAGTAGGTTTCTTCATATCCATGTTCATCTATGAACATCAATACTTTTATTTCGTGACTTTTGCTCTACAAAAGCTGTTAGCAGGAAGCAGATGATTTTATAGAAATGTATCAGGTGTATGATGAATTCTTTTTGCTTTTCAAGACAGTACATACAACTGCCAGAATAAAATGCAATTATTCTATCATTTTATCTATTTTCTTGCTTTTCTGGTATTATGCTCTATCCTTCTTCATTTCAAGGGTGATCTGCAAAGAAAAAAGTAATTGGAGTGACATAATTTTCTGCTCCTTTTTGATTTGCAGAGGAAAAATATATATTCTTGATAATTAAAGTTTTCACCTATTATCTGCTTGGTCAAAATTTCAGGTTCTGCCTGGCTGGCAGATGTAGGGACTTGAAGAATGGTTCAAATTATAACAACAATGAAACAAAACTTGAACAATTTCTAGGCTAGGGTAAAGGATCTAGCAGCTCCTTCACAAGTGAAACTATTTAATACTCCAATCTGGAAAATGTCAGGAAGAAAGAAAGATTAAACAAAAAAAAAAAAGAAAAAGAAGTGAGGCTTCCATAATTGTATAAAACCTCCCTTTAACCTAAGTGAAACATCATTCTGGTAGGCTTCTTAGATTTAGTGGCTCTTATTGAAATCAGTGGGCTAAGGCGAGAGTCAGTGCAAAAGAAGAGATGTGAACACATCTGAAAAATCATTCGCAGATCATTTAAACATCTAAATGTTTTGTTATGGAAAAAAGGTCTTTGTAACAAGTTCAGAAGGAAATACAAGTGAATAAAAAGTAATTTTTTAGTATACAGTTTTTATTTCTGCTACAGGCTCTTCAGAAAATGATGTGTAATTATTTTAAACCTTTTGAGGGTTCTTTCTGGCCCCAGTGGGGCCAAAATAATCTATATTCTTCTAAATCAGGAATCCCAAGTGCAGAGAATGTGTGAGTTGGTTCCTTGACTTAAAGTGAGTTCATTCACATGCATGAGTGTAACACAAACACATAGTATAACTACACCAAATTAAACACAAGCCAAAACCACTCGCAAAATGGAGCATCAATGGAAGTGCTTAATCAAAAACTGACTCCCATATGCACGAGAGTTTGTAGAATTTTTTGTTATCAGGATTCCTGCGACTAAGAAAGATGAGAAGATGTCGATGTCCTTCATACAAAGATAATGAGAAGATAATTCCATTGCATATAGAGCAGTGTTTTATTATATTATCAAAGTCGTTTGCTTTCTTGAAAAGTGATCATTGACATTTCATTGTCTTATGATAAATGCACTGAATAGAAATCTCTTCATGGACAAATACTCTTAATGCAGGTCACAGGTATATGGTAGTTGACTATAGTAAAGAAGATTATTCTTATAATAGGATGTAAAAAAAGAACATGAAATTTTTAAAACTTAGATTGATACATGAACTCTTGGTTGGAAAAGTGCTCTTAAGTAAGTGATTTGCCACTACTGAAATATAACACAGGAAAATAACAAGTAACAATTTCTTATTTCTTCATGCTGTAAATCTGTGTGATCAAATCCTCAAGGATCTGATCGTCTTCAACCTCACCTGTTTTCAGTGCAAATTTGTGTTCGTTTTCCCTCTTGAGAGGGAGTTTCTCTGCACATTATAAAGTCAAGATTTTGAAACCCATGTCTGTTTACATCTATGTTACTAAACCTAAACCTTAATTTTCCTTGATAGGGTTCTGGAGGGGCAGGAGCATAGAGATTAACTATTTGCTAACTGAAAACCACAGAACTGATCAAGTTAGTTATTTAATGCCTAGAAATACATTCTTGTAGTACTATTCTCCTCATAAAAAAACCCCATGAACTTGATGTCATAAACATCCTTGCTTGATACTTTTTCAGAACTTTTTATTGGTGCTGTATACTGACTCAGGATGTAGAGCTCCGCACCTCGAAATACTACATCTGCTGTGCTAAGTGTGACCTCATTTGCAGAGGCAAGGTTCCTTTTTGCCAGATCTTTGTCCTATCTGAGGGCAAGGTGAAATATTTCCTGTTTGAAAAAAGAAATATTCTTAAAGTTGTTTTTCTATGTTTATCATCTTGCCAATAATTCTTTTTTTCATCAGCCTGTAGGATGAAAAGAGGTAATCTAATATTTTTCTTGCTTTCTAGCTTTCATGCTTGCAGACCAGCAGTGCCATGCAGCTGATGAATTGCTGAGACTCTGATATGGGCCATGCTTTGAGGAAGACAAGGCTTCCTGAGCTTTGTTCCCTCTGATACTGCAGAATCAGCACAAGCCAGCTCATCTGTGACCTTGCCTTTTTATTCTTAAAGCAGGCAGCCTGCAAAATGGCATATCTACTAGCTGTTTGTATCAGGCTGAGGTGTACTGGGCTGCTGTTTTCACTCTGTGAGAAAAGTTTTTCAGTCCAGTTGTGTAGTGGCTAAGATAGCACCTTTGGTTTCCAAGGACTGTAGAACCATTCTCTTTAAAAGTAGTTGTTGAAGGATAAAATTCATGATGCAGCATTAACTTATTGCTCAGCTTCCTGTAATTTATCACAAATTAAGTGTAATTTTATTCCTCTAGGATTCATGTGAAAAGGAGATTGCATCTTATTTGACTGCTGTGCTGGGAACAGCTCCAGCCAGGCTGAGATAAGTGAGAAAACTTTAACAGATATACTTTGCAGTTTGCTTTCCAGTTTCACAATTTCATTTATACTAGACTTAATCTACTTATTTTAATTTGAAGTTGAATACTATATCAGACACTCCCTGCAGAACACAATGCAATAACAACACAGGGTACCATTACTCTGTTGTATAACTTATGGAACAGTGCAGCCATGCTGCACTCTTTGCTGTGGTTTGCTTGGCCTTTGTGAAACACGTGTTGAAAAGGTGCACGTCTTATTTTACGCAGAATCTGCATGCAGAGTATGTTTTTTTAAATCTGAAACAGAAAAAAGCAGTGTGGTGGAATGGAATTCTGTTCAGTGGAGTTTACCTGAAGGAAGCTGTCTAGAGCTAGTCATGACCTTGGGATGTACATAAATGAAGTCAGTGCTTCTTGGGGATTTTTTTTTTTTTTAACCCATTAATCATTAGTAAACACCTCTCTTCCCAAGGAGTCCATTTTCACTGATCTCAGGGATTAAATTTATGTAACTCCATTCTGCATTTGGGTACTTGTAAAGTTTGGGTAAGGAAGCAGTCTGAACTGTGTGCTGGGGAAGCAATAGGGCTGTCTTAGTGGAACAGGCAGGCACTGCTAGCTGAAGGGGTGCTGAGATCAGTGGAGGGCCAAGACGGTCAGAGAGAAGGGGATAATTTGCACTCCAGAAAACAATTTGCCTCTCCTTCATTTTTCTGAAACAAAGACAAGAAGCCTCTTTTAACCTATCATGATACAAATATATAGAAGTATTAAGCAAATCTCTACTTTTCCATTGATCTCCATATATTTGCTTTTAAAATAAATTACTACTGTAGTTTTCAGTGAATGTCTCCAGGAGAAGACAAATACAATCAAGTTCCAAAACTTTTTACTGATAAAACCCCACTAAACTTAAAAAAAGTGATCATTTATTTGAAATTTCCCTCCTTAATGCTGAATATGGTCTAGCTGTTCCTGTGGTCACTTAAGGGACTTGTACACATGAATTCTTAAAGACATTGAAAACCTCTTGACACCTACGCTTTGGTGCATAAATGTGCAGAAAGTCTCTGTAGAGTTTCAAGACGCATGTTGTCCCCAGAAGACCATGGGTATGAATCAACATACAAACCCAGGCTGTGTTAAGAGACAAGGAAATGCAGAGTTTAGGTTGAACTGAATGGCTTTTCATAGTAATGCCATTGCTTGGTACAGACACTGCACCATCTATTCACAAATGCTTCTTAACTGTTCTTTTATTTATCTCACCTTCTTTTCTCCTCACCATTGATTGACTATTAGATCATGAACTTTGTGTTAGAAAGTAGGTCTCATTATATAGTTGCATGGTATTTAGTATACTGGGGCTTGAGCCCACATACTTTGTTGGAGAGCCAAGAACATTTCCCATTATGATTCAGTACAAAAATCTAAGAAATGTAGCTTTGTTTTCAAGAATTAAGAAACACCATGCATTTACATACATGTATTTACATACACCATGTATTTACATACAAGCATTTCACATACATCTCACATGCTTCACTTTGCACCATGGTTTGGCCAGATTCTAATCGATCAGAAACTGTTTAGGAGGACAAGGAGTCCTCTGTACCTACTATATGTAAACATGCCTATAGAATATAACCTCTGAAATTATAAAAGATTGAGATAGCTAGGTTACAGTTTGTACAGAGTGTTGCTTCTAAACTTTATGTCAAATTTCACTTCAAATTCTCCCAAATGAGTTTTAGATTCCTGGAAATGCTCATGAACAGTTATCACTAGAACACTGTGGGTGTTATCGTACTTATATTGACGTCAAGATAGCATTAAATTCCTATATAGAGGTATTGCAATCCTGAAACAGTCGATAAATCCCTCAGCTGTCTGCACCAGTCCTGCCTTACTGAATAGAACACTTGGGATGATAGCTAATACCTTGAAAGGGCACATGGTGTGAATAGTAGCAAACCTACATTAAAAACCACAGGTAACAGGTCATACTGGAGGTCCTGATGTCCTCTAAACTGTCAACCTGGTACATGACCACTATTCATTTTTATCTGTTGTGGCATGAGAAGTAAGTATATGGTGCTTGTGATGAAACTTTTTTTAATAAGTACAATGCAGCACAGAAGGAAGACATGCAGTTTTTGCTTCACTGTCTTATCAGTATGCCTCATTTATTTTCAAGATATTAAAATAATAACTTTCAAGGGCACATTGCAAAGCCTGTTTTTGAAGAGAGAAAGCCAGTGACAAGGGACAGCTGAGTGTGCTCAGTTTGGGGACCAGTAGTTTTCAAGATTTTTATTTGAATCAGCCTATCTTGTGGTATCTATTCTAGCTTTGTTGTTTTTAAGTGGAAAAAAGCGTAAGAGCTATCAGGGGGCTGTAGGTCATCACTGTGCTGGTCTCCTTTTCTTCCTAAAAAGCCAATGGATATTAATGGTTCTCAAAACTATCGTAGAGCAAAACTATGTTTTAACCTTTGATTACTGGTTTAAGTGTCTCAAGATTTTTATTTTAAATTTTATTCTAATATTTAATATTATATATTATTATATAAGAGCTATCTTATTCTGGTAGTGGACATGTCTCAATTCCTACATAGGGGTGACACTTCATATTGAATTGTTGTTCAGCAGTGGAACACTCCAGGACTCTCACCTCCTGCCTGTTCCAATATGCCTTTGCATCTGCAGTTGTGTTTGTATCTACTAATAGAAAATATTGTACAGTTTTCTACACTATCTTTTAAGAGTTTCTTGGTGATACTGTGAACTGTTGGAAAGGAATAATTTCAGATCAGAGATTTATCCAGATCCTTTCTCCCAAGGGCAATATCTGCTTTGGGTTACTCTACTACAACAATTCCCACTAAATCGGGATGATGAGATTTGATCCCGCTAGTGCTCCACTGATGTATGGTAGAGAAAACAACTAACTTGTTTTTGTGTCCAGCATAAATGTAGTCTACTATTGAAAGAGTGGAATAAAGATTTGAGAACAAGCTTTTGGGAGCTGTCTGGAATAAGGTTCAGTATTTGATCTTTTTTCTCTTTTTCATTGTGGAAATTAAAAGACATTAAAAAAAAAAAAAAAGAAAGTAGAAAATGTATGTAATGAACTAAATCAATGGGTGACAGATAAATGAAATGATGCCACCCTAGATAATCACTTCTCAATTTGGTTGTCTTTGTTTTCACAAATCTCTTACACATGTGTATGAGAATTATTAATAATTATGGGGTGTTTTTTTAATGATTGCAGAAAAGTGTCCTGCTGGGAACAAAGCTTTGATGCTCAAGCTGTATTCCTGTGGGAGTGCAGATGTGAAGCAGGCAAAATGGGGTGGCGAGGAGAGAGACTGGTAGCATAACCATGGTGAAAGGAAGGCTCAGGGCACACTTGCAGTTGAATCTCATTACTCCTGGAACTACACCTTTACTTCTTAAATAGAGGTTCCAGGGTGATGGAAAATGATGGAGAGAGCCTGAGAGGCAGTGTCATGGTGCTCAGCAGTCCTGGGCTCCTTTTCCTCCTGCTCTTTGTATTGTCTTCTCCTGAAATCCAGCCTGCTGCTCACTCTGATCCCTGAGCACTTTGGTACTGTTTGCCCTCCCAGGCTGAAAACTGTGGTCTCCTGGGGCAGGAACAGGTGCTATAATATTACTGGAGAGGACTTTACATGCTTGGATTTCCACATCAGGGAAGTAAGATTTATATGTGGAATCTTACTTTGTCAGATGCTATTTTCTTATTAATTTTGTTTCATACCAAAGGATGATCACTATTTGCTTTGTGTTGATTATCAGGAAATGAACTGAAGTATTAGTTCTAATGAGGGCTATAAACATAATTTTAAGTGTATTTTTTGCGTTTAATTTATAAACCCCAATGAAAGTCAAATAATGAAGTAATCAAACATTTTCAAATAAAGATACTTTATTGGAAAACTGGCTAATTGGTGAAATCAGAGGACTAGGGGTTCCTTTTGCCAGTAAAACCAGAGGTCCAAACCATTATGACAGCATCAGTGATAATAAAAATGCACCACCTCCACCCATCAGCCCCACCCCTGTCTCTCTTTCTTTTTGGAAATGTTTTGATGATAAATTTGGAATGAAAGACCTTGAGTACCTAAGCAAAAAATAGCCTGAAATAATTCCTGGTTTGACTTACAATAATTTGATGTAGAATTTCTGAATGCTTTACTAACAGCTTTTGTTCTTCTTTTATAAGCATTAGGATTTGTCTTGACATTGGAGAAAAATGGCAAAGGAACAAATTAGAGATATAGTTGTAATACCCACATATGTAAAACTTGATACAAACCAACAAATACAGGTTCTGAAACAGAACCATAGAAGGTGTTTTATGTAACAAATTGGAAGCTGATGCACCTATTGCTACAGGTGACCTTTTGAGAAACACATCATTGGGCTTTCCAAAACTGATATTATTCAAATAATGACATGGGAACTAACTTGCTATAAAACAGTGATGTATACTTCAAAACTCAGTAAAGCAGAAAGTTTGTTATGATTCTTTGTTGATCCACTGGGTGAAATGCTTACATAATTTTGTAGGCATCAGTGTGCTTGGAGTAAAGAAAGAATAAGAAAATGTGGATAGTTTTCAAGGTGAGACTTATAGAGATATGGAATAGTGGCTGGGTAGAAAGCTGCTCTTTGAATTTCTGCATTTGTGTCAATGCCAATATAGACCTGTGTTTGTAATTGTAGGAGTTTCATAGTTCAAATGCAAATACTTTAACAATCCACTGTAAATATTGCTGGCTTTAGCAATGCTTTTCCAGATAAAGATTAGGATGTAGGTTAAGGAAAGCAACGATAACAAAATCACTACAAGGGATCTTCAGGCAAAGTGTTTTATAGAACACCAGACCATCCTGTACACATTCTTTCCTGCAGTATGGACACTCTTTTTGTGTTGCCCAGAATTTTGAACTGACTTCTATGGTAATCCATAGCCTAACCTCCTTACTGAGAATGTTTTCTTGCCATTATCTTGTACATGTAGAGCTAAAAAAGGTTGTGCTCATGTGGTTTGATCTTCCATATTGACAGACTATTGAGACCCTGCCTGAATTCACATTTTAGCTGAGTAATTTCTTCAGAAAAACAGTGATGAAAGATTTTGTTGTTGAAAGATTCCACTGCAAACTTTGGTAGCTTTTTGAATCACCATCAGCTGAAATAAAGCATATATACTTTTGCCTATTTCAAGTGTAATGTGATTTATCCATGCCTTTGTTATCTTTATGGTCCTGACAGAGTGCAGCTGCTGCAGTGTTTCACAGAGCAAAAATGATCTCTCTGATGTTCCTTGAATTTCTTCAACTAACAGTGGTGAAAATGTGAGCTAAAAGCCCTTGATATTATCAGAATGTCCCTGGGGAGAAACACAAGCTTGAACATGTGGTATCCTCCGCAGGCTGGATCATGGGGAAGTCAGGCAGAGCATCTAATTCCAGCTATTACATCTGCATCATCCTCATGTTCAGCTTCAGGGATGGAGAATCACAGCAGAACATGGTGGTGATGGAAATGCGCAGTTCCTGTCTGAGAGGAGGGCAATGACACTGCAGAAACCATAGAAAAGGAAAACCCAAATATTGGAAACTGACACTGCTGCTCCCAACATAAGGCGAAGTCTAACAGGTCTTAAGGGTTTTGCACAATGCTGATGTGTAGGGTTTCTGCCATTACTGAATGTGGAGACAATACACAGACCAAGTCTTCCACCACCATCGGCTTCAGACTGCTGCTCATCATTCAAAGCCTGTTGTTCCCAGGGCATTTAATGATACTTGAACCAAAGAAAATAGTATGACACTCATCAGCTGGTAAGAGAAAACAACCATGACTGTCATCTCTGCCAGAGATTTTGTGCAAAAATTAAAAAAAACTAATAGCACTGGCTCCAGCTGGGACCAAAGGCACCAAATGTTTCCCTCTGCAGTCACCTAGTTGGTCTCTGCTGTCTGGACAGTTGTCAGGTGAAGATATGACAGTCTTTATCAACCCTGAAACAGGCTGATCCTCAGCCTTGGTTAATTGATATATTCTGTTTGCTTTTTCCTTCAGGTCTTCATGCTGTTCATGTTGTATTTTTCTTTTCGGTTTTTGAGTTACTATTACCGACTTAAGTTCTGTATTTTTTTAATGTTTCCTATCTTGCCTGGCTTTAGCTTTATTAAACTCCGTCACAGCTCAATAGCTGATTTTTTCAATAAAGCTAAACTGGCCATGTGCTGTAGTGATCTGGGCCCAGACTAGGAGTTACAGTGGCATGACAATGGAATTAGTAGTTCCTTTAATTCTTTTTAGAAGCATCTTAAGTAAGCCTTCCAGAAAACTATGAAAAATTTAAACAAACCACTATTCCTTGGTGGTTTTGTATGTTATAGACACAGTGATGAGTATGAAGTAACACACTAAAAAAATCTGGGTTTTAATATGAATGGTGCAAAAGCAAACATATCCAATATCAAAATTTAATCATTGATTTAGAAAAACAGATAAACCTCTGATATAGGATTGCATTGCAATTTTACTCTGATTTATTGATGTGTGCATTTGAGGGGCTTAGCACTCTACTGCTCTGGTGAAATACAGCATTAGTACTTAGGAACAACATTTTTGAAGATTAGGATTTGAAAATTCAAACCAGAAAAGCCAACACTTGAATTGAAAAGCTGGAATTCAAAACAAAAAAATCTCAACTCCCTTCTTATGCTTGATATGTCTCTTTGGGTTTTAGAGATGATTTGTGCACAGAATTTGATCATAGCCAGCATAATGAATCTGAGTTTCTATTAATACTTTTGTTTAAATGTTTACATAATTAATTCCAGCCTTATTCAGTCCTCCTTGTATTATTTATGAACACTTTTTTTTTGTATCAGGAGTATTTGTAGATAGCAAAATTTATTCTAATGTTTGCTACAGATGGTGGATATGATTTTAAGCGTGCACAATCAACCAATTTAAATGATGAAGTAATTTTCCCATGTTCTCTATATCACATATGTGTGATATAAAAATATCATATGTTTTTTAAAAAATATGTTAGCTTATGAACATTTCCACCTTCTATATATTTCCAAGCGAAGAAGGTATGGCCACTGTCTTCAGAAGCAGTTTGGGAACTGCTCACCTTCAGATATATTTGTCGATCTTGGTGGCTAAATCTATGTGTCTGTAGGATCAGTGTACACATTTGTCCGATGTATTTACTTGTAGATGGTACATGATACTGAGGAATATGCTTCATTTCAGAAAGATGTAGCCAAAGGAACGAAGTATGGACACTGGCGTGAGTCTGAAGAGTGGCAGAATGGAAGACAATGCAGACACGTGCATTTGGAGAAATAATTTGTGAGTATTTCTGCAATTTGATGGGTTACAGTGCAGCTGTAATGATTTTCAATGAAGTCAAATGTGTGGTGAAACTCTGAATTACTTCAGGTGGCCCAAGATCTCACCTTCTCTTATATTTTTTCCTTAACCATATTCTGCTCAAAGCAGGGCAAGTTGTATTTCCTCTTGTTGCAGATAAGTGAAATGCACCTCATTCAAAAGAGAGAAGTAGCAATAATTTGACAGAGTTCAATAATATTGGTGGAATTTAACAAGGTTTAAGTGGTTTGACAAGATTCAATAAATTTGATGGCAAAGTTCACCTAATTAATTACTACATGGAAGAAAGATACAGAGGAAAATTTAGTTAGAACTGAGTTAGAATGATGCACACAGAGGCTGGAGACATGAAGAGTAAGGAGGATCCTCTCTTTGAGTCACAAGGTTCAGAGTGGACCTCTCTGCTTTCTGAACTTCTTTTGGAGCCTTGTTGTAGCTGGGCCCAATCTTGGTCTCAGTCTTGGTCAACAGTTTATGTCTAATGAAAGAGACACAAAGAGTAAGGAAGACCCTCCCATCAAGCCATGAGATTCAGAGTGGACCTCATTGTTTTCTGAAGTCTTTTTGGATCCTAGAAGCAGCTGGATCCAGTCTTAGTCTCAGACTTGGTCATCAGTTTATGTATAATGGAATTAGCCATACAATGGTTATAGTAATATTGAGTAGCTATGTGAGTTAGTAATGTTTTATAATATTAATTCAGCATGTTATCTGTCACATAGTGAGAATCTGTAGTAGGTAAGGGATGTCTCCACCTTGGGTAAGAAAGAATCTCTTAGTCTCAGGTAAGGAATCTCTAGCCTTAAGAGGCATCCCTGCTCGAGGGGAGAGTCACCTGATTTGCAGTCCAGCTGTAGTTCAGGAAAAGTCCATCTTGATAGTAATATTTATAGACTGAATAGCTGGTTATTAATCCATAGTATAGACAAGATAGATGTAGTTTTTCTAGCTTTGGTATCTTGTTCTGTACTTGTTATCTTGCACTTTTGGGTTTCAAACTCATCTTTGAAAATACTTTTCAAGACTACTTCACTCCCTTGTATGTGATCCAGGGGCTTTCTAGCTCACAAGCTCACCGCAAGGACATGAGGCCTGTTGCTCCTTAGTCAGCCTGAACCAAAGTACAGATAGGAGTCAAGTGGATCCATCACACTCATGTAGAAGTGTGTGATCAACAGCAGCTGTGCCCTAACTGTTGCCAAGGACTAAAAGATGGAAGTAAGACAAGAAGGCACATGATACACAATTTAATAAAAGGTTAAGTTTAAGATAGCATTTTTAGCAAGACAGATTAGTAAAGACACTGTGGTCATGAATGCAAGTGACATCTTCCAGGTTGTCCAGGTTCAGCTCAGGTAGATCCTGATATTCTGCCACTGCAAATCATGCTTGAATCCAGTGGCACCTTCTGTGATGAAGCTTAGGATATGCATTCAAATAGTTCCCTTCGGCTGTCTCTGCTCCTTGTTCACAAGGTAAATTATTGTATTGAAATACCAGTACTCATTACACCTATGTTGATACAGATGAGCAAGGTACAAGATGGAGAATGAGGGTCTTCAAGAGAAGATGATTTTAACAGAAACACACAAGAGAGAAAATAATTCTAAAAAGTAAGAGGGAGTTCAGTGGTTATTAAAATTGTCTGTGGTTGCTTCACAGTATGATAACATAATTCCAAAACATATAATCTGTTGAGATTTATCAGACATGAAAGAAGGCTGATAATTATTTAAAACAGAAAGTCTGACTTTTATCTTAAATGAAATGTTCCTGAAACAAGGCAGGTATTGTTTTGGTGAAGTTATACGAAATGCTGTTTTGATGTATTGAAGTTTATTGCTTGATAATTTTTATATCTCATGGCATTAATGCATGACAATTGAATAGATTCAGCTTTGAAGAAGAATTCCCCAGTTCCAGAGACTGATAATTACAGTATCACAGATAACTTCAATACAGATAAATACTTTTAAAATTAAGTCTGTAAGAAACGGACTTTGCCTGAACTTTGTCCAAATCTGCCTGAATTCTTGGGAAGATCTAGATTATTTTAACATAATCTGGATATGAAAGTTTTTTAATGCCTAGAGCTTCAGAGAAATTTAAGCTTTGCATAATTTTCAAGGTTTCATATCTTTGAACTGGTTACTTTTCAAAATTAACATTTGTCGTTTTATTGCATTTATATTGTTTCACTCATCCCATTTTGTATTGGAGCGAGACATTCTTGCTGGGCTCCTCACTTCACTAAATAAATGTTAGGTTTTGAATATTTTGTCATACCACTAGAGGGTTGTTTGAAAACCAGGAGTCCCTCTGCTTTTCATCAGCTAGTCTGTGGTAAACCTTTTATAATAATATAGTTTATAGCTTGTATCTTCATACTCACATTTTCACCAATGAAGGAAGTTGTGCATCAGTCTTCCATGTGTGGTTACATTTAGTGTAGTGAAAATGCAGCTAATTTGTACTTGTGTAGAAAAACATCAGACTCAAGGCCATACAATATCTGTTATTCTCAATGACGGGATGAGCTTTGCAGAAATCTTATAATTAGACTGTTGCTTTTCAAAAAACCTTAATTTTGACCCTCTTCTTGAGAGATCTTTTGGCTTTCTGTGTTGTATTTCCTGTTGATTCTTGGTGTAGAATGCAGACTATAGGCTCCCACTACACCAAACTTTCCTGGAGTTGAACCAGGGAGAAGCTTCCTGATAGAGTTTCTGTCTCTGGGCCAAAAGTCCTAGTTTAAGTCTGTCACGGTATTATGTAGAATACAGGGTAAGTATAGCTACAGTAGGTAGCTGTGCAATCAGGATGAAAAATAGCAACAAAAACCTCTGTCAGCTAGGCAGGATTTTAACTGCTTTGATTTGCGGCTATCACAGGCTTCAACAATAAGGTTGCTTTGGTATTTTAAAACACTTCCTATTGCTGATGCTATTTGGGCTAAAACAAGTTTCATCCAGCTTAAAGAGCTGGCTGACATCATTGTGAGACCTCTCTCCATTATCTTTCAACACTCTAGGGAATCTGGAAAGGTCTCAGTCGACTGGAAGCTGGCAATTATTGTCCCAATCTACAAGAGGGACAACAGGGATGACCCTGGCAGCTACAGGCCTGTCAGCCTCACTTCTGTGCCTGGCAAAATCACAGAGAAGATTGTTTTGGGAGTTATGAAAAAAACACCTGAATGTCAACTCAGTCACTGGTCCCAGCCAGCACATGTTCATGAAGGGAAAGTCTTGCTTGACAAAATTTCTTCCTATGAAAAGGTTGCACACCTGGTTGACCAAGGGAAGCCTGTTGATGTGTTCTTTTTGGATTGGAGTAAAGCCTTTGATACTGTCTCTCACAGTATTCTTCTTGACAAGGTGTCCAGCACCCAGCTGGATAAACACACAATGCAGTGGGGGAGAAATTGGCTGATGGGCTGGGCTCAAAGGATGCTAGTAAATGGGGTTATGTCAGGCTGGCAACCAGTCACCAGCGGGATTCCCCAAGGATCCATCTTAGGGCCAGTGCTCTTCAGTGTCTTCATAAATGACTTGGACACAGGACTTGAGGGAATACTAAGTAAATTTGCTGATGACACAAAATTGGGAGGAGTTGTTGACACTCTTGAGGGCAGAGAGGCCCTGCAGAGGGATCTGGACTAATTAGAGGACTGGGCAGTCACCAACCACGTGAAATTCAACAAGAGCAAGTGCCAGATTTCGCACCTGGGACACGGTAACCCTGGCTGTACATACAGGCTGGGGGATGAGAGACTGGAAAGCAGCACCACTGAGAAGGATCTGGGGGTTCTGGTCGATGTCAAGTTGAACATGAGCCAACAGTGTGCCCTGGCAGCCAACAGGGCAGCCGTGTCCTGGGTGCATCCAGCACAGCATTGCCAGCCAGGCAAAGGAGGTGATTGTCCCGCTCTGCTCTGCATTGGTGAGGCCTCAGCAGTTCTGGGTGCCACAGGATAAAAAAGATATAAAGCTACTGGAGGCTGTCCAGAAGAGGGGTACAAAGTTGGTGAAGGGTTTGGTGAGGAAGCCATGTAAAGAGCAGCTAAAGTCACTTGTTTTGTTCAGCCCAGAGAAGAGGAGACTGAGAGGAGACCTCATCACAGCTACAGCTTCCTTAGAAGGGGAGGAGGAAGGGCAAGCACAAAACTCTTCTCTTTAGTGACCAGTGACAGAACCTGAGGAAATGTCAGGATGATGTGCCAGGGGAGGCTGGACATTAGGAAAAGGTTCTTCACCCAGAGGGTGGTGGAGCACTGGAACAGGGTCCTCAGGGGGGTGGTCATGGCCCCAAGCCTGTGAGTATTCAAGAAGAGACTGGACAGCATCCTCAGACACATGGTATGAACTGTGGGATTGTCCTATGCAGGGACAGGAGACGGACATAATGATCCTTGCATGTCCCTTCCAACTCAGGACATTCCATAATTCTATGATTCTAAGACTGGCCTTTAACAAAAATAAATTTATTCAGCAGGGATAATAGAATCACTTCAAAGAAAATGTTCAGGTTTATTTATATTCATAAAGACTTGCTGCTCCCTGCACCTTTTAGTGAGAGTGCAGCATTCTACTCACTCAGCCATAATCCTGGGGAGGTGTGTGATGACTTTTAAAATGGTAACGCTTAAACTGTAACAATGAATACAGCATGTCCAGTTACGCAGAGTTAAAATAGTGTAGGTTTCTTCAGCAGTGTATCCTCTTTGCGTTCAGTCTTGGTTTAATTTCTGTGGCTGCAGGATAGCACTCAAGAAGACGACTGAGAATCAAAATGAATCACAATGAACTGAACATCTTGCACACTTTTAGGACATAATTCCATCTGGACTTGTTGTTTTCATAGTCAATTATTGTAGTTCTTAAAGTAAAAAATTGTCAGATGACTTAATTACAATAACTATATTGTTTCATTTTCTAATGAAAAGAAAAAGGGCCAGTGGAGAATAAGCAAATTTGAAATGATGAATAAGAAATAAGGAAAGGAAATTATGCTGAAATTAAGCATTGTTGTGTTCCTTATTTGTCCTGTGACTGCTTAATAACTGTAACTCTGATCTGCAGTCCTGTACACATTAACAATGTTGTATGCATCCATTGCTTGGTGCTGATTTACAAAGGAATGAAGAAAATTATAAATTAATTAATAACTTGTTCTTACAAGTCAACTAAATTTACTGCAAGTGGATCTTTGAAGCACTACTTTATTAAAATGTTGCTACAAAAATGTGGTGTGTAAGAGAAGAATATTATTTTCCTTTCTCAACTTGAGTTCAGCACAGAAGCTGTTAATGGAATTCCTGTTCCTCTCTCCCCTCAAGCTCACTGCTGTTCTCATTCAGCTAATGTTTCTGAAGGAACTGGGAAGAAGCAGGTGTGCCCTACTGAGTAGTATGTCGCATATGGTAACTCTCGTTTCTACAGCGGTTTTTCTCAGAGGTTGCTGGTGCTGTACAGTAACATGCCTGACTAATTGCCTCTGGACATTTGTGATGACTGTCCAGAGCGATCTTCAACTGGCAGTGTGGACTGACAGGTGCCGAAAGACATTGTACTGCTCGCTGCTCTGATTTTAAGAAGAATAGAGAAAGTGATTCAGCTTAATAATTAGCAATTTTCCTTGCATTCAGGTTTTCCTTCTTCGTCTGATTTGCTAACTTTGAGATTTATGACCTCCACTGCTCACAGCAGCTGCTGCCATGGGCTGCAGCCATCAAGATGCTCTGAAAGGCTGTGTGAGGCTACATCGAGAAACACAAGAGGAAATTGAAATGGCAAGACTCTGGAGATGGTTGATGAAGCTGGCTGATAGCTCCCACTCTGGAGGGAACCATAGGCTGTACTTTTTCAGTGTGGAAAAATAGACAGGAAACTTGGAGAGAACATGGGTAATGGCAAACCTATTTTCTCGCTGTTTATTAATATTCCTTTGAATGTCTGTGCTGGTGACTGTTAGGCCATTTAGTGACATTTCAAGGGAATGTAAAAAAAACCCTTCTGCTGTAACTGAGGGAATGCATGGTTAGGGAATCTCTAAAGTTTCAGGGTAGCCAGCTGCTGAGAGCAAAACAAATCTCTTTTCAGCTACCAGTCTACTATATGCATTGCAGAAAGCTTGCTTACAAGTGGTGGCTCTGCAGGTGAGAGTGGACAGCTGCTTCTCCAAATGAGCTTTGCAGGATGTGGGTCAGAGGTTTCATGATGCATCAGTTCACTGCTGGGAAGGAGCTGTGACTTCTGTGTAGAAGGAGACCTTCGCTTAGCCTTATGGTCTGACTTCCCAAGTGACAGGCAGGACCAGCTGCATCGGGCACCCACCACTGAAAGTTCAGCTGCTACCCCTCTTAAGTGCTGCTTAGGTGGCCTCTCTTTCAGAAACTAGGATTATAATGTAATCTCTCCCAAAGGGATTTGAATTCAAGATAAGCCTGTTTCTCAGCAACCCATACCCAAAAGTTCCGTGACAGAACTTTCAATACATTTATTTTGAGGGAAAAGGGGTGCAAGGGATTAGGTCCATGTGAGGTGGCTGTGAGGCTTTGGTGAAGGGTCTTCTGATAGAGTGGGCTGGAGGTGTGAGTCCCTGATACAAGTACTGCTAGGTAGCAAGAAGGACAGCGTATGGTCTGTCCACACATACTGCGATATAGGGCAGGAATAGTTTTTCCTTATTGTACCTTGGTCCTGTTAAACCCATCCTCTTCATCCTCCCAGGTGGCCAAAAAGGCCACTAGCATCCTGGCTTGTATCAGGAATAGTGTGGCCAGCAGGATTAGAGAAGTGATTGTGCCACTGTACTTGGCACTGATGAGGCCCCACCTTGAATCCTGTGTTCAGTTTTGGGCCCTTCAATACAAGAAAGATGCTGAGGAGCTGAAGAGAGTACAGAGAAGAGCAATGCAGCTGGTGAAGGTCCTGGAGCACAAGTCTGCTGAGGAGCAGTTGAGGGAGCTGGGGCTGCTTAGCCTGGAGAAAAGGAGGCTGAGGAGAGACCTTGTCGCTGTCTCCAACTACTTGAAAGAAGTTTATAGCATGGAGGATGTTGGTCTCTTCTCCATAGTATCAAGTGATAGGATGAGTGGAAATGGCCTCAGGTTGCACCAGGGGAGGATTAGGTTGGATATTAGGAAAAAATTCTTCCTGGAAAGGGTTGTCAGGCATTGGAACGGGCTGCCCAGGGAAGTGGTGAAATCAGAATCCTTGGATGTGTTTAAAAGGCATTTAGAAGAGGTCCTTAGGGACATGGTTTAGTGCTGGAATTAGGTTAGGTTGGGGTTGTACTTGAGGACCCTGAGGGTCTCTTGCAACTGAAATAATTCTATTATTCTAACAATGTTTTTCTGGCTTGCTGCTGATGTGAAGTCTCTCCTTGTCCTATGTGAAAGACAGTACTAAGAAGCAGCCAAGTGAATTGCTGCTGTGTAGTAGTATCCGTCCATCAACACATTTTTATGCAGTATGTTACTTTTCAATTGAATTCCAGTATCATTAGTTTAATTGGAAGTCTTTTCAGACTTTTTTTCTACTGCTAAAGGACTGAAAATAATTACAATGAAGTAATTAACAAGAAAATTTTCAGTTTGATTCTTGAAAAAACATATTTGAAAAAATCTATTTCTGTCATTCATTCGGAATGGACAGGATTATTTTACAGCTTTGCATATAAAATACATCAATTTACTGTCTAAATGTAGTGCTGAGATGTGACAAGAGACATGGGTGAGAAGCTGCAGCTGAGCGGGTTATTTAATCACTTATTTTTAGCAAAATTTTTCTGATATGAGGAAAAGCACAACTTTTCACATATAAAATTAGAAGGGGAGTTTATAGGTAAATGTAGCTGAAGTGTCAGTCTAGAAATTTACCTTATGACTACTTTCATCTTAATGTTGAAAGAGAAAACCTGGGAGAAAAACAGAACTTTCTTCAAGCACAGAAGTTTGACCAGTTTACATAATATTATTATGACACTAGATATAAGTTTATGCATGCTAAGTAAGCATGATTTTCCTTCATAAAGAGAATAGTAAGGGAAAAAACCTGCATTTGTGGTATCAGGCTGAACAAAGGGAAACTATGACAGAGGAAGCAGAGCCTTGCAATTATAGTCAAGAGGTGAAATGGAAACACTGTTCCAATTAATACAAGATGCCCAGTTTCATCTGCTGTCTTGCAGATCATTTTGGTAAATTCTGTCACCTGAGGAAAAGTCCTACTGTTTTTTATATAGGTCACGGTTATTATTCCCAAAGTCTGAAGCTCTCCTGAAGGTAGGCTGCAAATATAAACCCTATTTTCAGCTTTATAAATTGGAGAAACATATTCCAGCTGACAGAAGTAATACATTTAAGTAATATAGATAAACCATTATATCAGGAATAACATCTCTTTCAATATTGACTGTGACATATCCTTAATGTTGAGTACCACTTGCATATGCCTCTATATATCTGCTTCCTTACTTGCCAGTTAAGACTGATTTTGCTTAAAACTGTAAATGCATTTTGTAAGCTAGCAGTCATTCCAATATGTAATTTTACAAGGAATTTAAATTTTTCTGTTGTCCCTTCTCCTGATCACCTTAGGATTAATATTTTATAGAAAGAAATAGTGTGAGCATTTCTCTCAAATGTCTTTACTCTGCATTCTTTACAAAGAGAGAAAAAAAATACTGAAGAAATACAGATATTGTTTGATGATTTTAGGTTATTTATAAAATAACAAGACTTTTTGTTTTGGGTGGGAATATTATTTTCTTCAAGCTGTAGTGTTTTTGTGAAATTTCAGGGAAATTCACAAAAAAAACTTCCAAGCAAAAATATATTGAAATACAAGAAAAAGTATTGAAGTTTTCTTCATTTTTTAAAATATGAAAAATGTTAATTTTTATTACTGGAAGTAGCTTAAGCCTATTAAAGCCTTCTTTCCAGCTGTCACCGCTGCTGGCATGCAATCATTACATGCTCTAATTTTACTCTTGTAAAAGTTACCAAGAGCTACTGCTAGTTAGTAGTGATATATTTTATCTTCTGGATCAATTTTCCTCCTTTGCTTGCTGTACTATCGTGAAGTTTTATAGAAATGAACCTTAGAGTTAAAAACATAATAGCAAACATTCACAGAAAAGAAAAAAAAAGAAGTTTTAAACAATGATTTCATAATATGATGGGTTAAGAAATAATGTAAAAATATAAAAATGGAAATCCTTTAAAGACACTTTGAATTTAATTTCAAACTGGGAAATTTAGATTTATAATTTTTACACAATATTTTGAAACATTGAAACAAATCATTTTCAAATCAGGGCAAAAAATTCTCTTTCATTGAGATGTCAAACATTTGTTTCCATTTTGAGTTGTTGTTTTTTAATATGTAAAATGCTAGCAGTGAAACTATACTGAAATAGGACCAGTATAAAGAGCTGGAATTTCTGAACACTTGATTTTTAAAAGTTTGTGAAAACTTACCTTGTGTTGCTGTAGTATATCTGCCCTAGAGCTGAAGCAGGTGAAATAACAAGGATTGCAGTTTTGCATCTGGTATGAGGGGTTGCAAAATCAGATTCTTAATGTATTACGAATAATTATAAAGGCATTAATAGTTGTTCAGCTTTACATGGTGTTAATTTTTTGAGCTGTGAGGCTTGTCATTCATCAAAAAACATTTTTCTTCTTTGATGAGAAGTTTCATTTTTCTGGTCTCTATATTCTGAATATAGTTAGAATCCCCCAAACAAGTCCTGCTTGTTAGTGGAATACTGACCCTGTCTCTGGATTAGTATAATTAGTATAATATTCAAACCACAATGACAAGACATTTTCACCTGTTTGGCCTCAGACTGCTCATAGTGTTGTCTTCATTGACAGGAGCTGGGTTGTTATAGAATCCCATGCTGTCCTGCTGTGTTCTTCATCTGCAAACTAGCTTGCACATCCTATGCTCTTTCTGCACTGCTCGACGATTGTTTTGCACTGCCTCTTGGAGTGTGAAAACAAAGCTTATACCCTGTATAATTGATTTTCTCCTTTGATTTCCTCTCCTTCTTGTTCAGTAAATGAAACTGCCGCTCCAAAAGATATTGGTGAAAATTTAATATAGATTTGGGTTCTGATATGGCTAGCCAGAGCTGTCGTTTATTCAAAACTGGTAAAGGAGAATAGCCTGCTTGTTTAATTTGGGCTGTTCTCTTCCTCACACTATACAGGAAATAATGTGGAAAGGAAGGTACTGTAGATAACACGGTGGATGATAGTTTGTCATAGCAGCTCTCTCTGGAAAGGGATCAGGCAAATACCCAAGCACACATGATGCCGGAGCTCTGTTGAGGGCTGAAACACCCCTTCTTTTCCTTCATTACAGTTCCCACATGACATTTGCTAGCCTCAACTTACTCTCAAGCTGTTGGTTAATGGTTTATGTCCCTCTGGCACCTCTTGGCACCTTTGTGCATATCCAATGTGTCTCCAGGCTGCTTCTTTCTCACTTGCTGAAGTCTCCCCTAGTTTTGTGTGTTCTTCATGACCTCAAAATGGGTTTGCTCCTTGCTTCAAAGGGAGCTTTCAAAATGTAAAGCTGAACCTTTTGGCAGGTTTTTAATGTCTGATAACTATTTTGAGCAAACTGAACTATTGGGGGAAGAGTGTCAAATATACCCTTTATGCCGCACTGAGCAGTAAAAGTGGGAGAGCAGATGTTTAAAATGGGCTCGCTGGGGAGCTGCCTCAGGCTGATATGTGCAGGGAGCATGGCTTCTTGCTGGACACTCTCAGCTGAATGTACAGCAAAGGAAGGATGAAGTTTAAAAAGCCTTAGGTAATAAATCTGCAGCATGAATCGAAAATATTTAGGTGTTGTACATGTTCGCATATTGAGTTTAGCAGAAACTGTGTGTAAAATTTCTCTGAAACTTATTCCCTATGCCCTGTTTCCTCAGTGTCTTACTGTGCTTCACTTCTCACTCGTATCAACTAGGGATAAGCAGAATTGTTGGTCACCTGTGCTAGAAGGGATAAAAACTTTCCTTTTCCCATGTTATTGTGAAATGAAACATAGCCATGGAGCTCTGTTCTACAGAGAAACCGATTTTTTTGGCGCACGCCTGGACATCTGCAGTCCTGAGAGTGCATGGAGTGGTGAGAGGAAGCAGAGCAGTACAACCAGACCTGAAGAGGAGCACAACTGGTTCGTAACACTGTTCATCCACTACACAACATTGCTAAAAACTTTCAAATGGTTAAAAAGGACTTAAATCTTTGATAGACTTACAGCTTAGAGACTGTAGAAGGTTGGATGAAAGCAAGGTAAAGTGCTATATTGTGTTTTTTGGTGGTTTTTGTTTGTTTGCTTGTGTTTTGTTTGGTTTTTGTTGTTGTTTTGTTGTTGTTGTTTTTGTTTGTTTGTTTTCCACATTGCTCTTGTTACTGTATAGGACTCAGAGCCTGCTCGAATCATTTGGTTGCAACAGAGCCCTGCTTAGGTTGTTGCTGCACAGGCACTTTGAAAAAATTCTAAGCAGGTTTTCCAGGCACTCCCTAAAGCCACCTGAAATTCCTTCATCCATGGCAATCATTGGCAAGAGGCTCCACATGTCCTCGTGAGACCAGTTTTGTAATCAGTCTCCTTTTGCTCTTTTTGATCATGGCGCCAGCCATCTTTGTTTGACAGACTCTGTTTATTTGCATTAGTGGAGGAAACAACCATTCCCTATCCACTCCTTCTGTGATAATGGTGATCTTCTAAGCCTCTATCATTTTACTCAAGCATAAGCCTTTTTCCAGGCTACTTAAATGTAGCCTGCTCAAACATTCCTCTCACGAAAACTGCTTCATAGTTTTGAGTATATTTGTTGCCTGTGTTTGAAAATTTTCCAGTTCTAATATATCCTCTTTAAAGCTGTGGTATAAAGACTGCTCAAAGTATTAAAAATATTGCTTTGAAGTAAAGGATTTGTTCAGTGATGCAATTACATTTTGTGTTTTGTTCTCTATTGCTATCTCAAGTCTCAATGCACTTCTTGGTCTTTTGACTGATACTGATCTTGCAGCTGCTGGTTTTATGCAAGAGCCTGTCCCAACTGCAAGATCTCACTACTGAGTATTAATGACCAGCTCAGGGCCTGTCCTTTCCCTGTGTGCAAATGTGGAATTCTTCTGTAGTGAATTTCATCCATTTTCTGCTTTACCTAGTGCTCTGTGGCTTTATTACTCTTTCTCTTTTCCCTCACCAGGACTGCGTTAGCTCAAGAAGGAGGACCAAGCCAGCTCAGGCAAGGCCAAATGCTTCTTTAGGAGATGCACGACCTAATTTGTCCCATTTGTGCAAGGCTTTGCTAAATCAAAGATGCAGTTTCCAGACGTGTCACATCTGACCTCCATCTTGCCATAAAAATTGTCTTCCTTTCTCCCAAAAGGGCAATAGGTCTCAGAAGGAATTGCTGCAATTCACCTCCCCTGAGGCTGACTGTGAATGTGGTGAACATGTCCCAGGTGGTACAAATCCAAATAATGGATCAAGCTTCAACTTGATATGAAAAATAAATAAAAATAAAAACTGTAGCGTAAGCCATTGTTGCAGGTCAAACAACACAGATCATAAAATCTCAGGGTATGTGCAGGCAATGTTATTTGTTGTCAGGGGGGTATACCTATAGAAAAGTATTGTAGGGGGTTCCCTCAATCTGGAATTTTGCACTTTTAGGGGATGTTTCTAAATATTCCCTTTCGATTTATGCAAACAAAATACTAATACCACCTTCAGTTCAAGAAATCCAGCTATATAATAAATCAATCAGTCCATCTTAAAAGCACTTTAGTATCAATGAAAGTTTGTGTATTAAGGGCCTATGCAGTGTTCTTCAGATCTTGGGAGCTGAATTCTATTTGAATTTACAAATAGTCCAACTAAACTGAGAGGGATTGCTTTGTGGGGACCTGCTGCTCTCTGTGTCCAGTGAGAACTGCAGAGTCTGTTTTGTTTTGTAGCAAGAACCAGCACTGGCCTTTCAAAACCTCAGGCACACACATGCACCTTTGTGATCTCTGAAGTTTTCTTACTTGCCCGTAAGAAAAAGGCAGTGATTCACATGTATGTACTCCTGATTTTCCTGTGTAACTACAGGCAGAAGACCAAATTTTGATAAAGCCATGCTCTTCAGATGCCAGCAGCACTGATGCTACAAGAAGCGTAGTTATTTTCTATACTCCAATGCTGTTTTGCAGACTGAAGCTTTAAGAAAGTTTTCATCATTTTTGCAGCTTACACATTTTCTTCTACAAAATAGGAGCAGTAAATAACTGCTTCCTAATTTCAGATGCTCAACATGTAAAACTACAGAAGGAGAAATTGCAGTGTAAAATGCTGATGAAACACATCTTACACAATTTCTCAAGTTTTGTGCTGGGGACAGTAAAGGCACATCCGCTTCTTTTGCTCTTTACCTGTGCTGGCACAGGACAGGAAGATTTTCTTTTCATCTCTTAGAAGGTCTTATAGCCAACATTATGTGAATTTTCCTGTAAACTCCTATTCTTTCTTTCTGCAGCTACTTTGTCTGGGTTTCTCCTCATTTTGGATAGCTAGCACTTTTTAGCTGTTTCTTAGACTAGTACATTGGTTTTCCTTATGGCAGGCAGATTCCTTATTTGTTCTGATTTTGTCAATTTTGTAACGCTTTAATCTCTTTTCCATTTATGCTCTTCTTTTTATACTTATTTCTTAGTTTTATAAGTACTTTTACCCCATCTGTCTCTTTCAAGACCTTTCCTACACAGATAGATGTGTAAGATGCCTGATAATTAATGTCAGCTTATAATTCATTTTCATTGCACTATTGTACAAATCTTGTGAGAAAAGTGAAGGAAACCATAAAGTAGCTCACCTCATAAACTTCACAACATGTCTGTTGATTGATGTATCCCTTTGTAATCAGTGATCCCTGAGGATGTAACATAAAATTTGACTTAAAATAGCCTAGCAAGGAATAGAGAGGAGGAGTTTATTTGTTATTAGCCCAGTCAGCCCTCAGAGCTAACAGAATGAGATGTTTGGGATAATAACCTTGGAGACTTGCCCTGCTTCTTGGTAAAAGCCGAATAGTTTGTCTAGGCTTAATCTAATGCTGCAGAAATCAGTGAAACAGATGTGCCTCATGATGCACTGGATGGTGCAGGCATGTGCTTCATATGTGGTTTGGTGTACCTGTGTATAAATAGCTGTTGTCTGAAACAGGAGGATGGGTAGATTGTGTTACTTTTGGATCATGTATAGAAAGACAATTTTGCAATTTGTTAATAGTTTTATTTTATAACACTGAATCATGTGATTCTCAGTATAAAAATAGCCAGTGGAAAAGTACTACTGAACTGTGTATCTTCTCTTACATTGTACTGTAGCTTGATATAACTGTATCTCTGTTATACTGGATTCTAAGTCAGTAAATGGAGCAAAAATTGTCACTTCCACACCATGAAGCACAGTAAGTCAAACTCCATGGACGCCTCAGTTTTTACATCTATAGCAATGAAATTTTTCTGCTTTTGCATGATATTCAATTCAAACAAAAGAAATTTTAAGCCCAGAATTTTCCTAGAGAAAACAAAACCAATAGCAGTTCAAAACGCAGCCATGAATTTTTTTGCTCTGGATTAATGAGAACCTTAGCAAGGGTTGAGTCCCCAGAGGAACTGAACCTGGCAGTTGCTGTGGTCGGTGTGATAAATTAACAGAGACAGACCAGATTATGATTTAATATCCTCTCTCTTGTAAATGGCTATATATTTGAGAACATAAGGACATGTGATTAATGAAGGACTTTGAATGGCATTGTAACTGAATTTCTGACACATTTTGGCATGCTGTTTGTGAAGCACACTCCAAAAGAAGCTCCTGGGTACACTTGCAATACAATGAAGTTCTGCAGATATACAAGTTAGGGGTATATTGCCCTGGAGGGACCTTGGCTAAAGGTCTTTCACCACTCTAACCACCACTTCATAAAACAAAGGTATGTTTCATTTAAAAATATTTTCTGTGCCTTATCTTCATTGAGTTATAAGGAAAGCAATTAAGATTTATAAAAGGGAAAATGCTTTTGAACTTTAGGTGGATATGAGGGGAGACTTGTCAAAACTCCTTGAACTGTCTCCTTTGTGTTATTGCTCTATTAGAAATCATCTCTACTGTATGAAAATCTTTAACCTCTCATGAAGGTATGTATGAGTAAATCCTCCCTAACCATGTCCTTTACAGCAAGGAAGGTAGGAAATCATGTCGAGGGTCCCCCTGCATCTTATATTAATTATACCTGAAATATTATGAAAAATGTATGTGTTAAAAATGTTATTATCTGGCAAAGAGACAGTCACCTCAATATTAACCGTGTTGGATCCCGCTTGGTTTACTCTCACAGAAAATAGTCTCCTGCTAAACTAGGTTTTCCAGTGTATTAGAGAAGAACCAAATAAGGTTCATGGTACTACACAAAGTTTGTGTGGGTCCTTGAATGTATATGATTATATCAACTGCCATATTCAGAAGTTTTTGAACCAGTACCTTTCTCTGAGCTAGTTTATGTAGTAGCTTCACTTAGGTGGTACTCACAGATGAGCAGGTCATAACCATGTTTCCTCTTTCCTGTCCTTGGAGTGTGTTCTCTGGAGGCTGTACCTTCCACAGAAATGTGGCATGCCTGTACAAGAGCAGCTTGTACATGGATATTGGTTACTAAATGCAGATAAATCTGTTGATATACAACAAAATACTGCAGTGGTGTTTGCATAGGCATTTTGTACAGTGTGCAGTGAGCAGCAGAGGTGTTCAGCTGCCAGCTTGACTAAGGAACAGAGAATGTGTATGCAGTGTGGTCAAGTTTTCCGTAGAAGTAATCTTTTACTTTTATGTTTTTCTAATTTTTTTTTTTCTTAAGTTAGCAGTCTTGCAGCAATGTTGTGACAAGGTTATGAGAAAAGCTGGGCTGCTGGGAGAGGGAATATCCTTTGTAGATGGATGGTGTTGTTGGAAAAAATGACTAAAATGTTTTCCAACGGGGACCCTTCATATCTGAAACAAGCAGCAAATTTCAAATGGCTCTGACGAGCTAATACACAAATGTAGTTTTTCTTTTATGTACTAAACATCACAGTAATGCAAATATTTACAGTTGAAAATCCCACTTACTCTGTTAGCTCTTTCAGACAAAGGCACTATTTTATTCAGGTCTTGTCCAAACCCAGTTTTGGTTTGAGCAAGCACTTTTTCAGATAATTAAACTTTATGGAACTGCATCCTTTGATAAAAGCCAACTAAAAAATGGGAGACTTAAACATATTCAGAAATCTAGTAGGATGTGAAAAAATGACCATGATAAGCAGCATAAGTCAGTGATACATAATTTATGGGTTTAACAAAAATATCAGTTGTCATACTATATCTTAAGAGAGCAGACTGGCATTTTCAGGTCCGATGAAGTGAGAGTATTTTTAAGAGAGATTTAGAAGAGAGGATAGAAGATGGCAGATGGGGTTTCTAAAACAGGGAATTGCTTGGAGGAAAGTCTGGAAAGGTACATGAGGGAAGGAAATATAAATTGGTTGGTTAGCTTTATAGAATAGCCTTCTATAATAATGTTAAGGCAGATGGCATGTACAGACTGGTTATCTAAGGAGCCCAGTAGAAGCTCAATATCATCTTTAGTTTAACTTATATAAAATCCTATATTTATTATATGAAAAACAGCCAGGTAGGAAAGACAATTAATAAGCTCCTGGAGCAGTGAAAGACTGTTTTCACATTAAATCCATCAAATAGATAGAGAGCTTTCTTTAATAAAAAATGTACTGTTTTTATTTAGAACTCAAAGTTAACCTTTCAAAGGGAATGTAATTAAAACAGTGTAGCTTAACGTTTCTCTTTCAAGCTCAAGAGAGTGTAGAATTATCTTTCAAAGTCAGGAATTAAGCTTTGCAACAGGTTGCTGCTAACCATCTATGGAGTGGTACTGCATGAATATTTAGAAGTATTTCTCTTCTTGAAAATAAGATTTTCCTCTGGTTAATCCAGGTTATAAATTTCTTAAGATAACTATTTATCTGCTGAATACTCAAGGTCTGAAATTTGTTATATAAGAGTACTTTAATTCTCTTAGGGTATATTTAAAAACAGAGGGAAACAGTCAAGAAAGCAACTAAATGAGAATAAAATCCTTTGTAATGACTAGTGACAGGACATTTGAGTATACAATATACCAGTTCTAGGATGGGATTCTTAATTCAGCAAGCATTAAACACTTACCTGATTTTGCAATACTATAGAACCTTGTGCAATGCATACCATAAGTATTGCATTACAGAAGTGACAATCAGCTACAATGAGAACGATTTATTTGTAAATGTTGAAGTAAAACACAGTATCTGCAGTCTTTTTTTTCCCAATAGCACTGTATGCACACTAGTATTACCTTAGTACAAACACCAAGTTAACAGTATAAATGTCATAGCTACACTGCACTTGTTGAGAGAACATTTAATGCTGTTTTATGGCAGCTGTAGAGAAGTGGAGTTGTGAGGGCGACGGTTTAATGCAACCTCAACTGAGTACAGCAGTACCTCTGGCATTGCTCCAAGAACAACATTCTGAGCTACAGACTTAGGTTAGGAGAGACAGTAAGTAAAGCCAGGGAAGGGTACAGCTCACTGCTGTGTGTTTGAAGTTTGAACAACAAGAGGATGCAAATCCTCTTTTGACACCCTGGTGAGTGGACATGATGTCTACGGTGGCTTAGAGGTGGCCTTTGACATGAGGCCAAGTAAACTGCCCTCCCACCACAGCTGCTGAGGTTTGCCAGGGCCAGTACCTGCTCGCTGAAGGGCCTACGCCATCTTCATTCTCTGTACACTGCCCAGGGCAGTTTCCTTGCAATTAAGACATGCTTTGTGTGGAAGCTCTGAGCGTTGTGAGTGCTGAGATGAGGAGAGGAATTGTCCTATAATCCTGCCACTTCTGAGTCCTGTTACTTGCTACATGCTACATGCAGCTATAAAGAAACAAAGTGGTCTCTTTCAGTACCCACAAGACAATTAACCTGCTGGATCCACAAATATATTTATGCAGCAGGGACCATGGGTGGGTAATATTTTCCTGATTCCATACATTAATGAGGAATAGGAAAGAAGATCAGCCTTTTTAGGAGGCTTAATTTTTCTGACTTCTCAAGGATTTTCATAGCAGGATGCCAAAAAGCTGTGGATTTCTGTCTGTATTGATGATTGCATGCATGCAAACCAGTTTGGTCTCCTGTGATGGCATTGGGCTTGAGGGCACTCCTGGCGATGTTATTGAATACCGTGAGCTGTACTTTGTAGGTACAAAGAGTCCTCATCAGGTGAAGTTGCACAGTAAAGGGGTGGTCATTCTCCACGAGCTGAAATAGAGCTGAGTTTTACTGGTTCTAGAAAGTAAGAGTTTATTTTTCTGGTTTTGAATACATAGGGAGATTTTGTAGAGAATTATTATAGAGATGCACAGTAACATGCAAATTCAGTTTTTAAGTGAGAGTTCTTTTAGTTGTTGCAGTCTCTTGTATACATTACTTATCTTTTTAATTTTTGTTTCTTAGAATTAATTTAATTGCATGTGGCAGGAGACAAAACATCAAGTTATCCACTGAATAATGCTATAGATAATATTATGCCATGTATGTTAGATATTTCAAAACCTCATTGCATTATCATGTTTCCACAAAAGGTGTGCTTGAAGAGAACAATTAAAATTAATGCTATTCTATGCCCTAAACTGCACCTGTGCATGTATTGAGATGGCATGTTTTTATGGCCTGAAATGGTATACTAAAGAGATGCAGATGTGTCTTGTTTTTACTGTTGCTGGGGTGTTTTCTCTCTTGGTACCCTGCTATAATAAAAACATAAGTCTTCAACATTTTCCATAAAGAAAGTGCAGATGTAGAATCCAGGAATAAAGTGATTTCCTTCCTAAAGATGAAACTATCTTTCTGGCACTGTAGAAGCAACAGCTTCATGGCAAGCTAATCATCAGGCAGGGTCAGGAAGACATTTTATTCTTTTGTGGTACAACATCCTCCTCTAGAGAGGGTTGTAGGAGTGTCCTGCCTTCCACTGGAGTGCCAGACATAAGCCACTCTAGGGGGAAAAATGTATGAGAAGGAGTCTTAGGCGACCTCTTCTATAAGAAAGCCTATAATATGAAATGCTGAAAATGTATTTTCTATCAAACACTATGCAATTTCAGATTTAAGGAGTAAGCCTTTTGAAAGACTTGAGGAGAGTCTCATAGTTTTACAGGATATATTCAGAGAAAATATTTTATTGAAAGTACTGACAACCAATTCTGATGGGAAATTAAGGGCTCTATTATGTTTTCATTAAAGAGAGTATCAAATTTTATTTAGTTTCTATAAGAACAGGACTAGGTTTTAACTATTTTTACACTGTTAGTGCAAATGTTAGTGGTGTGTTTTTGCTCTTCAAATTTGTGCTAAACTGACAACTTCAGTTATAGAAATATTTATCAAACTATTGGTGTATTTAAGTTGCATTTTGGAGTTGAAATTATTTAATGATTTACCGATACTCTTCTAATTTTCTAAGTTAATATATTTCTAGTGAGGCATCATTTAGGACCTCATCTAGTTTTACTTCACAGTTGCAAAATGGAGGAAGTAATGAGTCTCCAAGCTTAGGCATACACGCTTTTCAGCCTTAAACAATTCTTTATTTCAGTTCAGAGGTAGCTTATCAATTAATATGTGCTTTGTGTCAGAGACAAAGTTCCCTAATAAGGCTTTCTAATCTTAATGTCTGTGACTGTCTAGCTCCTTGTAGATATACTTTTTGTTTTGTTTCTTTGGTGAAATGGCACATTATTCAAGCTGAGAGGCCTGTTTATGAGTACATTTTCTATCTTACCTTCTGTATTGAAGTAGCTGATGGGGAAATCTAATCTTCAGGAGTCAATATGTTGTAAAAGTTAAAACAGATTACTGCATTTCCACATCTGTTTCTACCACTGACTTATTTGTTCACTTTGGCAAAAGCTGTCTTATTACTTAGGTGACTGCTGAAGGTAACATGACATAAATCTAACTTACTGTGTGCTTTGTTATGTGCTTTACTGTTTGTGCGGAGGTATTTTCCAAGTCTGGTAAGTATACATTAGATTAGATGTTTTGCATGAACAACGCTAGTGGGCTAATTTTCTCAGGTCTCTCTTATAACAAAGTACCTTTACCTGCTTGTGCTGGTTGTACCACTTATTGGGTTGTCACGTAGCGAAGTATTAATGAGAGTCTGTGTCCCTAGTAAATGTGGATTGCATCTTCTTGTTGTACTGCACTGAAGAACGTACATGGGAAATTGTGCTGAAAAGCACTTGAGTTTCTCAACCATCTTCAGGCCTAGCAACAGAAGGATTCTCAAGTAACTTCAATGTCAAGAGGTATTGCATGCATGAACATTTCTACAGAGTAATTATGTGGACTTTTTCATAGGTGGCTCCCTAAGTTGTACTGTTTTCATAGTAGGCTACAAGTCTTCAGATGGAAAGCATTAAAAAAGGTATTTCTCTGCCATTTTGATCTGAATGCTATATATTTTTAAAATTTACTTTATATCAGGGAGGAAGCAGACCCACAATGAAAACAGCAGTGCTTCAGTGCAGGAGGAGATACCATCTTGTGGCAACAGGAGTTTAACTGCAACCTAAAACAAATGAGTACTTCTCCCTAAAAGATACATGCTTATACGAGTGGAAGGCACTGTGAAATTAAAACAAGCAAACAAAACCCAAACCAAACCCCAAGCCCCTACGTAAATAAATCTTATAGACTGAACATAAAAATATATTCTTGCAGTTGTGAACCATGAAGCATGAACACCTTTTGAGGTCACACAGCCAAGGACAAGTTGCCTGAAATAGCTAACAAGTAAGCAAAACCCACAGGAAAAATCTGCAGTTTGCTTCCACTTCTTTTCTGCTGGGTTGTGACGAATCTTCATTTTCTGCTTATTGAGGAACTTTTATGGATTGCAGCCATTAGCACACTGTTGGATGTTCAACCTGAATATGCAATATATTTCAGAACATATTTTCCCTTTTATCTCCTGTAACTCTGTTGCAAAAGGCTGATAGAAGTAGTTGCCTTATTCATCCGCTCCTGAGCATTTTTAAAACTTGTCAGAGTTTCTTCACACAAGAAGCGAGAAACCATGACAGTGACAGAAGATCATGCTGGCCAGAAAATTGTGAATGATGGCTAGCTGAAATGCCTAACAGAAGCATGTTTTCAGACACCTTACAGAGATTTCCCTAGTCTCCACTTGTCATGGAAGATAAACACTCAGAAGTTTTTTCTGAAGGTTTATAACAGAGGGTACTTACACCTAATGCACTGATCTCAGGTAAAGGTTTATCTGGGATCTGTGAGGTGTGTGCTATAGCAGCTTTGCAAACCTCAGGGTGGGTTTGTGAGCTACTCTGCAGCGCTTTCCCAAGCGCATCTGCAGGGGCACCACGCCTGCTGCACCCGCCAGCCCGTGTGGACTTGCTTCTGTCAGCCACATGTGCCCAAGCTGGTAAATACCTCTAACTGTTGTGCTGTTTTTTTATCATCTTCCTATCTGCTTTCTGACCTCTCCGCGATTCTCCACAGCAGGACATAAGTGTGTGCATCATTTTCTGATAATATTCCAGCAGTCTGCATTCACTTTTTGGCCCCTGTTTCATGGAGGTAATTTTATTCAGTGATTGTATGACATGGGTAAAACGGCATTCTGATTTGCTGCAGTGTGATGCTACCATAACGGCATTCTGATTTGCTGCAGTGTGATGCTACCATAACAAAGATATTTTTGAGAGGAAGAGAGAGACAAACAGGATTTCAAGCTTGTTTTAAATGCCTTTCTCATCTATAAAAAGGGGACTTTAATATATTGGCCCTGAACTGTGTGAGTACTTCTAAACCTTATGTTAGTTTTTCTTTCATCCTGGTACTGGAGTAACTTACAAATATTTTCACAATTTCTTTCATGTAAATTAGGCCGTATGCAGAATAAGAACCTCCACACAGGCTACACAGACTTATGGCAGGTCTCTGCTACAGGTAGAACCAGTTGCACTTCAAAATTAGTAGCAGTACTCATAGGCTAAGTACTATTTATTTGAGAGCTTCAGGATAAGGCCCTAGAGGATTTAATTCCAGTCTCACTCAATGGCCAGGGAGTAAACAATTTCTCAAGAGAGCATTAACTCTCCTACTTTTTAAGCTAAACTTCTTATATATTACATATGTGATGTACCTATATATCTATATCTATATATCTAGGTATCTAGATATCTAGATAGATACATATGTATGTATTTTACCCCCTTGAAGGGAAGCAAGGAGAATGTCAATTCCTGTTTGGAGCAATATATTTTTTCTGCATCTATTACAGGCTTCACTTGCCTGCTCTGAAGAGATGCTCTTGCCACATTTATAGCCTTGAAATATTTCTATCATGCTTTTATATTATGCTGTAATTTAACAATGCATAAAATTTCTGATTTCAGATTACCAGTGAACATTGTCTCATCAGTTATCTAATAAGCGGGTGTACTGCTGTAACGTATGTCTCTGCTGATGCGCATGATTTATGAAAAGCAGAATCTAACTTTATTGCCTGTTTAAAATTTCTTAAGCTTTTTCCTGTCTTGCTGTTAATTTTGGTTGTTCCAGTGTGACCTGCTTATTTCCTGGTAGGGGATTAAAAGAAAATATATATATTATTCATTTGATTAAATTGTAGCTTAAGAATTTGTTTTTCTTGCTAAGATTTTAGCAAATCAGGAAGGCTGTATTCTCTGGCTTTTGTGCCTAATAAAACATCTTTATTTTGAAAGACCTTAGATTGCCATGCATTACTACTTCCAATTCTCTCCCTAACATTAATAATCTGTTTATTATTCTCAGTAAGGTTCATTTCAGCTCATGGTCTTCATCATTGCTTTAGACTTATAGCCAAGAGCATGCATGTGTCTAAAGAGTAATAAATGCAATGCACAATAAACAGCATCCCGTTAAAGGTCTCATCCAGCTCTGACAGTTTTTCGTAGCAGTTGCAATCCTGAAGTCACACATGGGGAAAGAGTTTGAGGCTCTAAAACAAAGATATGGCCAAAAGGAAGACACAGTGGTTTGATTTCAGCTGTTCCCTTAACCGCGACTGTTTATGTTGAACACAGATCCTGCAACATACAGACTGCAAGGCCAGCCTTATCCCTATAACAGAATGTGTTTTCCACATGCCCTTCTGTGCTGTGGGTTCACCCCGACTGTCACTTTATTTGGGCGGATTTTGTCTTATTCTGCAGTATCTAGCACAAGCTCTATTAATCGCACAGGCTTCAATCAAAAGAGGAGAGAATGCCAGACATAACCTCAGCAAAAGCCTGGTCACAAAGTGCTAGGCTCTAAGGGAGATGGGAATACATGAGGACTACTCAGGGAAGCACGTTTAGTAGAAATTACCCTGCCTTTCTCATTTTTGAGAGATTAGTCAGCATTAATAGTCAGCATTAATATTCACATTATGCGTGCTTTAAACTGCTCACACTGCTGTGTTTAGGTGGGTCTCTGAGTCCTTCATATGAATGAGGACTGCAAGCCCAACCACCAAGTGCTGCATCAGCTCTGTGTGCTGCTGCTGTGATACGCAGCTTGGCTATAGTGATGGTATCACTGGAGCTCCAGTCAGCCTCTCGGCAGCTGTCAGAAACAGAGACATTTCTCAAAGATGTCATTTATATCCTGTGAAGTATACCCTAGCTGGAGAAATTAGACCATCACACAGGGATATGCCACCCTGAAAGGATAAATGCTTTTGGTCACTCTTCCTTTGGTGATGTACCCTTCCCACCCTCACCACAGAAACCATCATCACTAAGAACAGTGCACTGATGAGATGTAATGATGTGTATGTAGGTGCCTGTAGGCTCAGGAGCTGGTCCTGGGTGGATCCTGAGAGACAGATGGAGAATCAGACACAGGCTGGGTTTTCCACAGCTGAGAGCAACTTAAACATACCTTTGCAAGGTATTTTAGCGTTGTATTAATATCATTGGGAAACTCCAAAATGGGAGAAGCAGAAATGGCTGCTAGTTTGATAAAGCTGAAAAGCATATTAGGTTTCTTCAGATCCAGCACACGGGTCTAAATAAATGATACTGAGGATTCTTTCACAAAGGTCTGTTTGTTCTGTTTTTCCAAGAAAGTACATCCTATGAAGCTGTTTGTTTTGTTTTGTTTTGTTTTGTTTTGTTTTCCCAGTGCTTGATGTGGCTGTACTAAAGTTTCCTAAAAAAAAGGCATTCATTTCTCGTAAATAAGGAGATGCAAAGTATGTGGTTATGATGGGCTGTCATCATATAGAAATGCAAATGAAAAAGATTGAATAGGAACTACTCTTAGTTTTTCTTGACATGACAGTTGTGTTCCTCTGGCATGCATGCTACTCCGTGGCCAGACCCTCCAAAAAGACATCTATGTCTCTACTGAAGCGTCCTAATTAAGACAAATGGAGGACTGGACCTAGAGCTGCATTCCTGTGCAAACACAGCACAGTCCGCCCCCAGAGGGAGGGATGTCTCCAGGCAGCAGCACTGCAGCAGCTGCTCAGTGAAGCCAGGTCTGTAAGACTGAACAGCGTCATCTCTCACCAGACATCATGAGCTTTAGACCTGTAGGAAACCACTTGATGTTCTCTTCATGTGGGATGTCCACTATAACTTCTGCATTGTTTCAAACTCCTCTGTCTTTCGACAGCCCGAATGGCAGGATTATGTATGGCTTGTCTCCCATGTGGGTTTTTTGTGTATTTCTAGGACATGAAAGAAATAGAGCAGCAATATAAATGTCTGAGGACCTATGGGCAGAGATACCATCAAACCTTTAATTTTCAAAAGAAAAGTGTGCAGTTTCCCTGTATCTAGGATAGGTTGTCATCCGTCATTTGATTTTGGAACACGTGTATCCCTCTATATAGCATTCAAAATATCACTTTATAGCCTACTGTGTTCAGGACAATATCTACCCACAGAGCAAATTCTGCATATGCCTATGTGACTGTCTCTGAAAAGTATATTGAACATTAAATTCTTACTAGGACACTAACATAACAGCCAACGAGACTTGAATTTGTAATTTATACCATGAAATTTCTTCATATGACAAGTTCAATTAGTTACAGTTGTGCATCTTCATGCACAATGAATGTCATTTGCACTTGTCTGTGAAACAGCTTGTCAGCAGCGATCTCTTCCAGGGCTGATCTTTGAAGAAATCCAGAGGTGACATGTCAAAGCCAGCACTCCCTTTTCTGTAGGAATTCACTCATATTTAGACAGTTCTCATATTGCTGTTTTTGATACTTCTTCAGTTGAATAGTTTATTGCACTGTACAAAATGCCATAGTTAAGTCCTTGGGTACATAAATAGAAACATATAGATTTCTAAAACTGTTAACATAAATAGTATTGAGAAAAATACTTTTGTGAATCACATGGATACACAGACATTACCTCTAATTAGCACACTCTCTCTGAATTCTTATTCTGCTGTGCAAAGCGACTGGTGAATAATGTATTTTGTTTTTTTTGTAAATACCTAAACATATCCTTCTCAGTCAAATGATAGAATACAAAATTAGTTATAACAAAAAATAGCATATGAATTTTTAATGTAAAGAAGTAATTTAGTCAAGAAGTATTAATTTTCTGGTTATAGTGAATCTGTCATTTTTTATATTGTAAAAGTGATTATTTATAAGAGACTGCAAGACTCCTTTGCCAAGTGCAATCTTTTTTTTCAATGAATATGGAATACTGTAAAGTTCAAACAAAATGCATTTCTAATTCACATCACATGTCCCATGGAAACAGTATCATAATATTTAAACTTAGTTCTGCATGGTGTGCTTTTCTTCTTGGACAAAAATAGCATGTAATTTCATTAGGAGGAAGAATTTTGTGAGCACTTGTTGATCACTGCAGTGAGGCATTGGACAGTAAATCCAAACTCTGTTGTTCTCACATGAAAATCTTTATAGGGTTTGATCTCAGGAGTAAGATGGAGCACTCTGTGACCATGGGTGTTTCTGAGATTGTTCATTTCCTGCTCCTAAGCTGTTGGAGCTCTAAATGGTTGGGCCTGAAACTGTCCTGATAGTTCAGAGAACAGTTTATTTATTCAGATTCTGGATAAAGTCATAAAGCTTACCTCTGGCTCATGCTGGTGCTGAATTCTAGCTTCTTGTGCTGTAGTGAAGCTGCAAAGACATTTTTTCTTTTAAAGCATGTCTGAAATTTCTCTGTCTAGATATATAGTTCAATAATAAATACATGTTATTTCAGACAGCAGAAAAGGGACTCCCAGTGTAGAGTTTATATTTGCTTTTACAAATCTTTTATTCTAAGTCGAAGCTTTTTGTCAATAAAAACAGGATGAAAGCACAAGCCTTCTAATATTGTTGATTATTTCGTCTCTCTTGCACACTAAATAATTCCCATTTAAATTATTTTATGTGTGATACATGAATATTTGAGTTTATGTAAACCATACTGAAGGGTAAGTGTTTGCAGGAGAGTAGAGTTTGCAGCAAATTTGTTTTGTCACGGGGTTTTTCCTCTCAACTTTGCTCTGCCAGCAACACTTGTTCTCTAAACTAGAAGATAATTAATCATTATTAAATCTCCTATAAATTAATCCAGATTAATCAAGATTTACCTTTATAGTTATTTTACATGTGTTGCCTAAACATTTTCTGGAACAATGTATAAATAAATTAGTCCATAGGATTCTCAAGCCTGTTTCATCATTACCATGAACTAAACAGGAAAGTAGTCTGACCATTTTGAAAGTGTGGTAGTTTTCCCTTTTGATGGAAATGGCTCAGCTGACTTTATTTTTTTTTTTTTCCTTGTCCTCCATTTATTTATTGGTTGTGGCTTTCATCTGGGAGATTTCTTCCTGATCTGAATTCTTTAATAAAAGTGCAAAAAAAACCCCTAGAGCCCCTGACTCTAACTCTAGTGCGGGGGATGAATCCCAGTTTTGCGGTATTCCCTTGTGAAACGTCATCCCTGCAAACCTGCCTGCAATATCAGAACCTGAAAGGGTTTTTCTGATGGTATGGTTAAATAGCAAGACATTTCCTTGGATAGGAATTGTCTTTAGAAATTGTTCAACTTTTTCTAGATCCTCTTCCTTGCTGATGTAAATTTATGGGTGGTGTTGTTGATGAACTTGGTTACCCATTGTTTTAAATCAGGTAATTATATTATACTTTGTTATTTCTAGACTTTGTTTATCCAGTTACTAGGGGTCATTATGGAGGGTCTTGGATGTTTAACACTGACAGCTCTACAGGCAGATCTATTCAAGTCCAGTAGAGTCAGGATAAGTTAAGTAATTGAAAGCTCATCATGATAATCTTCCCTTCAGCTCTTCAAAATGGTGGGGTTTATGAAATTGTGAAACCAAGAGCTTTCAGTGAGGGGAAATAAGTCTCTCTGGTATGCTATTGTGTCAAAGGCAACTCGTTTGGAGTAAGAAAACAAATAACCTTAACAAATCTGGTTATTCTTTTTTTTTTTTTTTTCAGCAGGAAAGGTGACATTTACTAATACCTATTTGCACACATTTCTGTGAAGTACTGGTTTCTCTGCCATGTAGCTTATTCACTTTCGTTTAAAAGAACACACAATAGAAAGGTAAGAGAAGACAGAGGCCAGGCTGATTTGTTGGAAATGAAGCACAAAGCAGAAAGAGTGTAACTTTTTTTTCTTATTAGAATTCATGCTGCAGGGATGAGTGTGGTAAAAGGTTAGCTATTATTAAACTTGAATAAATGCAGAAGTCCCACAATCAATATATTTATGTCACAGAAAAATTCCATTTGTACTTAAAATTAAAAATAGTTGCATACATAGAGAATCACTTAAGATAAATAGATTTAATATTTATGCAAATACACTTCAAATGCTGCTGGTGATATGTGATAAATATCTTTAATATGAAAAAGCCACTCCAAGGCAAAAAAAAGCCTTCCACAATTTATCTTTCTTCTAGGACTGGAGAATGACGACTGCTAAAACTGAACACCAAAAATAAGCCAATAGGAGACAAAGTTAAGTATGTTTACTAGTCAACACCTTTTGGGGAAGATATTGTATTGTAGCCAAATTCCCCTCACCTTTTTTCCAGTTTCTTCCTCAGTTCTTGCCTGTGGCTCCTAGAGGCATCCGTATTCAGTTCTGCTGGATATTTGGGCTCATTCTGTTTTGTTTTGGCTGTAGTTTCCAGAGGCCAGAGGGCAAACACAAGAACAAAGCAAGTTGAAAAATCAGTTGTGGGCTAAAGAGAAAGGGAGAATAGCGAGGCAGAGAGCAAACAGCAAGAGGAGCAGTGCTGGGAGGGCAGAGAGGAAAATGTGGCCAAGAGATGCGTTTTCAGACTGTTCCCATTTCATCAAACTGGGGGAAAGGTATCCCTGATTTGTATGTTAATCCTAGAGAAGTTACACCAGTGGGTGCTCCCTTGAATGAAGGGACAGGTCCTTGGAGGAAATCCAGTCCTCAGTTGTATCTGCTTGGAAGAATAACAGAAGTCAACTGCCCATCTATATGCTGTTTCTCTGCCACTTCTCTTACATTATAACAAAAATCAACTCAAGATATAAAGGAGAATGTCAGTGATGAAAATTAGACTTGTTTTGACCATAAAAAAGAAGCACTGACAAAATCTAGAAGCAGGGAGGGAGAAGATAATGGCAGGGGAAGGGAGGGAGAAATAAAATAATGCTCTTGGGAGTGGAGTATTTGCACACTGATGGAAAGCTAGTGGCACACACTACTAACAGGGTCCTTGATTTTCATTCTTCTATTTGTGGCAGACAAGCAGGGATTTTTGGTTAAATCTGTATGTTTTATGACTATTTTTTTTTCCTTTAGAAAAAAGTGGATGAAATCTTTTTTACTGTAATTATGTACCGTTGTATGATTTACTCTGGTTAAAGTAATACCATCCTGTTTCATGAAAGAGCAGCTTCCAGAATAAAGAAACTTTTTCATTACTTCTATTTTTATACTGAAAGATATACACAAGTTACTTTTAGTGCACTTTATACTAATGTATACAGTGACTCTACTTTTGTAACTGTTTATTTTTGCTTATTAAAAAGTTCTGCTGTGAATCACCGTAGTAACATTGCCAAAAAACCTGATTTGCTTCTCATGCCTGAGAACCTGCTCTTGTCATTATTTTTTGCCCTGTAGTGCCATAAAATGAGCAGAGATTTGTGGCAAATAGCGGTGTTCAACAGAAACGTGCTGGTTTGTTGAAGCAGTTTGTCACTTTGGAAGATCACAATGTGGTGATGTTTAAGGTAGGAGAACTTGTACCAATGAGAAGTGTTGTGAGTCACACTCCTTACAATGAAAGAAAAATTCACTGTTACTGATCTATGATGCTGCCATTCTCTTGCTGCTAGAATGAGGCATAATTGTCTTGGGCTTTGCTGACTTTACTGGTCAGCCATGACTCTGAATGAGTGCTGTGAACAGGCAGTCTTTCTGGGAGTCCTTTCCTCCTCCACTTGTTTAGGATTTGTGTGGTCTTTACATTAGAAGCCTATAGTGCCTTAGAGTGTCTGTAAGGTTGAAATGGTGCCCCATTTCAACTGAACTTACAATAAAAATGCTTATATAATTCTAAGAGAAACTGCAAATATCTATAGGTGCCTGTTGATGTACTGAATGTATTCAACCTTGCATGAGATTCAAATAGTTGTTGTAAATCAGTGTCTTCTAAACTTCATGTCGTGCAGCACAAGGGGAGAAACATTCAGAAAGTTTCTTGTGAGCCAAGTAGAATTGCTAAACTGGAAAGCTGTTGATTGCCCAAAGTTTCCTGATTGTGGGATAAGTGAATGGCCTTCGCTATTTAGCACGGACGTATGTCCTGAACCTAGCTACTTACTCCAAGTCAAGCCTTGTAAAGTGGCTGGCTTTACCTCTCTGTTGTAGTGAGTAGTCCTTGCATTACTCTCCAGTTTAGCCATAGGGCCCCCCCAGTTCTACTGGCAGCAGGTTTTAAATGGCAACACAGATCCGCCTTTATACAGTCATTATGTCAATACAGTAACAAAAACTAAATAATGCTTGACAAACACATTGTGCTGTTTGCAGAAGAATACTGGACAAGATTTTTTGTGTTTTTTTGTGTGTGTTTTTTTTGTTGTTGTTGTTTTTTGTTTGTGTTTTTTTTTGTGTGTGTTTTTTTTTTTTTTTTTAAGCAGCCTCAGTGATCTGTGACAGATACACTGATCAAAAGTAGGAAAGCATGGCAGTTCACTTGGAGATACAACATACTGGAAATGCATTTCCTCTTCTAGTTTTCTGTGGTTTTTAGATATTTGTGCGCTTTGTGTTCTTGGATGCTCTACTTGTATATTTGTAGAAGTTACTTGAATCACTGGCTCTTCAAAAATGTTATGAAAATAATTTTCCTTCAGGGACCTATCCAGACTAAAAGAGCAATGGAGAAACAACTGTCAAAAGCCCCATCTAGAGATCTGTTCTCTACTCAGCTTAAAAAAGGTGAATGTTTCCCATTGAGACACTATGAATTTTTGCCTGAGCTGAGAGTCAGCAGAAAATAAGTGAAAACCTTCTTATATTGCAATCATACAGTAATGGAGCAATTCTTTAGGGTCATCAATTACACAAGATTTTTTTTTTTTTTGTCAAAGATTGTTTTCTCTGAGGTTAACATCAGTGCAGTCTAAGCAGTGAAACTGTGGCATCACAAGAGAACAGATCATCTCTGTGTTGAAGTGTCAAAGTGACTTGAGTGTTAGATGCAAGTGAAATTCTGCTCTGAACATCAGCTGTTACCTTCCATGGTATTTGAGTCTCATTTGAGTACATCTGCAATACTGAAGTGACTAATTTTCAGTCATCAATATGTTCATCCAAAATGAAACACATCACAAAATATAATGCAAAGATTTTACAAGAGGTAAAATTCTGTGATTTTTATCTGTGCTTCATGCAGTTGTGTTCCCGCATCAGCTAGAGAACAGTTTCAGAGTGAAGTATTTGGTAACAGCTTGTGCCTATGTACAGCAACATTCTCACATCCAAATTTTCATCTGTTTTTACATTTAATTAAATGATTGAGAGGGTTACTTAAGCAAGGACCTTAAGATATTTGTTTTCCTTTTCTTTTGTGCTTCTCCTGAGGGATTAATGATTGAAAAGCAATATTTTCTAGCTCTATGTGCCTGCATTTATGAAATACCTACATTCAGAATGCCATTAATTGCCTAGGAAATATTAATAGAAGCAACTCTACTTATGAGGTAAAAATGAAAATGTTATTACAATCAGATTACTGATCTTGTGGCTCCATCATGTCTGTAATCCTTGTGCAGAATTAGCACTGAGTGTAACATCAGGTAGGTGTGGGAAATGGTGCAGAGACACCTCCCTCTGCCAGGTGAGGTTCACCGAAGAAGCCATCCCAGACCCTATGCTTTCACCTTCACTTTTGATTGAGATTCAGGATTCAGATATAGGAAGGAAATGCATCAACTTCCAGTATATAGAGGAAACCTTTGATTTGTGTGGGTGTTTCTGCAGAAAACATATTGCTAGAAGAAAAAAGTAATCTATTAAAAAAATCGTAGCAGTTTGGAAAGTGAAAGTAGCAGATGACATTTAGAAGAGGAACTAACAAGCCATTCTAAGATCCAGCTACATCCAAAGGAACATCATGTAGCAAACTGTAAAGAAAGATGACTCCTTATTTATTTATTTATTTATTTATTTATTTAATATGGGGAAACCTTAGAGTGTAAAAGCTTCAAGATACACTGAAATGGAGAAAACCTGATGACAGAGTGTCAGAGACGCCACTGCTTTTTGATGTAGAGAACAGTGCCTACAGGTAGGGCACATAGTAACTGAAGACGTAGCATGTGGGTGTGTTCTGGAGGTGCAGTTGAATATGACATGGAACAGGCATAAATAATGATAAGTTGAAAAAAATAACCAGCTGTAATAAACCTGAGGGTCCATTGGATGTCTCTATTGTTCTGTTTCAAATAAAGCAGCTGTTCTGTGTTGCAGATGCAGCTTGGCAACTCCAGGACGTGTTTCTTAGGTTGTTCAGAGTTCTGCAGCAAATAACTTATTTTATGGGATAACAGAAATGAGCACTGTGTTGAAAACTGCCCAAATGGCTGATACAGGTTTTCCCATTTTGGTCAGTGAGTTGATAGGATTCTGGGCTTCTGTCCAGCACCAATTATTCTGAGGTAATAAAGATAATGATAATAACATTGAAATATCATCAAAACTAGGGGTTGGCAATTTTCCAAACAACATTTTATAATGAAACAATGTTTGATAAAAAAAAAATTCTAAATTGTTTAACTTATTTGAAATTGTTTTGGCTCTCAAGACTCTGGTTTTCAGTGAATAAGTCATTTATGGGGAAAAAAAAAAAAAAAAAAAAAAAAATTGGCCAACCCCTCAAATACAGAACTCCAGGGTGATCTTCTAGTATGCTTCAGCTGCTTTAACTATTTAGGGAAGCATTGGAAAGAGAATCAGAAAATCATCTGCTGTACTGTTAACTATTATTTCTGCCAGAAGTACCACTGAATAATTTTTTTTTTGCCTTAGTGCTATGAATTAGAAAACACCTTTAGTAACACGGTAGTGATTTGGACTCCTTCATCTGAGAGAAGGACAGCCATAATTACCTGCATCTTTGCTGCAAAAAACACAACAGGAGGAGGGAATAAAGACCAATTTTGATTTATCTAGGCTTGTGTTAGAAATTGGATCTTCAGTTTGTAATGTCTTCACTTGGTCACTGATTAATTTTTTTTCCTATTGTAAGTGCTGTGTGCAGCAGTCTCTGTTTCTGTATGTTTTGACAGGAAACAAAAAGTGACTTGTTACAACTCCCCAGGACTTATTTCAGAGAGACTCTCCTTCTGTGCAAGATGGGAACAATTGGAAGCTGGGAGTCACTCAGATGGCAGCTGCAGCTGTGCCTCTGGGATGTGCTGTAGCCCTTGCTTTAATCTGTCCTCCTAGATTTATTTTTGATCCTCAGCGGACACTGAAATGCTACAGGTATGAAGAGGCATTTGATAAGCTGCGAGAGTTGAGGGAAAGAGGAAAAATCTCATAATATGTGTGTAAGCTGGACATAAATTCAGTTGCATTCTACTTTAGAGATGAGCAGTATAGTTTTAATGAAATGTAAATGACCTGGAGCTTAAAATAGGTGTCTGATATGTTAGAGTAAAACAAAATATGTAATCATTTTGAAAAACATGTATCTAAATTGCAGATTACTTCATACCATCAGGGATCTGGAGCACTTTTCTCACTTCTATTCATTATTTTAAACAGAAAACTTACTTCTAATCTTTTTAAACAAAAGACTCATTTTGGTTTGTTTTGTTTTCCAAATTTGGGCGTGATTAAAAAAAAGAAGAAAGAAGAAAGCAATTCTGAGCCTGAGTCGTCCATTTGTTCTCATTATAGAGAAGAAACTGGTCTTGTACCTTGTGAAAGGTGCAGGCAGGATGTGAACAAGGGATGCAAACAAAGTGCTGGGAACCTGAAATCATCAGCCTGACATGGACATGCAATGCAGTTGTAAGTAGATATTTTTTAATAACACTGAATTAAAAAAACAACAACAAAACAATCAAAAGGTTGTGGGTGGTAATTTGTTTAAATCAACTACAACCGTCATTTCTGTAGCAGAAAAAAAACCCAAACATATAAGGAATATTTGTGCAGCACTTCCATTACTTTCACATCCATGGCAGACTTTTTAAAGAGCACTGGGGGGTTTGAATAGCAAAATGCTACTGAAATTAAATAGAAATTAGCAGTTTAAAAGTCTCTTTGAAAATCTCAACCCTCTTTAACCGAATCCAAAAAGGGAATGATTAGTGAAAAAAAGCTTACCTGTTTTGAGAATGATTGAAAAATAAGAGAATTTGTAGAAGCCAATGCTCTAAATAGTTAATGAGTCTGTATCTCCTGTTTGGCTGCAGTTTCTTCCATAAGAAATGTCAAATTTGAAATAAGTGGGAGTCCTTGTTCAGTTGCTCCCACCAATACTTTTAAAATAAGAAGAGAATTTATAACAGTGTTCAGCATTTCAGCCCTGTGCTGTGTGGATAACTGCTGACAGCACCAGCCCAAAAGGACATAATTTGTTTAGACAGTGGTTTTGTGTAACTGCAAGAATGAGCTGTGGGTGCTTCTGAAATTCCTGATCTTTTGATTATGGAAATGTCCTGTACAGGCTGGGTGCTTAGTTATTAATGATAGTAATTTAAAAAAAAAAAACCAAAAAACAAAAAACAAAAAACCCACAAACAACCAAAATCAACAAAACAAAAAACACAACCAAACAAAACCAACAACCGAAAAAACCAAACAAACGAAACACAACACAACAAACCATAAAACCAAAACAACAACAAAACCAACCAAAACCAAACCAAAATCAACAAAAAACAAAACACACAAACCATAGATTGTAAACATGTAAATATAGTTGTATTCTATAAAGGTGGCTAGTTTCTCGAAGCCGTTCACTGCACAGTTTTGAAAGAGAAATAAAAGGTAGATTATTTTTTACCTGTCAGTCATTTATTGTTGCTTCAAAACATGTAAAGAAAAGGTAGGACTGCCATGTTTCCAGTGCTCTACCATCAAGCAATCCTGGGCAGAAAAAAAAGTGTAAGTCACTTTGTACATCCAAGAGTAAATCAAATATATCCAGAACCTGCCTAGGAATAAGCTGCTGGTCTGCGACTTTGTGCTGTGACCTCATTTCATTCCCACAGACTTTCTGCTAGGAAGGCTTTTGCACCTGGATTGACTCTGGTAGAAACCAGACAAATGTGATGTATCCTCCCTCCCACAGTAACCTCTGTTAACAGGCTTTGTGTAGCACCGAGCAGGTGGAGGTAATCAGAGAAACCAAAGTGAGAGGTAAGCCAAACTCTCAGCTGCTAAGATGATGTATCACTAGGCACTCTAGATATTTCTGACTATAAGTCATGATTCCCCTTCCAACACCACCCTCCCAAACAGTCAAACAGTTTTGATATATTTTCCTTTCAGTTTGTATTCCCTGTATTTTTGATCATGTAAACTAAACAGCTCTAGGTCCAGCCAGATTGCAGTCACTTAAAGTGTTTCTAACACTTAAGGTAGATTTTATGGGATTTAAGTTAATTTACTGTGTTTAAAATCACAAATACTAACAGAGGCTAGGAAAAACTTCGTAAGAATCTTTTAAGACCCCTGGATATGTAGTTACATGTTTGTTTGTACATGTTTCTTGTAACAGCTAAAATTCCTATGAATCTCTGGGTAAATTGAAACTGTTCTTACTGAATTTTTGAGGGCAAGTGAAGATAAAACAACATTTGCTTTTCCTGTTTTCTCTGGGTCTAAGTCTTCAGCAACATGGGACAGAATGGTTTGCACTTCCTGTTATTCCTATGGATGAATATAGGCATTTGTCTTCTGTATTTAAAGTACTATGCACTTCCTGTAACAGGAAGGAGTGACTTATTAAAATAATATACATTTCAAAGGCAGTATGGAGTAAAGACAGTTGCCTTAACAAGTATGGGAAGAAATCCTCTAATGCTGAAAGAACAGTGCTGATTAAATACTGAAAAAAAAGAAGAGATTAATGGAAAATTTGCACATAGACTATATTTGAGAAGGCAGATAAACACATTTCTACTTTACATGGCAAATAATTTTTGATAAAGAAATGATTTCAGAAATGCGTGTGAACTCATCTGCCAAAATGTCATTGTAACATGGAGCAATAGTGAATGATACAGAGAGAGAAGATGAAAGAGAAATATTATCATAATCTATTGCCTAAAGAATGATTTTTAATCCTCCCCTTGAGGGTCACCAGGAATGAGGCTGCTTCTCATAAGGATCCAAAGAACATGTCCTTGTTTCCAGGCTGCCATCAAATCTCAGTGTCTTTCTCCCAAATATTTAACACTAGTAAAATCAGTCGCTTCTTTCTAGTATTTCTTTTCCTGAGCAGCTCATGTAATCAATTACTTTGCTTAGCCTGTGAAGCTCCACTGATGGCAGACCAAGTCAAGGCCTGTGTGTTTGCTTCCAAATACAAACCTCATCCTGCTGCCTGGCTGATGTTGGTTACCATGGTGACACAACGATGCAGTATCTCCTTTCCTTTTCAGGGCAGAAAGTTTAAACCCAGGTTTCTGGAGTAAAAGTACAGAAAGACAACAAAAATGCTGTTGAATGTTTGGATATTAGTGATTTAACTGTGTTGAGTAGCTGGGGTTTTATTCTTCCAGAGTTTGTTTTTCAATGGAAAACTAATTTCTACAGGAGTTAAGAGTTACTGAGCTTGAAAATCAAAATTATGAGCAGTTGCCACCTGGACTGTGCTCTTACAGCAGTAAAATTTATAGTGGCAGAGGTGGCAGAAGGCTGTATTTTGGTAGCCTACGTGTATCACTTTACAGACTTGAGCTTTGTCTGATAGCTCACAGTGTCTGTACATGGAGGGTACCACACTGTGGTTGGACTGCATGGTTTCCAGGCATTCACCCGTCATTTTGCTTAGACATTAAGAAGAACAATGCTTCCCTGTGCACACAAACCACTATACACAGATATATCTCAATCTATATTTATGTATCTCCAAGATAAACCTTAGTATTTCCAAGTTAAATAGACTGACTTAACAACACTAGAGCACATGCAGTCCATGGTGCAACCTCTAAGGATATTTGATCATTTAAGTTTTTAGCAGACATAAACATCTCTAGAGTACTCTGGCTGGATGAGTTTCCCCAGCTTAAGAAGATACACAATTTTCTTTCTCTCTCTCTCTCTCTCACCCCCTCCACCTGCTCTCTTTCTCATAGTGTTTGTTTACCTGTTTTCATAATAATTCTCACTTTGATTATAATCTCTGTTTCAGATTTTACATTAAACTCAACTGATTTGTGCAAAACAAGAAGAAATTGGCTGTTTTTTCCTTTTGGAAGGGACTTCTGGAGATCATCTAGTCCAACCCACCTGCTAAAGCAGGTTAACCTAGAGCAGATCACACCAGAATGTGCCCAGGCAGGTTTTGAATGTCTCCAGAGAAGGAGACTGCACGACCTCTCTGGGCAGCCTCTTCAGTGTTCTGGCACCCTCCAAGTAAAGAAGTTTCTCCTCATGTTTAGAAGGGACCTCCTATGCTTCAGTCTGTACCCATTGACCCTCATCCTAACACTGGGCACCACTGAAAAGAGTCTGGTCCCATCCTCTTGACAGAAATGATGGTGCTATGGCTTGGACTGTCTCACTTTCTCTCCCAGTTGCTTCAAGACATGTCAAATGACGAGGGCTGAGAGGCTGGAGTCTGAAGACATCCTGCAAAGGACAGATCTAGAGAAGAAGGAACAGCAGGATGCCATGCCTGTATCCAGGTGATGTCAGCAATAAGGGACAGAACAGTTCTGTGAACTCAAGGTACTGAGAATATGGGCTGGCTTTGGTACCCTGAAGAGCAAAATATAAACAGCCAGAACACTGGCACTACTGTGATCGTAGGGGTGTGAGTAGTGATTCATAAACTAAGAAGCAAGGCTTCATCGGGGAGGGGAGGGGAGCGGAGGGGTGGGGAGCGGAGGGGTGGGGAGGGGAGGGGAGGGGAGGGGAGGGGAGGGGAGGGGAGGGGAGGGGAGGGGAGGGGAGGGGAGGGGAGGGGAGGGGAGGGGAGGGGAGGGGAGAGGAGAGGAGAGGAGAGGAGAGGAGAGGAGAGGAGAGGAGAGGAGAGGAGAGGAGAGGAGAGGAGAGGAGAGGAGAGGAGAGGAGAGGAGAGGAGAGGAGAGGAGAGGAGAGGAGAGGAGAGGAGAGGAGAGGAGAGGAGAGGAGAGGAGAGGAGAGGAGAGGAGAGGAGAGGAGAGGAGAGGAGAGGAGAGGAGAGGAGAGGAGAGGAGAGGAGAGGAGAGGAGAGGAGAGGAGAAAAAAAAAAAAGAAAAAAGCAAAAAGAAAAGAAAAGAAGGAATACTATATGTGTGGAGAGTTTTTGGCTGTGTGCTATGAACAAGCCAGTGCTTGATGTGTCTGTGGTGCAGGCTAGCACCTGCGCGGAGTTTTTTCCTAGAGACACTAAAGACTGAAAGGAAGTAAACAGAAGCTGGTCTGCCCTCAACCCAGGCTGTAGGAGGGGCACTGTCATCACTGCGTGTGGACAGTGCCCTGCAGCTAATCACCATAGGCGCCGGGATGCGTGACTGCAGAGAGTAACCAATCGTTGCCTGTGTTTGTCCCATGGCCACTAAGCAAAGAGTATATAAGGGTTATTAAAACGTGTATTGGAGGACATTGATATTCAGTGTTGTTAAGAGTTCATTAAAGGGTATTGGTGTTAAATTCATATTGAAGTAGACTCATTACTCTCACTGGCCTGCCAGTCCGTGCTCAAAGAGGTCCTGCCGGCAATTTTGCTTTCTCCACATCATATGTCATATATGCCATAGAACTGCAGATCCTAAGAAGAACCTCTCCTTCTTGGAAGTACATATGACTCCTGAAAAGTCTCAAAATATAGGGACAACTTGATGATATTGCTGAAATAAATAGTTACATGTTAAAAGCATCTGCTGTTTGTGTTTGTCTCTGTTCCTGGGTCTGATTTTTAGAACTATTTAGTATCTCCAGAGAAAGCTGGGATGTGCAGTTCAACTTAATTGAACTTGCAGATAATCTGAGAACTCAGAACTGCAGGGTATAGTTGTTCCTGTTCATTATGACTTAAAAAAAAGAAAGTGTTGGAGAGTGATATAGACTTGCTGTAGAAAGATGAGCAGAAAACTGCAAAAGTGTTTAGTAGTTACCAGCATCACCCAGGGCCATTTAGCTTTAACTCCTTAAGCACACCTATTTCTGTCCCAAGTCAAATTTTGACTTTTTTTTTTTTTTTTAGGAATTGCATATTAACTCTTAAATTTCACTTGTAAAAAGGCATCTTAATTTTTACAAAGTCACAATCTGAGTCCTGATTTGTCTTCCAAAGGACAAGAATTATCATGTGTCTGGCTGTGATTTTTTTGCTCCCTTGCAATGCTGCGGAGTGATAAAAAGTAATGGATTTTGAGTGAATTATTCATGCAGTCAATATCTCTCTTCAATACAGTAATGACTGACTTACAGGCAAGGGGCTAGCTGCCACTAAAGAACTAAAACTAGCCGAGCCTTGGGGTAAGAAAAGAGCGTTTAGTTACATTATCTGAAGTTTGGTTTATATACCTGGACAAAAGTGCAACATCCCAAGAGCTTATCATTCAATCTCCAGTTAGCATACAGGCTTTGTCCTTTTTGATGCTAATAACTGTCACTGTGACATAGCTTTTTCTTTGATTCTTATGGAATTTTGTGAGCTATCATTATAATAACATATTGACAATAATGAATTTTAATGCTAACTAAATATTACTTTACCTGATTTAAGCCTTTTCTAAGAACTTTTATGAGGAATAGACTTCAGCAGCCAGGCATCTGGCAGTTCACTCTGGGTTGGATTGGGGATTTTACTTTATTATATGTCATTGCTGTAATTTCTGGAAGTCTCTGGGTCTTCACATTTCAGTTTTCTCAACAGCAAAAGAGTGAGTGATTACTGCAGTCCCAGGCACAGCCCACCCCACGGTTTTGTGTTAATTCATGTGGTAATTAACTGTCTGCCTCTGTACATGAGCAAGCCTTGCCTTACCAACTGGAATACCAGGCATCATGGAAGCTTTTGGAGGAGGTTGTGAAACTTTGTATGTCTGTGTCATTTCCTATATTTCTATCTATTTCTGCATTATAACACACTGGTAAGCTAACAATTCTCAGAGTCCTCATCCCTATAAACTCACAACTTCACCTTGCTTCCCTTATTTAATTTCCTTTATCTGAAGTATGCTCAAAATCCTGTTCTTAATCTATTATATGTCTTAGAATTAAAAATCCTCTTGAAATCAGCAGCTGTTCTTATGTGACGCTGTTGAAATGAAGACATTTAGGAGCTCAAGTCATTTTTCAAAAGGGATTTAAGGTCTGCATTCTTGAGAGTAACTGAAACCAATCGGGTGCACATGTTGGTGCGATTAAGCATCTTACGACAGTGAAGTACCTTCTATGTTGAACTCCCATTTGTAAATGGAATTTCAGCCCATATATCACTTAGATACTTTTGAAAATGGGGACCATCAAGTTTCCCTGGAACCTTTCTGATTTTGTTGTTAGCTGTCCAGAACAATGAAAAGTAAACTATGTGAGAATACATTATTACTTTTATACTCTAGTGTCATTATTTTTCTGTACCTGATTCCTCACACATTATTCATACATAGTCTAATGTCTTGTTTCCTCCTTCAGTTGGCATGAATATTTCCACCTCATTAGGGCTCACGTAACTGCATTTGGCATGGGTATGTGAAGAAAATAGAAATGAGTCAGAAAGTAAATTATTTCTATGACTGAAACAGTGAGCGATGTGAAGAAGCTGGCCGGGAACATTGATGAATTTGAAGCAGGAACAGACCAAAGTAAACATACTAAGTAGCCTTGCTGAAGCATGTCTATGCAGATGCAAATTTTATTGGGTAGCTCCTGCCTCTGTAATAGAACTGACAAAACACTGGATATGAACAACCCAGAAAACAGGGATTCAGATTTGAATTTTTAGCTATCTTCCATACTCTTTATCTGAAATATATTATTGAATATTCTGTAAGAGTCTGCAACCCCAATTCTCTCACTCATATGTTTTTGTGTTCATCTTTCTTTTACAGTTGTTTCACTTCCCCCTGACATCGATAATATATGGAACAAATGTTCAGAATGCCTGTTTCATCCTTTCATCAGAGAAGACAAAAAAAGCTCTGTAAAATTATCAGATAGGTTCTTTATCTAGTCATTCTGTTTCTAGAGAGTGTTATATATTGGATTGCAGTAAATGCCCATATTTGTAGCCCAGATCATTACAGTATGTACTTCCCAACATATTTCATTTGGTTAGATTTTTTTTTCTAAAAGTATTTTGTGATTGTATTCCTTCTCTGCAGAAGAGGGGCAAAGCCCATTTGCGTTGTATTTCTTTAGCCATGTTTCTGAATTTGAGAAATATCTGCTTTAGGAATTAACATGTCTTACTGACTCTAGAACAAAGAATTTTTAATTGCTTCTTGATTTTTACCTTCATGTTATAATTTTAATTTTTCTGATTTTTAGAGATTTTCAGGACTTTAAATATAAAAAGAAAAAAAAAGATCTGTTCAAACAGTCTTTTAACTAAATATTTCCCAATACTTTTCTGTTAAAAAGGATTGCACACAAATTTACATTTTTAAATAAAATAACTACTATACGTACTCTTTGGGAGATCATCTTGTTTTAGACACAAATGTAGTTGCTGACTAATGCTTTCAGTTAATTTGTATTCTAAATCAAACCTTACATTTCAAGTGTACTAATTTAGCAGTTAATATCTGTCTAGACAGAGAAAACTGAGATTATATTTTATGTTCCATGAGTTTATTGTTTGCTTTCAAATTTATTGGGCATCCACTAAATACCTATTATTAAATCAGTAGCACAGACTGCAGAGAGCTGACGACTGAAATTCTGTGAGCTTCAGGTTTTCTTTTCCAGGAATATTAATGCTAATTAAAATCACCTACAGAGTTGAAGACACAGTGCGTTACCAAAAGAAAACATTCTGAACATGTTAGCGATACACATGCAAATCAGTTTTGCTTCCTTTTCAGTTTCAGTAATTCATTGCTGCTGACCACATTCATGGCAGCAGTTGGTCTGAAGTATCTGTGTCTTGAACCCAAGGGAAAATATAAGCAGTCATTTAACTGATAAAATCTGATCCTTCATACTCAGTTGAGACCACCTGTGGCTTTATGATGGACCACGTACGCTCTTCTGCTGTAGAAAGAGACGTGCATGTGATGGTGAGTTTCAGTAACATTTCAGACTCCCATGACGTGTCGTGCTGGAGGGTGTGCTAGATCATCTAGCAAATCTTCTCACAAAGGACGTGAACACTTCTCTCTAAACAAATACTCCAATCAACAGCTCTTCATCTCTTCAGGCTAGAGACAAAGTACTAGGCAAACTACGGATATCTAATCTGCATGCTTTTATATGACTGTCAATAAGCTATTGTGTACTCACACACAGGCACATCGCAAGAAGAGCCAGAGGCCACAAATGCATTGCAAAGAGCGAGTTTTATTTTAGTTACCTCTCTACTGGGGGATCTCTGAAGTAGCACCTGAGCTCCCAGACAGAGGTGACACAGGTGGGGACGCAGGTGCTGGTCAGTTCAGCCCTGCTGGAAGATCACTGGGCCTGCCGAGCTCGCCTGTATTTCAAGGCTTCAGGCAGGAGCAGCCTCCTGCTCTTTCTCACAACAAAGCAGGAATCGCAGACACAGAGTTTCTCACAGGCCTATGTTATCTAACACAGAGGTTCTACTCACCAAGCACACAAGGTAGTAAAACAGTGTGATGTATGTGCTTTTTCTACAGACAGGTGCAAGTCACTTGAACATATTTACATTTAATCTTCCGCTGTATTCCCATACAGCTATCATTTAAGCTTTGTCAGAAATCTATATATTTATGTGGAATATATAGCAGTATTAGCTAAAACTCTATAATGATATATTAACAAATGTGATCTACATTCAGCAAGGGTAAGAAGAGAGATGGAGCTTTCACTACAGTAGGACTGGACCCCAGGCATGTGAATCTTAGACATAAGCTCAGCTAGGAGGCTAGAAAAGACCTGATTTTTGAATTAGTGGGTGGTGAAAAGTAATAAAAGAGTCTCAGATTATTTATTTGTATTTTTGAAACTGGGGAGTATGAAGACAAGGAGAATTTGGTGCACTTTTTTTTTTTTTTTTTGAAATGGCTATAAGCAAGGGAAATCATATTAGCTAAATTTTGCTTGAAGGCATCAGGCCAGGCATGTTTACCTACATGTCACTTAAGGTTGTATAGCAGCTGCTTTTATTCTCTGGCACAATGTAAGAAAGAGTACTTTTCTGGAGTTTTTCATCCATCGTTCTCTGACTACAGCTATGGTATTCATGTGCATCACTGCACACTTTTGAGTAATCAGATCTTTGAGACAACACAACAAAGATTTGATGTTCTCCTGCAAGTGCAAATTGTTTTTGTTCCACAAAATGTGTGGGGTTGGGCAGTAGATTGATGGCATTTCAGTTCTTCCTGAGGCTGCTAGAGTGTTAACTTTGATCTGGTAAGAATTCTGTATAAAAGCTGGATTTAACCAGGTGTGTATGCTATACCCATAGGAGCCACCGTTGCACTTAAAATTCCCAAATATCCCAGAAGCTCTCAGGAGCTTTATATTATATATAATAATGCATGTTGCTATCAGTGAGCTTTTATTTTTTTATTAATCTTAACAGTTCTTCCTGAAATGCGTACAATTAATGCTCCTTGATGTCTGGTTCATTTGCCTTTGGAAGTTGACCATTGTCCTTGACTTTGGTAAGGTAATATAAGTAACTTAGAGCAGGCAATGCAATGCATCAAATAAAAACAAACCATACTTATAACTGTGGTGAGTTGACATTGACGGGATGCCAGGTGCACACCAAACTGCTCTATTACTCTCTTAATCCCTCTTCTCAACTGGACTTGGAGAGCAAAATGATGATGAAAGACTCATGGGTAGAGATAAGGACAGGGACAGATCACAGAATGGTTTGGATTGGAAAGGATCTCTAGAGATCATCTAGTCCAAACCCCCTGCTAAAGCAGTTTCACCTACAGCAGATTGCACAGGAATGTGTCCAGGCAGGTTTTGAATGTCTCCAGAGAAGGAGATTTCACAACCTCTTTGGGCAGCGTGTTCTAGTGCTCTGTCACCCTCCAAGTAAAGAAGTTTCTCCTTGTGGTTAGAAGGAACCTCCTATACTTCAGTCCGTGCTCATTGCCCCTCATCCTATCATTGAGCACCTGGTCCCATCCTCTTGACATCCACCCTTGAGATATTTATAAGCATTGATAAGATCCCCTCTCAGCCTTCTCTTCTCCCAGCTGAACAGACCCAGCTATCTCAGCCTTTCCTTATAAGATGCTCCAGTCCTCTCATCATCTTTGTAGCCTGCTGCTGGACACCCTTCAGTAATTCCTGTCCTTCTTAAACTGGGAAGCCCAGAAATGAACTGGGGAGCCCAAAACTTAAAACACCTTCCTCCATCTTCCCAGGCACAGCTTCACTCCTGATTTCTATACCTCCTCCCTATGAGCAGTGCATGGGAATGGGGAATGGGGTTTGTGGTCAGTTCATCACACATTGTCTCTGCTGCTCCTTCCTCCTCACACTCTTCCCGTGCTCCAGCATGGTGTCCCACTTGTGGGAGACAGTCTTCTAAGAACTTCTTCAATGTGGGTCCTCCCCACAGACTGCAGTTTTTCACAAATTGCTCCAGCATGGGTCCTTTCCATGGGGTGTAGTCCTTCAGGAACAGACTGTTCCAGCATAGGTCCCTGCCACAAAACCTACTCTAGTGTGGGCCCCTCTCCACAGGGTCCCAGGTCCTGCCAGGAGCCTGCTCCAGCACAGACTCTCCACAGGGTCACAGCCCCTTCAGGTGCATCCACCTGCTCTGACGTGGGGTCTTCTCTGGGCTGCAGGCAGGTGTCTGCTCCACCATGGACCTCCATGGGCTGCAGGGGACCAGCTGGTCTGACCATGACCTGCAACATGGCCTGCAGGGGAATCTCTGCTCCAGCTCCTGGAGCACATCCTGCCCTCCTTCTTCACTCACCTTGGTGTCTGCAGAGCTGTTTTGCTCACATATTCTCACTCCTCTCTCCCACCTGCTGTTATGCAGCAGTTTTTTCCCCTTCTTTACTGTATTATCCCAGAGGTGCTACTGCTGTCTCTGATGGGCTTGACCTTGGCCAGCAGTGGGTCTGTCTTGGAGCTGGCTGGCCTTGGCTCTGTCAGACATAGGGGAAGCTTCTGTCATCTTCTCACAGAATTCACCCCTGTAGCACCCCTCCTACCAAAACCTTGCCATGCAAACCCCAGACAAAATGTTTTCTTACCATATTTTTTTGTTCGATTGTTTTGGTTTTAAGCTGTTTTCATGTACAACAGTTACAGGCATATCTAATGCCAAAGAGCTAATGTGGTAACCTGTAGCCTGGTATTCAGACTGAGCCTCCCAGCTGTAACAAAGAATTGCTCAGCTGATGCACAGAGATGCAGAGAAATGGCATTTCAGAATGAATTAATCAAAATAAGGAGAAGGTTTCAGAGGAATGAAATGCACCACTCAGGCTCTGATGAAATGAAGCTGAAAGCATTGAGATGTAGGTGAAAAAAAGAGTGAGATTATACTATTTAATGGGAGACTTGAAAGGGTTTGAAATTACTCTTTAAATTATGTTTTGATTTCTAGATGGTAGTTTAATTAAAATCGAAATACTCATAGCATAATGATGACAGCAAAGCATGGCCCAGTTGCAGATGATTTCTGGCAGCACTCTAAGGGGCAGTAGTGCTAAATCTTGGTCCCTCTCCCTCTCTTCTCCATTGCCTCTCAGACTTGTGTCAGAATAGTTTACTTTGCACATGTTAGAATCAGAGGGAACATTGAGATGAGATGTTGTGTTCTGCAGTACTTGTCAGGCAGCTTCAGACAGCACAAAGCCATTAACGAAAAAAAAATGGGCACCCTGGAAATAAATAGGTATAGCTTTCACACTTATGAAGAACAGATTGCCTGATTTAGGCTCAATTTTGTTTTATTTGTAAAGAAACTAGAGAGCAATCAGTGAAACAGGAGGCAAATTTCAGTCCCACGAAGTCTGCTTTTCAACAAGAAAGCAAACAGATATGTATGTATTGAGCATTTTTGGTACTCTTTCTGTTGTGTGATCACATTTATGTATCTACTTGGGATCAGAGTAACTTCCATTTGCGAGTGGGATCCTGGTTTATAACATAGGGGGAGTATTTCATGCTTTATATTAGCGGTAATAATGCCTGTTGTCATCAGTGAGCTTCTTTTGATTAATCATAACAGTTCTTCCTGAAACATGCAGTTATACTAAAATAAAAAACATCAGATAATAATATAATGCATTGTGCTACGTTAGCACAAAATATACCACTATAACATGACCTGTGTCAACACAAGGTCAAACAAAAATAACGGGGACTATTTGAAAACCTGTGAACCCTGTACAATGCAAACCTAATATCCTGATTTTCTGGATGGTTATTGAGGATACAGATAGATTATTTTCCATATTAAGTTGTATACTAGTGAAAAATCTCCAAAATCCATCTGTTGCTAAATATAATGAAGTATTATAACAAATAGTGAAATCTGTGATTTCACTATCATATCCATCTTGAAGCAGAACTTCTGAGTTTAAAGGAAGGCTTTTCAGAAAGGTAATGTAGCACAAAAAATAGCTCTACTATCAAAAGAAGCTGGCTTTAAATGAGCTAAAGAAAATTAGCAAGGCCCTGGAGACATTCAGAGAAATTACGCAAGATAAATTACCCCTATGAAGAGTGATCAGCAATACTGAGAAATAAAGAAAGATGGTTGGTGTGCAGTATCCCTGTTTGGGTTGAAACAAAAAATACTAGTTTGAAAGCAGCATTTTTGTTTAATAACTTGAAATATTCTGGTGTTGCTCAGTAGTCCATGGTGACAGAAGAGGAGCTTACTATTACATGAGTGGGATGTAGTGTATTATTTTTTGTTCTGCTGCAGATGTACTACTGTAAGTTAATGTATATGTGTGCCTGGGGCTTATTCTGTGGAGCCCTACATAGCTCATAAGCATAGGTTGTTTCTTAGCTGATCCTGTGGAATAATTATTCTAAATTACTTGTTTCACCTGTGACGTAAATATAGTTGCTGCTACAGATTAATCTTCATTGGATGACTTCAGAAAGGGCAGGAAGTTTCAGCAATGGATAGTTCCAGCTCTAGACTTTTGTTTTGCGCAGACATCCTACACTAACATAGCTGTTCCATGTTGGAAAAATACTGCTCTTGAAATGGGTACTTAGTTTCTTTTAATTTCTCTTTGATGACTACATGCACAGTTGAGCAACCCACCTGGGCCTCTCTTCCACAGTAGGACTATGAAGGAAGTTCAGGCACAGATACATACTGGTATCCTGCTCCTGCAAAACTTATAGACCTGAACCGTGTCTGCGGTAGACTTGAATTCAGCTTGCTTCTGTCTTCCAGGCAGTTCTCTTCTGGTTTGGAGTAATTTCTGAAGTAAGCAAACAAACAGAAAAAGCAGATCAGAAAAATACTGATTTTTAGAAGTAGTTCCATGTAGTGTTTATCCTTCAGTAATTTAGGAACAACAAAAATTAAATACTTCACCTCTCTGATAACATAATGTTGATTTATCCCAAAATAAATTCTGAAATATAAAAACATAAATAGTAATTAAGAGTATGTTAATGCAGACATTTTAACATATTTTAAGTATGCTCTTTTTTACAAACAAAATTTAGAAGTCTATTATTCTCGCAATGTACTTTTTCTTTTACAGTTATTACAATAATTAGTTTAATATGAGTGTCAGTGAAGAAAAAGAGACACATTCCCACTAAATTTATTATCATTACAGGAGGATTTTTGTCCAGCAGGTTTCAAAAGTGGGTTGCAATTGTAAACACGAGATTATATTGAGAGAAAAAATTAAATTTTCCAAATGTGTCAAGTTTAACAAAAACCATGCTGGGTAATGGTGTGGTCAATCAACAGGTCTGAAAATGTTATTCCTAATTTTTCCTGCTTAGACAGATACAACAATGAATACTCACAGCATTTTTTTTCCCAAGCTACCCAGCTGTGTCATTTCAGTGGAAGCTGGTACAGATGCACAACAGGCTTATAATGCTTATTGGTGGTAAATGGGTTCCTGCTGCTAACTCCAAAAATTTTGGTTTTCACTGCTGGTCTGCAAAAGCTGAAGGCACAGTTTGTGAATTGGAATGTATGCTTCAGAGAAAGACCACTCCAGAGAAAGTCTTAGATACCTTGCCATTAATATTTGTTGCCTTAATAAATATGAAAAAACCTCCAACCCTTAAAACACATTGTTTTTTTAGATGTTTTTAATTTCTGAACAATGTAACAAAATTGCAGAAACAAACTTTGCAACTTTCTGTTATCTTCAGCCCAAACACTTGGCTGAAAGCAAAATATTGAAAGGAAGCTCAGTTTCCTGAGTTCAGCATAGCAAAGGTCTGCCAAACAAGTGATGTGACTCTTTGTCTTATTTTGAGTACTTACACTGACCTTAATAATATTGTTGATGGAACTATTTGAACATCATGAGTTTGAAGCTACATTAGAAGCTACACAATATGTATCTGACAAGATATAACCCTGAAATCTATTTTTATTCCAGTTTCACATAGGCACCTAGCAAGACTCCTGACAGGAATCCTACATGGATTTTGTATTTCCCTTGCACTGATCTACCTCTTTCCAATAGTAACATAATTAGCAGCTGAGGCACTAAGAATGTGAGACTGTAAAAAGAAAAAAGGTCAGATCAGGCCTAAATTTTCTAAGCTCCATGCAGCCTTGTTTTTTACAGTCTATTCAACCCTATCTGAAGGGATAGGCGAGATTTGCCACTGTGAACCTCATGAAGTTCAACAAGGCCACATGCCAAGAAAGCGGGAGAGGAACTTTTTGCAAGGGCATGTAGTGTCAGGACAAAGGGTAATGGTTTTAAACTGAAAGAGGGTAGATTTAGATTAGATATAAGGAATAAATTCTTCACCATAAGCATGGTGAGGCCCTGGAACAGATTGCCTAGAGAAGTTGTGGATGCGCCATTCCTGGAAGTGTTCAAGGCCAGGTTGGATGAGGTTTTGAGCAACATGGTCTAGTGGAAGGTGTCTCCGCCCATGGACAGAGGCTTGGAACTAGATAATCTTCAAGGTCCTTTCCAACCTTTACGATTTTGTGAAAATATATGAATTTCTTCTTCTGAGGTCTTCTGAAAAAATAGTATTGAGAAGTTAAAACAAGCTCTTCTGCTCTTTCATGTCATTTGCGCTGCTCTCCATTTTCCAGTACTGCAGTTCCTCTCCCTCCTTTCTCTGCCTCGAAACCTTATCCTTTCTACTGTCTCCTTTTTCATGGGACAGTTTTGACAGCCTTTGATGATCCAGTAGACTAGACTTCAGCTACTTCTGTTTGGCTCACGTGACTTTAGACTTAACTGCATGGATGAGGTGTTACAAAATAAGGATTTTGTTCTTTTCTCTTCCTAGTCTATTCTGGGGATTCTGAGGAATGTGCAGGCTGATAACACAGGAAAAGGTCCTGTGGAACACCTAAATACCCATCACATTTGGGCACTCAGAAGAGAGAATGTCACGGCAATCCATCCTGAAAGAAACTCGTTATAATGCTTAAGACAAAATTGTTATGAAAAGTCATATATCCAGCATGACAGGAAAAGGTTACGTGTTTGAATTCAGAAGCTGAAAACATGCACAAAATGCACTCTCAGTGCCTGTATGTGGGAGCAGGGGAGGGGTTTTTGGATGGGAGACAATGTGACATTTATCACATTGAGGAGCTATGGAAGATTTGAAAGTTATGGAAGGTACAAAGTAATGACCCTGATACCAAAGAGGGTTGAATGTGTTCATGCACATTCATATGTTTGTGTGTGGTTGGAAGGCACAGAAAGGTCCACGTGTGCCTGTGAGAGTGAAAGAGAGTGAGTGAGATGGTGAAGGGTTGGCCATATTCTCCCATTTTTTTTTCTTTTTGCCAATCAAGGAGTGCCAGAAACCTTTCCAGTCAGGCAGCATGTTTTTGGGCTGGGCAAACCATCTGGTTTTGGCATGTCCTGTATCATGAGACAAGACCCAGGAGGTATAACAAAGAAAAAATTATAGTTTTCCTGCAGGAAATTTTCCCACAAGCAGGGGTGTCTCCTCCTGAGACTCTCTGGCCGAAGTACCTAGCGTTACAGCACAACATGGTGCAGAAAGCTCACAAAATGAGTCAAAGATTATTCACAGTGCTCTTTGCTGTAGAGAAGGATTTCCTGATATTATTTACAGGTAGTGGATGACTGGTCAATTTGGTAACCCAGAAATTAGTGCTAAGACAAGGCTGAGCACCATTAACACTGAAGGAGTGGGAGATGGAAATGTTTCCAGATGAGCTATTATAGCTCACTTTAACAACCTGCTTTTGTTTTACTTTCATCGTGGGAAATTGAGGTAACAGGGTGTGAGGTTTCACTGGCAACAGCCCCAAGCCATATGGGGTCTCTTTGTTTAGGCAGGGATGAGGATACCTACAGAGCAGTTTGCAACAGGACCTTGACAGGTGACATCCTAAGGAGCTGGTTACTGGGGAAGTAAAAGGAGAGATGAAAAATCACTAAATTCAACACCCAAGGAGCTAGTAACAGAACTTCACAGAACAGCTTGTGGGAGCTTCTGTGTGTTTGTCTCCAAGGTGAATGGTTGCTCATTTCTCTGCATGTCCCACGGGTGGGTCTCAGACTGTGATGTGGATGAAGGGCTGTCTGTGTACAAACCACAAGCACTGCCCTTAGTTTTTGCTGGCACAGGATTGTCTTACAGGGGACAGATGACTCCTCTTGGGGCTGGCAGCAGCACCCCAGAGGTGAGGGAGAGCTGAGGTATTCCACTCAAAGAGGCAAGATCCCAGGTCCTCTTCAGCAAACAGACCAGAAAATATCACTGTGGGGAAGCAAGAGATGAAGGACAGAGCAGGTACCAGTGTGACTAATATAAAGGAGAGAACTGTTAAGTGCCAGAGGAGCTTCTGTCTGCCCAACTGATGTACAAGGGAAGCTGCCAAACTGTTTGGCAGTGTCATTTTTATGGCATCTATCCTGTGTAGGTATTGCAAGAATGATCAAGGCTGATGGCTTGTTCTGTGTGTGTGACACCCGCCAGTGCTCAAGGATGAGAGCCTTGTCTGCCTTCCTGAACAGCTGGAGCCTGACCTGCTGAACTCTGATGGACTGTTCTACTGATGAGGAAGACACAGGTGTTTTATGTTCAGTCTTTGTCCTTCCCCTCCTGTCACAGAAGGAGCTTCAAACATGTTATTTCAGCATGTAGAAAGACACTTAACAGTTTATTTGGCGTTTGCTGTTCTATTGTGCCTTTGGCGATATGTTCATCAGCTAAAAGGTGGTGCAAAATTAACACTTTCCGCATAATTTGTTATTTGTAGGAAATAATCTCTAAAGTTCTCCTTGTCTCCTCCTGATAAATGATAAAACAGGTAAACAGAACGTGACTTACTTTTCAAACATCAAATATATATACAATATATTTTAATTTACAGAGGGACAATCATCTTATAAATACTAATCATGGTTCCAAGACTTTTAGGCAACGTCATGTTGCAAGTCACTTGTTTGCTAAACTCTCCTAAACCTGTCAGAGTGCCAGCAGAGTCCTGTGGGATGAGCAGCTCCAGGTGCAGGTAAGAATTTACAGAGATGAGAGAGAAATTTAATTTCATAAAAAGAATGCATAATAAAGAGATTAAGACTAGAAGGAATTTGGAAAAATACTTTTCAGTGAAATGTCATGAAAGATTAAACGGGGTTTTGAGATACTTCCTGGCAGAAAGGATTTTTCTTCCTGAATGTTTGACTCCTATAGTTGCATTGTCATCATCTCTGCTTTGCAGAGACTCACATTCTCATTCTCTGACTTTCATATCAAACTTTCTTCTTCTCTGGGAGATCCCAGATATCTCACAGCAGTGAGCAGCTGGCTGGCCCATGGCATCTGCCGGCCATGCAGGAGTACAAATACCACTAATCTGCCCTAGAAGAAGCAGCCACTGGTCCTGGGTAGAACAAGGGTCCTTTGGAGGATCACCTCAGGTGACATGTCTTCGCAGGCTATGTCGTGGAAGAATGCATCCTTTTCAAGTCAAGACTGCCACTGTCTACCCCATAAAAAGTGCTTGGGGAAGTAGGTCATCACAAACCTGTGGAAGAAGTTGGAGGGACGTAACCAAAGTCACTCTCCAAAATGGGTTAAATCCAGACTTAACAGGTAGCTTGGGGCTCTGCTCAGTGCAGTGGTGTCTCAGCTTCCTTAAGCATAGCAGCCTCCTGAATGTAGATAGAACCATATCTCTTGTGGAAGTGAAACAGTAGCATTTACCTAAAATAGTGTGCCATCTATTAATGTTTTCCTCTGTGTTTCTGGTGTTCACTAGGCAGTGCTTTTTGTGCCTAAATAGCAAAGCAAAAGTTGGGTTTTCTCTCTCAAACCTGAATGTAGATAATTAGATAGCATTGCTGAGAGACCAGTGTCTTCAGGTAGGCAGATATGATGAGAGCAGAGCATTTTAATATTGATAAGAAAATAAAATAAGAAAGTCCTGATTTTTGCCAGAAAACTCATTGAAATCCTCTTAATCTTTCAAGGGTAAATCTCAAATGAAAATACATTTTTAAGTGAGATAAGATCATATTCAAACCAAAAAGATCAAACACACTGTGCTATCAGATAGGAAAAAAAAAATTACATTTCACATATTGAAAGCTTTGATACTTCAGTGGTGTTTTTATTTGAAAATTATTTCTCACATCCTGTGTGGAATGCAATTTTGATCAAAATAGCATGTTAAATTGCTGAAAAATTGTCATTTTTCCTTTTAAGTTGACACTTTTTAGGAGTTTTACTTAACTTTTTGACCTAGTCATTTGGTCTTACCTCCACTGTGTCTGTTCAGAACTCTTAACCTTTCTTTGTATCAGCTGTAAACCCTGGCAAGTAATAAATATAATTTTATATATGAAGTTGTTTTGGCAATGCAGGCAGAGTAAGCACTTCTTCTTGAATTCAGTAGACCACAAGGAGCTTGATCTGTGATAAACAAAAATGATGTTCGGGATAGTCTTGTAATACACAATTCTGAAATACTTTCTCCTGGATCACCAGTTGTGCAGATTTATTCCTAGCTTCACATAGATAAGCATTCAATAACATTCACCTAACACAGCTGTATCTGGAAAAAAAAGAAAAAATAAAAAAAAAAAGTGCTTCGGCGGGATGGCTGGCTTCCTCATTTATGACACCTATTGTGAAACAGTGAACTCAAGGACTTACTTCCTGGGGAGCCTGTAACCTTAGGGAGAAAAGGGGGGAACAAACCTTTCAGATGTTGGATACACTCAGCTTCCAGGGTGTTCTGTGTGTGAAGAACACACTCAGACCTCTTCAGCCTCCTCTGGAATTATGTGAAATTCTACAAGAACTATGCAGGAATATGGGAACATGCCACCTTGTGTTAATATATATTCTGCTTTCCAAAGCCATCAAGAAAAAGGGTGAATACTTCATCTCCTTGGATCTGGCTCATTTTCTGCATATACTTTTCCATACCAGTGATTTGCAGGATGGTTTTCTTTGGGCTTCCAGTTACTGTAGACTCCATTAGGTTACAATAGGTCTTTCTCTCCGAGTCCATCACAGGGTGCATCTACAGAGTTTACAGCTAAACAGCATCATGGTTGTGCTCCCTGTGCTCTGTATTTCTGCTGGTTATGGTACTCCAAAATCCCTGCTCATCTGGCAGCTCAGCTACTGCTTTGGAGGCAAAGGGAAGGGAAAGAAAGTCTTGCAGCTCAAGATCAGCAGGACATGACTCTATGTTGTCAGCTCTCATTTCCACTGCCTGAGCAGGCTCAGGCTTTCAGCAGGAAAGATGAGAGTAAGATTTGTAAAACAGGATCTGAAAGCTGTCTCTCAAAACTTTTCTGTGAAGTAAAAAACTCCTATGATTGTGGTTTTGCCACAGGGTTTCTCGTGTATAGCCTTTCAGCAGAGCTAAGGTGCATTGCAGGGTCAGAGCCAGAATTTGCTTGTTTAACTTAATTCTCCCAGATTTCAGTATGCGCTTGGTCCCAAGCTATGTGAAGTCTGGTGATTCTCACAGTTAGTAGCATTACACTTCTGTGTACTCACTGTCACTCTTCGTACTCACAGAGTGTCTGTGTTCAATGTCAGTGAGCAGCTACTGTTGTTCTGTGCAGATTAGAAATTTCAGTAGAGATGGGCAGATAGACTTCAAAAGTTAACAGGGCTGTAGAGGATCTGTCGGAGGAGGAAAACCCCAGCTTCTGTGTGTGACACTGGTCCAGTATGGGAACTAGAGAAGTTGCTTCTTCCGAGCTAAGAAGAGACAGTGAAGATATGACATGACCTCACTTTCAGAGTAACACACCTGCTGTTATTTTACTGCTCTCTGTGTATTATTTTAAATGGGAAACATCTCTTTCAACTAAATGCAGGTGTACATATATATATATATATATATATACACACACACATAGGTACATACATATATATATATATATACACACACACATAGGTACATACATACATATATATATATATACATGCACATATGTACATACACATATATAAATGTTATAAAATCAGGACCCTGTGCACTAACTACATATGCAACCATGCAAATAGCTATATAATTTCTCTGCCTATTAGACCTCCATCCATATTACCGAACAAATTTTCATTTATGCTACATTACCTCATACAAATGGCTATTCTGTCATCTTCCAGCTTTTTGTATGTCAACACATTAATTTACTTTTGCTTAGCTTTACTTGAAGAAAACCATGGACTTTCCTGTGTTTTCTCAGCTAAGAGCAGTCCTGTACCAGTTCCTCCTGTTGTGTTATTCCTTTTTTCTGCCTTTGTTCATCTTTCTGTTATGGAACAAGGTCTTTGTGGAGAAAACTGATTTGGCTCATTTCTGTGCTGGAACTTCTGGGCACAACTTTAGTATAAATACTCAAAAATAGTGTTGAAGTGTTTTCTTGCACTAACAGTGCTGTTCCTCAAAGGAGCCTGAAGATACCAGAGAGACTTCTTTCAACGCAGGGCAGCTTCAGGCTGAATGTGACCTTAGAATGGGAATGTGAAATGTGAAATGTTATAATTAGTTATAATAATTAATAGATCACCAATAATTCTTGCTTTTTTTACATGCTTTAAAAAAATCTAAGTAACTGATGTTCTCGGTTGTTTGCAAATCAGTTAACCCACAGATTATGTGTTCGCTTCATTTTCAGGAGGAAGATATCTACTGTTATCAGAGCCAAACAACTCTGTGTGCTTGGGACATGCCAGAGACACAAGAACTGAAGGCCAAAAGATGTTTGATTTGCTGTACATCCTTAAGTGAGAGTCTGAAGAGGGTAATATACAGGAGTTAGCTAGATGAGGGTGATATATCAGATTGGAGTTGTTTTGAAAGAGATAAAAGAGTTAATGTTCTCTACAATGCAAAACCCCATGAACTTCCAGTGTTATCTTTGCCTGGTTCAGAATGTTCAGTTACCACCAATATTGTTTAAAGTATATGTTAACTTTGCAGCTCAGACTTTGCAGAGCCCAGACACTGTCACTGATGTTGGATGACTGTGTGCACACTTTTCCCTGCAGATGCCCTGGGTATCATCCTCTTCCAATTATCTTTTTTTTTTTCTTTTTGTCTCTAAAATTTTGTGTTCCTGTTTTGTAGCCGTCTTCTTTTGTCTTCTTGAATTTCCCACCTCCACCTTTTTTTTTTTTTTTAATTTTTTTTAATGAAACCACTAGTTCTTTATGATTTTTACTCTTCCTGAAGGAAATTCCTTTCCATCAAACTCTGTATGTTTCCTCTTAAGGCTTCATTGGCTGTGGTGATTCACAGAAATTAGAGTCTTCTCTTAAGTGTTTTTTGTGTGTTCTGTAGCTTCTCTCTAGCAGATGTACCACTGTGTGTTTTGTGTCATGGCTCATGTAGATGTAAAATTCATAATCTCAAATCTGATTATAATTTGTGCATAGCATAACATGTTCAAACTGTCACAGCATGGAGTAATATAATGCACTTTTTCATTATGTATCTACTGGAGTGTGAGAGACCACTTTTCTTCATCCAGGGCAAGACTTGAGATGTTATGTAACTTTTTTTTTTGAGAAATCAGATAAAGTTCAGGAAAAATGAATAGAAAAGTCTTGAGGCTAGTTGAAGTTCAAGGGCTGAAGGAATGCCAAAGACTGTCATTAAGAGAAAGATGTCCACCAGTCTGCCTGTTTTCAGTATGCAGTATATTTGTTCCAGTACTTTTCAGTCATTCCAAGAGAACCTTAGTGCCGATAAAACTAGAGAGGGAAGCCAACACAGGTTTTTCAATAATAATTTACACCAGTGCTACTTAATTGTCTTCCCCACTAGGATTACAGAGCCAGATGGCCAGAAATGGGCACCGGTGAGGCTCTTTGATCTGTCCCATAAGACACTGTAACAAAGAGGGACTAGATGCAAAGATAAGGATGACATGAGTACAAAAGTTAAAAAGCAAATATTTGAAGACAGTTACCTAGAGGAGAATGTAAATGGATGCCATGGATGTCTGTCTTGGCTTGTGTCCAGTGAGTGACTTGGAAGCTGGTGACACCAAAGTGAGAACCCTTCTAATGTAGAAAAGGGAACAGGGTTGCATGGCAAAAGAGCTTCATAAACTGGAGAGCTGACATGAGGAAGATGAAATTCAGAGAGGACAACTGCAATGTGTGGTGCTGAATTAACTTTGCAGGTGTATAGCTGGGAATAACTGGCTGCACAGTAATCCAGTATAGAAGCATCTGTGGAGGGTTTAGAGGGGCTCATACACAATGAGTAAATAGAGGGTTGCTGCTGTGGAGAGTAACCACTAATATCATATTCAGAACAGGGAAGCTTTATTTCAAGTATCTCCCTCAGTTTTGAGGAGGAAAACATGAATAAAGAAAATACTCAAAGGAAAATTCCAGCAAGTAGAACCTGCGGAAAACTAATGACAGTGGTAAGAAATGCTGTCCTTTGAGACAAAAGCTGAATGTACAAACACATAAGAACTTGTTTTGTTTTCTGATTTATCAAAGCTTATTTTAGAATAAGAGAATGACAAATTCTGATGGGACAGTAAAAGGCAAAACTGAGAATATCTGGGGAACAGAAGAATTGTTAAGAAAAAGATTCCAGCTAGCAGGAAATTGTGCACTAGAACAAACTATGCAGAGAAATTATAGAAATAAGCACTTTACAGAAGTGGCTTGTGTACAATTTACTCTTGCAGAGGGATGGACAAGATAGGAATTAACGTCTCTTCTGGCCCTGCATTTTTATTATTTTTCTCTCACAGTGCAGAAAAAATTAACTTACCTGAGATGAGTCAGAAACCACAGGTCTGACAGGCTGATTTGGCAAAAAGATGACAAAAAGGGGGCAGCACACAAACAGCAGTGACAGCAGAAACTTTCCTGCCAGTGAAATACACCAGAGGTTGGAAGCATATCCTGGCACTCTACATCCTTTTTATACCAGCAAAGCGAGGTTTTCACCTAAAACATAGAAAAATTGAACAGTGGAAGTCCTACGGCTTCTGCCCCAATTGGAAAGGCCACAGAAAATGTCTGTAGGGGACAGCCTGGCATTGCATAGAGGAAAGGACGAGGTTTTCCAGCTTCATCTCCTGGGACAGTACAGGTCTTCCATCCCTGTGTCCCTGAGCAGCTGCCGAAAATCTGGCGCTGGACACTGCAGAAGATATCAGGTTCTGCCTCTTCTGTTCTAGAGGAGGTTACTTTTTGGGTTTGATACCATGTTTTCCTTTTCTGACAGGCTGAGTTTTGCTATGGTTTGCTATTGTCAGCTGCGGAGGTGTGTTCTGCTCTGCACTCTCACAAAGAGTGATGGAGAGCAAGGGCAAGCCTGTTGTGGCAGCTGTGAAGTTGGAAGCAGTATGTTTTCGATTTGTGAGGAGGTAGCAACTAACAACCAGACCTAAGCCTCCAGTTCTTCCTATTTTCTACTAAGGCCAAAAGTCACTGCAGCTTGTGATACTGGACTGAAAAGTCAATAATAGAGTCAGTGTCTGGCATGGCATGCAGAGATTGTTCTTCTGAATATCATCATGCAGAGCCAAAACACGTTTCCTAGTGAAATCTCTGAACCAAGCTATAAATAATGAATGAATGAAATGAAAAAAAGTCTCTGCTTTCTTTCTGCCCATTGAAAATAGATAGCACTGTGCTTTTGCTGGATCTTTAGCTCCAATACACTTAGAAACAGCTAGGTGATTATTAAATTTAAGATTAAACAAGAGGAATCTTTCCAGAGGCAAATATCTGTTTTACTGAAATTGTTTTTTTCTGAAATCCACCTGATACCTGGATCTGGTATTTAAATGGGAGGAAAAATTACTTATTGTCCTGTTCCTACAGGTCATGGTATTTCCAGGCTCTGTTTCAATAAAATAATTCAGGTAATTCCTACAACCCAGAACACTTCTGACTGCTCTCAAAGGTCAGAAAGCTCTTCACCCTTCAGAAATGTTTTCAAGTGAGACTCTGATCTTGATCTCAAAGAAAGAATAGTCTCAGAAAAGGTAACATGACATTTCTCACTTGATACTTTCCTAGGGAGAAGAGTTGGCTGAAAGACAAGAGTGTCATTTTATGGCATGTCATCAGACTTTGAACTGAGGCTTACTTCTGTACAGAAAGAGCTAGCTTGCCTGCTATCCCCCACTGCTGAGCAATTAGCTCTTCTGGCATGACCTCTCTTGGTCTGAGAAAACTTTCCCACAAAAAAATCCATAAGAAGCCTCATTTTACTTTTTTTTTTTAAATCCACTTATTTTGTGACCAGTTGATTATCTTCCAAGAGTGTTATAGTTTAACTAATAGTACCCAGATGGTTTTTGCTTGCTGAGAGATGAACTCTGCAGTTGTTGGTGAGCAAGAGTTGTCACTGTTTTTTTTTATAGCTTATGTTCTCTGGGGATCATAAGCTTTTTTGCTCTGGATAAGGTGAAAATCAATTATATTCAATTTATGTTACAGTTTAAAATGTCTTTCAAGAAACAGAGTAATCATACGTGCTCTTTTCTTTTTTTAAAAAAAAAAAAAAAGTAGCTGCCAATGAGCTGTTTAGTGCTTGGGGTAGTTTAAAATACTTTAGCTTTCCCTTTCCTATATTATTTTCTATTTTGTCACCTAACACCATCTTCTATTTCATACTGATTCTAACAGGTTTTCCCTTGCAGAACAAGAACAAAAATTTAGTGCAGAAAGAATGGAGAGACTGTGGGATTCTCTGAGGCTGAATATACAAGCAAGAAAGATTGTGAAGTTGAACATTTTGTCTTTAGACAGAGTCACAGGAAATTCTGTATGCTAGTATTGAACAAGTTATTGCTAAAGATGAGATGAGAATGGCATTTGAGTGATGCAAACAGGTGTTGATAAACATTTTCTTTCTTGCTGTTGGTTTTTGCCTTTTAGTAAGGGAGGTAGTAAGGGTATTTTTCCTGTTTCTTGTAAATACAGTTTTTTGTTGTTTCGCTTTTCTGTGTCTGCTATCAGTGACAAGAGAGTTCTTCCACTTGAGATTTTTCTCCACTCTGCATTAGTCTACATTACTCTCCAGGAAACCAAAGGCTGGGTTTTATGTCCTCTTGCTAATTGCTTTTCTTACAGCAGTTGGTTTCCAGTCTCTTAGCAAAGGCATTAGCACAAATGCAGTCAGTCTCAATGGGTTAAATTAAAGGCTGTGCACACTGGGTGGATCGTTTAAGATGTTTGATTATTGGTGAGTATATCTAGCCAAGCCATTCTGCAGGGATTCAGGTTTATTTCTGTTCTTTTAATGAGGGAATATTTTTCTCTTCATTTATTACTTTGTTTTTTAAAAGTCAAGTAAACCATCCTCAGATTCAGTCATGTAGAATTACACTGGAAATGGTCTGAAATCGTTAGCACTTCATTATAGCGGTCTCTATATCACATGATATATATAGTATATATAGTATAGAGATTCAACCTCTAATTTTGAGCTGGGTTAAGTTTTGGGCTGCTGCTCTGCAGCACTCATATCCCATCTGGTGTCTTTCCCCATCTGGGTCTGACACTCTTTGCTGTCCTCTCCACTGGCCTCTGACCAACCGTTCCTTCTCTCTGCTCACTATGATGACCCTGAGCATGACCTTGCTAATACCAGATGTACTCCCTTTCTCCGCCCTGATTCCTACCTGCGGGCCCCCTTCTCCACTGCACCTCTTTTCCTTTTGGGATTTCAGAAGCTGGCTCCAGGGGGAAGGCCACTGCTTTTGTACAGTGCTTGAAATGATGTCCCTCCTGGCTCCGGTTTGCCTGGGTCTCGTGCATCCACACTGGGTGTGTAGATGAAATATCTATGTTTCAGCAGCCTAGACAAACCACTCCCAGTGGTTAAGAGCTACCTATAGAAATTTTCAGTTGAATGTTTGGTCCAGAAGCTTTCTGTAGGCTGCATATCTCAACTTTAATAGCATGGTAATGTTTTTTTTACCCTCTTAAAGTTATTTTTACATTGTTGTTGAGAATATAAATATTTTTTAATTTGGTTGGAATGTTACAGGACATTAAGAAAGGAAGCAAAGCACTAGATCCAAAATAATTTGACAACCTGAGCACATTACACCTCAGATTTATGAAAGAGGTGTCCAACATGTTTAAATTCCCTGTTGCAATCCTGGCCGCCCTTTCTGTGCTGACAGCATTGCAGTGTGGCAATGAAAGGCATGGCATTGTCCTGCAGTTAATATGAATTTGTGTTATCAGCAAAATGTCAAATGGCATAGAAAATTATGAGTTGGTTAAAGTTACTTTTTTAGGGTAACCTAATTATTGAAACATGCATGGCACTAAGAAGACACACTAGCTGTTTGGAGTTATTCTTTTTAATTCTGTATTGTCAGAAATACAGAACTCTGAAATTCTGTTTCTTTTCATAATTAACATTGAAGTGAGAAGTGCATTTGTGGCTCCATTAGCTAGGACATGTGTCATTTTGCATTCAGATGCCAGAGAGGATTCCTAACAGGCATTGCTTACACTGCTGTAGTAAGCAACTCACCTCTCCCCCATAAAGCACTCTTTGTGGCAGTTGAAAGCCTAAATGACTAATAATGCCTTGGCACTTATAACTCTACCTTTTGTGAAATACAGGCCTTTTAAGGCATGCTGGATAAAGATGTAAACACCAGCTCTCTATAATTATGTATATGGGCCATCAGTTCCAGGAAGATCACCCAGAATGAGATTTTTTTGCCTTTGTGAGAAGTAGTGAACATTGCTGTTCCCAGAAGCAGCCAGTTATGTCATGTTTGCCTTCAGTGACAACAGATGCTGAAGGACTAGTATTCAATGGGGTTGATGAAAGACTGTGACTTAGCACTTTACATTCAAGTGACTTAATGGGGGGAAAAAAGTCATTAGATATTTTGAGTGGTTTTCCATATTTTCAAAGCATTTAGCTGATAAGAACAAACACCAGTGAGTTGAGGGAAGTGTGAAACAACTGTGAATCATGAAGCTGGGCAACCAAACAATGTATAGGTAAGACCAAAATGCCTTTATTTTCTTTGTAGAAAATATATACTTCTTTCTACTGTAAATACTTTCCTGTCTTCCTGCAAAACATATGAAAAAAATAAATTAGCAAACAAGAAGGAAAAACAGCAACTGAAATGCCTTTTTCAAACTCTGGCTCCAGAGACTTCCGGTGAAATGGAACTGCAGGAGTTGACTAGGAGGACCATGCTGGGATGAGTGTTTTGCAATGCCAGAATGTGTTGTTTGCATATGGCTGCATATTTCATATACTTCGATTTTTCAAATACCAGATGCCAAATTGACAGTGGTAACTCCACTCTGCCGTTGATACTACTACCATTTTCCACTAAAGCCTCCTTTTCCCCATAAGCACTTCGATAACCCTTTGAATTGCAGCTCCTTCCAGCCCTGCTTTAGTGGCACAGCAGTTAATATGATGAACAAAGGTTCCTGACAAAGGTTTCAGATTGTTAATTGTCATACAGAACTGCATTAAATAATGTTTAATTATAATGATAAGTGTTAATTATCTGCTAGATTTATTTCTTCTATATAATTGTTCAGTATTCTCCAGTTATCCTTTTTCACGGAAGTGATTTGTAAGAAACAGAGGGGAGCTGGAGTAATTCTGTAAATGCAGATGTCAGTAATCTTGCATCTTCTGGAAGCTTCTGCTCAGAAATGTTCTTTTGTGCTGTCAGACAACTGGCTCTGCTGACAGACGAGCACATCTCACACCTTGCCTAGCAGAGAATTTGGAAGGTCTAAAAGTCAGGCAAATCAATGAAATACAACATAGTGCTCTGAAGAGGTAAGTGCTGTTGGTTCTCAGCCTGAACAGGATGAGGGGACACAAGATGAGCTTACTGGTACTGCAGCATGAGACCATGTAGTTTCCTGTTGCTCAAAGGGATAGAGTGCACATATCTCTAGCTTGTTGAGCTTGCTTGCTGGAGAACACATCCATTGAAAGTTATGTAGTGAACAGTATTGTCAAGAGCTGTTTATGTGATGTGACAAGTTAAGGGAATGTTTTGTAAAGTCCTACTTTAGCCTTGCAACAGCAATTCTTCTGCTTCAGAAACTGGGGTCATGATAGCTGCTGGGTAAACATGTTATTAAGTAACTCACAAAAAATCAGAGGATTGACAGGGTTTATATGCAATGTATCATTCTCAAATACATAAGCAAATCTATCAAAAATTATATTAAAATGGTATTTGCAATTGCTAACTAGTTGCCAAAGTATCCCTGGGAGAGTGAGAGGAGAAACTAGTCAGGCAAGTAACTCCAGAAGACCTTATCGATGGCATATCATGTGATCATAGCTGTATCATGTGATAGCCAACATGGGTACATTTATTGTCTTTAGTCTGGATAAAAGAACATCCCTGAAAAAAGAGCAGTGTGGGGTGAGTACTAGCAAATAAAGCTGTGTAACTGGCGCAGGGAAAGGTAGGAATGGCTGCTGAGAGGTATAAAAGCTGGTGTAAATGTCTTCACTGCCATCAGTACCTATGCTACCTTAAGTCAGCCAATGTTGCAGCCATACCTGCACTTTGCTATATGTGCATATCCTCACAAAGAAGCATAGCATCATGTGTATGCTACTGTTTCCTGGACTCTTGCTGTTGATATCATTGCCCTCACTGAAGAATATTTTTTTCCTTGCCTGTTACATCTTGGTCTGGGAAATAGATTTTGAACAGCTTGCTTACCAAATTTGAAGTGACAGTATTCTAAAATTATTTTCAAATTTGTGTAGAAAGTGGTGTACACTTTTACATACAGACGAGAAAAAAGTATGGAAAAAATAAAACCTTTTGATTATAAAGCCTAAAACAAGTAAGAAAAGATTTCATCTGAAGTCAACAAAAGAAACGTTTTGTCATACCAACAGGGTTTTTTTCTATGCCCCATGAAAGGGCCAAGTGTTTTCCTGTTGCTTAGGTACTACCAAGGGCAGCAGAGCTCCTGTCTGGAGGGTGTTCTGGCTTCTCTTACATGTCTCTAGGCTCTGACTGCTCTGGAGGAGGCTTCCCTTGAAATGCTTAAAGGGCAGATATCCAAACCCAGACCCATGCAGGCCCTCCAAAATCTGCCTGCACTGTATTTTCCTCCCTTGAAATCCAGTGTGTGCTGGCCATACCTGAGTGCGTACCTCAAGATCTCCTTTGGAATTTGCTTATGCAGCTGCTTCAAGCAGGTTTGTTGCAGCCTCTGTCTCCTTCTCCCAGTTGCACATCAGGGACTAGAGCATCTCCAGAGGGGAAACTGCCCTTAACATCAGTAGAGGAGTTTGCACATCACCACACTGAGTGGCACAACCTGTAAGGATCTGCTCCCCAGGGTTTCTGAAAGGCTTACAACAGGACACTGTCTCTAACATGAACACAACTAGAAACAGTCTTGATGCCAGTTTTGTAATCAAGTTTTTAGTGCACTGACGGTTGATGTAACATTCTAGGCAGATTGCTTGAGAAAAACCTCCACCCTAAAAAAACCAAACCAAAACAAAGAAGAGTAATCAAATATGCCAATCACTTCCCTGTGGGATATTTTGCATTAGACCAGTATTCTCACTCCTGTGGACTGGTATTCATGCGATGCAAATACATATAAATGGAATTTCTTAATTCAAGCATGTTACGCAAGTTGCAACTGTCATTAACATATTCAAAATGATCATATACGAGGAAATTATCATCTGAATATACATAAATTGTGATTAAATACATACATTTGCTCTCTAAACTCTTGAGAGGAGGTGGATTGCCGACAAGCTGAAGTTTTTAGGAAACAAGTCAGTAATCAAGTAATCAAGTATACACTTCCACATTTTGTTATTGAGGTATTCTATAACCATCAGAAATGATATGACATTTTGTAGACATGATGTCTGAAGCTAGACTCCTGCCTATGAGAACTTGGGTTTACCTTGATTAGGTTAGGTTTTTGTTTCCTGTTTGCAGATTGAGGAGAAGAGAGAAGGTGCCAAGCCACATCTGAGAACAAGACAAGACAGCTGCAGAGTCTATGTGAAAAGCGAATGCATTTTGTGCAAAAGAGGGGGGGTGTTGGTGAGGAACATGCTGCTTCTTGTATTGAAATGGGCACAGCTGTCACTGAACTGGCCAGGAATGTCCTTCAGGGGTACATTAACCTGGTACCATGCCCTACCTGCAGCAAATGCTGTGCTGCTGCAGGTTGATGCATAAGCCTTTCAGTATAATCTGGCAGACATGACCTTGCCTCTTGTGTTGGGAAGAAAATACCGGAGGCACCTGGGTTTTGATTGCCTGTGAGACTGTGTTATACTTCCCAGTGATGTGACAGGATAATTCTTCCTCAGTATGCAGAGAAATTCAGAAGAGAAATAAACCCTTTACTGAGAATACATGGTCCATTAAGATCACTTTGAAAGACAGTGATGGAAATAACTGCAAAACCAATTGCTGCCCTAAGTGCCTTCTGGAGAGATGGCTGAACACTGAAAATCAGCACCAAAATCTTCAGTTTGCGGAAAGATTCAGAGGGAGTTACATAAGTGATTGCTGAATAATGCTGCCAAAAGTATTTTGACAGTCTTTGTCTGATTTACATCATCAACATCAATTTTAATCTTGCTTTGCATTTTGTTGTTTAAGTGTTTGCTTGAAAAAGTTGCTTTATGTTCATTGATAGCTATAAAGATACACTGATTTAAAATTAAACACTACCTTTATAATAACTGCAGTAATTTTTGGTAACCATAATGTTATACAGAATCATTACATATTTACTTAAACAAATATTTATTGGGACTTTAAAATTTCACAGTTTCATTATGCTGAAAAACAAGAAATCAAGTGTTTACTTCTTAGAATAATGGTGGTTTCAGTGGTGAATATTTGTCTGCCTACATTTGGGTGGATGATGGAGATCAGTTAAAATACCCTGAAAATAAAGTTTTAAAATAATTGTAAGAATTTCAGTAAAAATATCTTAAATATTAAAGTTAAGTTTTTAAAAATTAACATGGTGCATAAAACCAGTAGGCATATTGAAGAAAAATACCATCCGTAGTTAGCTGGCGACTATTACTGACTGATTGCGGTCACCATGCTCTTCAGATTTGTTTCTCATATGATGGCAGTTCTTTATTTCCTGCATTTTTAGCCAAAAGTGAACTTGGGCAGTAGCTTTCTAGTGTTCTCATTCTCTGGTAAGATAGTGCAAGTAAAGCAACATAAACACCATCCTGTGAGTCCACATACACCCAAAGGCAAAGACTTTTTGCCTGGAGAGGAGGTGTTTGTGCATTTGCCCAATGCTTATGAAAGGTATAACTGGAGGAACATGTCATCCTCACAACCAGCTTGGTGTGCAGTTACTCCTTTACAACTAAAAGATAGTTTCTATCTGTGTGAGCTCCTTGATCAGCCTAGGATTGATTCCTGTGGTGATGGGTGGCACTCTTTCCCATGTCTCATGTGGGCCAATGCTTTTCCTACCTCTACCATTGTATAGAAGTGTTGCTGCTGGAATTGACTCAAGAAGGGTTGGGGATCAGTACTGAAATCCCTAGGAAAGACCTAAGCCTCTCCAACTGAGATGTTTGGAAGGAAACCTGATATCTTCCCCACAGCTTGACCTGGAGGCTCTGTGGGATGAACATCCAATAACACAATCTCAGCTCTCCTACTTTCCCTTCCATGAGAAAAGCAGAAAATGTCTCTTGGAGACTTTGACAGAGAAGAAGATATAATGAAGTTCTGGTCCTAGACTGTGTACCAAGAGATGGAGGGACATTAATGCTGGTGCAGAAGGTCTCTATGGGTAAACACATATACTGTCTTGTGTGCAAAAGGACATCATGCACTGAGAACCTCTAATGACTTGACAACACATCTCTAAAACTTTTCTGCATCTGTATGTTTCTATCAGATCAGGTTTAGCACCTCAAAAATCTGTCATTTCAAATGCTCAGTTACAGTTCAGGCATCTGTTTTACTTTAAAGCTTGAACAGTAAATATCACATCTCCTGAGCAGTTCTCCTTGATCTACAGAATTTTGTTGTGATTGATGTGACTCCGCGATGGTGCTTAACTATTCCTACCATAGTACCCTGTAGCCCTTCAGCACTTGGCCTTGTACTGTTCTTTAAGTGCAGAACAGCAGACTGAAAGTAAGACAAAGTGAGCATTTGCTACATCTGTGTCTTTTTTGCCTACAATTTTTATTTCTTCTTGAACCTTTTAAAACTCTATCTTAAGATTCTTTTAAAAATTCCACGTCACAGTGACAATCTTATTGTAAATTGTTCTAATCTATGTAATTAATTTCAAGACATACCAGAGATTTTAACTGGAAGTGCTGAACATTTAACTGGAAGTGCTGAACATGATTAGTTTCATAAATCCTTGTGCCTAATCTACTTGCCCTTCCACTCCCTCAAGCAACTTCAGTAACACATTAATGAATTCTGCCTTTAAACATGACATAAATGTTTCAGTTTCTACTGTTCTATAGAGAGGAGGGAAGGGTTCCATATTGAGGAATTTCTTATACACAGAGATGATCAGAACTATTCAGGACAAACCCCTGCAATTTCCTACAACAGAACTCTATATATCTAGTTTATGAGAAATTGTGCACACAAATACGGTTTTATATGAACAGAAAATAGACTTTATAACTCTGGTATAATTATTTTTCTTTCTGTAGTTAAAAAAATAGTTGACTTTCTATTTGCAGAAATAATGGCCTTACAAATTTGTCTGTACTTTTGAATGGTAGGATACATTACAACCTTCTGCACTATAGCATAGAGACTATTAAGTAGTCATGCACAAATTCAATAACTTGTGGAGTGTTATATTGCTTTAATTGTGTGAGGCTTGACTTGAATTCTTATTGACATGCAGTGAATAAAAATACAGCTTCTTTCAAAACCCATTACCAGAACCCCATCCCATCCCTCCCTCAGGATGGACAGGTTAGAGCTAGTTCAGCTGCATCTATTCATAACATATAAATGGTTTTACTGACATCTTGATATTTGTTAATGGACATTTTAATATTGATATTGGAGAGTGCTGATTCATTTCTGTGCCCCCTTCCCTGGTGTTCTTTCCTGCGGATTGTCTGATGACTGCTTGACTGCAGCTTCTTTTTTAAAAAAATCCGTATCTCTTCAACTACATCAGCATGTCTGTTGCTAAGGGTCAATCTCTGGTACCTTATGCAATCATGCAAAAATGGTTTTGTGTGAGATAATAAAGCCTTGCCACTTTTAAAATGTCAGCATTTCTGTGTTCTGATATTATCAGTAATTACTGACTGATCATTATGTAATTGTTGTTGTATATGTTGTTTAAAACTGATAATTTCAGGTAACAGCTAGTGTTGCAATTCTGAAATGTTTCCTTGAGTTTACATTTTAAACCAAAGCCGAATTTTCCACTCCTGTGGCAAAACCTGTGGAAAGTATATGAGGAGAGGAAATCAACAGAGTGTTTTTCAGGACTCATTTGAGATTTCTTCTATATCCAGGAAAGCAGCAAGGTTGTATTCATCTTAACTTTAGAATCCTTAAGAATTGCACAGAACACAAAATTCGCTTTACCTTTTTCCTAAGAAACATATCAATTCAATTGCAAAGTTAATATGATAGAAGGTTTTTGAATAGCTGTAGGAGGTAGTGCTTATTAGAGAACACAGTCATTGGGGATTAATTGCCATCATAACTCCAGTCCAAGCCAACTCATGTTTTGCTTTATTGTAGCGTGGCTTCCAATTAAATTCTCCTGTTCCTTCCCCTAAATAAATTTAATAATGGTAACACCACTTAAAATAAACAGAGTTATTCCCAGTTAAAGCAATAGTATACAAGATTGCAAACAAATCTGTCTTTTAACACCTTTTCAGCACCCTTAGAACAGTTTTGACCACTCAGTTATATGACATTCAGTTATGCAGCTTTTCATGCTTTGATTTTATTTGCAGGTGAGTCAGTACTACAGGTATGATTATTGTATAGACCTGTAAAGTTTAAAAGCTTGAGCTCTGGGAATCATAGAATCATAGAATATCCTCAGTTGGAAAGAATCCACAAGGATCACTGAGTCCAACTCCCATCCCTGTATAAGACAATCCCACAATCCATACCATGTGCCTGACGGCGTTGTCTAGTCACTTCTTGCATACTGACAGATGTGGGGCCATGACACCTCAGTGGGGGACCTGTTCCAGTGCTCCACGACCCTGTGTGGGAAGAACCTTTTCCTAATGTCCAACCTAAACCTCCTCTGGCACATCTTCCTGACATTCCCTCAGATTCTGTAGTTGGTTGTAAGAGAGAAGAGTTCAGCACCTGCCCCTTGTCACTCTCTTGTGATGAAGCTGTAGCCATAATGAGGTCTCCCCTCAGTCTCCTGTTCTCCAGGCTGAACAAACCAAGTGACTTTACGGTTTCCTCTCCAAAACTTTCACCAACTTTGTACCCCTCTTCTGGATTCTCTTCAGTAGCTTTTTTATCCTGTGGTGCCCAGAACTGCACACTGTGTTCCAGGTGAGGCCGCACCAGCGCAGAACAGAGCGGGACAATCACCTCCCTGGCCTGGCTGGCAATGCTGTGCTTGATGCACCCGGGACACGGTTGCCCTCTCAGCTGCCAGTGCACACTGTTGGCTCATGTTCAACTTGCCATTGACCAGAATCCCCAGATCCCTCCCTGCAGAGCTGCTCTCCAGCATCTTGTCCCCCAGTCTGTATGTACAGCCAGGGTTGCCATGTCCCAGGTGCCAAATCCAGCACTTGCCTGTGTTGAACTTCATGTGGTTGGTGATTGCCCAGTTGTCCCATTTGTCCAGATCCCTCTGCAGGGCCTCTCTATCCTCGAAAGTGTCAACAGCTCCTCTTAATTTTGTGTCGTCAGAGAACTTACTTATGGAACAGCTCATTCTGGGTGTCATTTCCAAGCATGTGGAGGAAAAGAAGGCTAGCAGGATTAGTCAGCATGGATTCACCGAAGGGAAATCATGTTTGACCAACGTGATAGCCTTCTATGATGGTAAGACTGGCAGGGTAGATGAGGGAAGAGCAGTGGACATTGTCTACCTCAACTTCAGCAAGGCTTTTGACACCATCTTTTACGACATCCTCATAGACAAGCTCAGAAAGTATGGACTGGATGAATGGAGAGTGTGATGGATCGAAAACTGGCTGGATGGCCAAGCAGAGACTGAGAGAGCTGGGTTTATTCAGCCTGAGGAAGAGAAGACTGAGAGAGGATCTCATCAATATTTACAAACATCTTAAGGGTGGATGTCAAGAGGATGGGACCAGACTCTTTTCAGTGGTGCCCAATGATAGGATGAAGGGCAATGGGCACAGACTGAAGCATCTTGCTCTACTCTGCACTGGTGTGGCCTCACCTGGAGCACTGTGTGCAGTTCTGGGCACCACAGTATAAAAAAGGTATTAAGCTTCTAGAGAAGATCCAGAAGAGAGCTACAAAGTTGGTTTGGAGACAAAACCCTGTGAGGGATGGGTAAAGTCACTTGGTTTGTTCAGTTTGGAGGAGACTGAGAGGAGACCTCATGGTGGCTACAGCTTCCTCACAAAGGAGGAGAAAGGGTAGGCACTGATCTGTTCTCTTTAGTGACCAACAACAGAACCTGATGGAATGGCAGGAAGATATGCCAGCGGAGGTTTAGGTTGGACATTGGGAAAAGGTTCTTCACCCAGAGGGTGGTGGAGCATTGGAACAGGCTCCCCAGGCAGGTGGTCATAACTCCAAGCCTGATGGTGTTCAAGAAGAAACTGGACAACGCCCTCAGACACATGGTATGGATTGTGTGGTTGTCCTGTATGGGGACAGGAGTTGGACTCAGTGATCCTTGTGGGTCCCTTCCAACTGAGGACATTCTATGATTCATTCTGTAGGAGGTTCCATCTGAATACGAGGGAAAACTTCCTTTCAGAATGGCAGAGTACTGGAACAGGCTGCCCGGAGAGGTTGTGTAGTCTCCTCTGTGAAGACATTCAAAACCCACCTGGATGCATTCCTGTGCAATCTACTCCAGGTGAACCTGCTTTAGCAGGTGGGTTGGACTAGATGATCTCCAGAGGTTCCTTCCAACTCCAGCCATTCTGTGATTCCCTCACCTCCTGTGCCCAAGTCATTTATGAAGACATTAAAGAAGGATTCTTGCAGAACCCCACCAGTGACTGATCACAAGCCTGACATAACCACATTTACTCTGAGCCCGCTTTACCCTCTAAGCCCGCCCCCTCAGCCAATTTCTCACCCACTGCATTATGTGTAGTTGGAAATCTGTCAAAATATTCTCCAAACCCAGAAGACAGCCACAATTCAGATGCACTAAATCAGGTCCAGGAAATTTAATCATTTCTGCAGTGTCTTTTTGTATATTATATTGTATCTATTTTGTGGTCTACTGAATGCTTCACATTTAGAACTAAAGGTTTTCCCACTCATTTGGGGATGGTGGAGGTCTACAGTGGAAAAGGAGATCACTTTGGATATTTTATGAAGGATTCAGACTGCAAAAATCTGGATGTACCTGATTTGAATATAAATGTGCTAAACCTTCCTTCTTTATAGATTGTTGTATAACAACAATTTAAATACAAACCAAATATTCCACTATATTCATAGACTTGAAAAGCTGCTGATGTGCAAAAATCAAATTTGTCATTTGAATTATAATATCATCCAAAGGTATTTTAGAAAAGCAGATACTGATAATTGGTTACGAGCACTGTCATGTTCATGTAGTTTTCACATTTGCTCTTTGCTTTGTTTGATACCCTAAAATCTTGTACTGGTTCCCACCCAGCAGAAACATACGTGTAGACCAACAATAAGTTGAACAATTTCCGGGATAGATATTCAAATGAAGGACAAGTCTGAGTGATCTTTAACCTTTCTGAAGTATACTTATCATTTGCATTGCTCACCAATCTGTGGAAAAGGCTTTCAAAACTTAGAGCTTTGAAACGTGCATTTGCTTGTGATTCTGCATATTTATAAATATCATATGTCTTGGTCAGGTTTTAAAGTGTTTTAGTGTGATCTGTAATTAAAGAAAAAGATTATATCTGAGACTTCAAATGCATATATACTTGCAGTGAAAAATGAGATTAAAGATACTGTTTTGTTCTCTAATCTTACCATCTTCATTTTCAAGCCAAAATGGTATTAGGCTCTTCATGTGTAGCTGACTTACTGAAGTAGCAGCACTCCTGTGCTTTTGTTTTAAATAACCAGCAGTCTATTTTCATTAATTTGTCAAAAACTAAAGAATAAAAAATATCTGAGAGATATTAGCCATAACAGAAAAAGGTTTTTCCTTTATATAATTGTTAATTTCCTATGACTCACAGCTGTGACAAATTGCCAGAAGAACTGAGCTTTCATTTATTTTTTTATTCTCAGAAAAATCAGCTGAAACACCCTAAATATTGCTAACACATACATTGATACCAGCAGTAACCAAGGAGTTAAATGGCAGCCAGAAGTTGTGTATTGCATCTTGTCTGACAGCTGAAGGTGTGACACTGTTCTTCTCCAGCCACGGACAGAAGACAAGGCGGGCTGTAGGGTCAGGGCAAGTTGCCTGCAGTGGCTACACAGAGACCCAATAAACAGTTTCACTTGAATTTTCTTTTAAATGGTAAATATGAAATGTGTGGCCTGCAAGACTTTTTGAAGGGTTACAATGATCCTAAATGTTTCATTTTCAGGACACAATGATTTTCAATGATGTTTAATCTGATGTATTTATTTTCATGAAATTCAAAGTGACAGGGGACTTTTTATCCAATTTAAAGGAGGTTGCTGATGTTACCTGGTGATTCTCTCCTTCTGGATGTCACATATATCTCCATATTAAATATGGAAGTTGTCTAGGTGGTGGGACTAGGTGATCATTGTAGGTCTCTTCCAACTGAACTGATCTATTCTATTTTAAATTAAATCAAGTTTTTACAGGAAGTAAAAAGCTAGCCCTGTAAAGTCAGCATCTATTCTTACTTTTATACATTTTCTTTGTCACTTCAGTCACCATAAGAGAGTCATCATAATAGGTTTTTGCTGGTTTAAAGCCAAAATACTTGTTTTAAATAGTTAAATTTTAGAACAAGTGGAAAGCACAGTTTCGTTTACAGCTCTTCTACTACTTGTGAGTACCTCCAAAATGGAAATTATTAATCTTGATTGTGTAGGTATAGTTTAGCATGGCAGGTCTTTAAACAGTGAGGGATGACCTGACCACTTTTTTTTTCTTTTTTTTTCTTTCGTGGATTCACCCCATTCTGCCAGAAGAGTATTGCAGGTAGTTGCAACGTATTGCAAACTATATCATCTGTAGATACAAGGTATCTATCTGAATATATGTTAGTCTCTCACACCTGAAGTTTGCATCCACAAATTAAACACTTGCTACTATAATGTCAACATACTATAAATTTATAAGAACCCAGTTCTTACAAATGTGAATGCCAAGTTTTTAACACAGCCCTGAATCCCTTCTGTGTTATTTTCTGTACTTACTTAATTACTTAAGTAATTTTCAATATAAACTCTTAGGATCAGATATTACCTGTAGTACTGTAACAGTACAATAAGGCATGATGGATTGTTGCACATACAGTGAAAAAATCCCAGATGTTACGTAAAATGTTTTTAAGTTTGTGGAAATGGTGGAACCTGCATTTCATACAGAATCACCGAATCACAGAATGTTAGGGATTGGAAGGGACCTCGAAAGATTAGTGAGGATTGTCACCATCTGACAATGATTCACAGTAAGTCGTGATATAGTGCAAATTTGTGCATGTTATTGTAAAATAAATGAGAGTTCTGTCTAAAATGGAAAACTGACTCACTGTTCAGAAGTGGTTTTGATGCCTGTTCGCAAACAGGAGTCTTATTCCTGTAAGAGAAGCCTCTAACCTCCGTAATGGTCCACCATCACCTGGTGTGAATTCCTTGTTTTTAGGCTGAGATGTAAAAGGATCTGCCACAGTGTTGCCTCATGCTGTATCTGGGATCTGCTGAGGATCAGAATAGCTTGACTCTATACACAATTGAAATGAAACTGAATCAAAGACAGAAGCTCCTTATTTCACATGAAACCAGTCTGTGCTGATGACTTCAAGGCCAGTTGCTGTCATGATTTTTTTGATTATCCCAGAACCTGCATGTGTTTTTATGCTACTTATCTCATTTTCTTCTTTTTGCCTGTCGTGTCTGGAAGTTAATCTTCCTACTATAACCAGAAAGTAAAATAACTAATTTTTTCCAGCCAGTGTCAGGTGGAGTGTTAATAATGTGGATCATATGGTGACAATTGCGAAGACCCTCTATCAAGAAATGAAATACATCAAACTACTCTGACTGATCAAGGCCTCAAGATCAGTTCTGCTTGTCATCTTAGGTCTCTGTCTCATAATTTTTCCCCATCCTCTCTGCTTGTTCTGAACCAATAGTTCCTCCTGAATCAGCTGAGTAAGCAGTGAAGCTAAACTAGATGGACCTGCCAGTGCAACCACAGAATGGCAGAAATCAAGTGCCTCATGTGGCAAAACTGTCAGACTTCTCACTCTTTTATATCGCTGTTCTGTTGGCAGGTTGATCAGCACTAGCTTAGAATCAGTTGAAGAATACCGAAATATTTTAAAACCCAGGGAGAGTTTCTAATGTGTTGATTTTTGTCTCAGAGGCATAGTCTTTGGAGGTATTTCTGGTAATCATGAGGAGCAGTCTGAGTAAAGTTGGCAGGAAACTAATTCTGAAGTAAGTGGAAGAAAAGCAAAAGAAGCCACAGAATAAATGTGTAATAAACTAAAGGTAAATAAATGTGGAATCAGCTGGGAAGCAAATTGGGCAATGACAGGGGAAAATGCAAGGTAAGATGGGCCATGAAAAAATATTACTTTCTAAAATCTTTCTGATACCTTAATCACTGAAATAATATTAACAGAAGGAACTAAAAAAATATTTTTCTTCATTTTCATTGCTTCACATATTTGCTTTTTTGCCATAGGTTGTTCCTGTCCGTCTCTTTCACTCAGTCATATGTTGCTTTATGTCTCATTTTATTTCCTTTGAGTCAAGTTTTGACAGGCACTAAACATAAGCAACTTCCACCAGTCTCGCTGGATTTGTCTAGAACTCACCAAGGAGCTGATCTGAAGTTCATTGATGTTACCATCAAGTTCAGCATGGGGCTGGATCCTACCCAGTGCTCAGCAGCTTTCAGGGCCTATGATCCACTGTTTTAATAAAGTGCTGCAGCTGTGCTAACGCTGACAGGAGACATGCCTGTTACCTTGTCTTATTCAAACATTATCAACAATATATTTTTACAGCTCTCTATATGTCTTTCACACACACGGTACCGTGGGACTTACTGGAGCATTGATTGGTAGATATAATAATCTCAAAGTCTCCAAAAGCATCAGCTGAGGAAGGTTTCATAAAAGTAATGACTGTTAATGTACAGTCTATGCAAGAATGTGGCAGAGGGGTGGAAACAATGGTACGAGATATGAAATCATTTGAAGAAGAGGTAAGTAAGATACATTTAATTAATATGGGGAGGCCTTGTTGCTTCTGACAGGAATGGGATATGAATATCTGCATCAGAATGCATATATGTAACAGGGAAATCAAACTCTGTGTTAATTCTGTGTTTGCCAAGGCAACATTAATTTTGGACCAAGCCTCTTCATGGGCATTTGTCTGTTAACGATTTGCTGAAACAAATGTGCTAGAGCCCATTTTGCTAAGATTAAGCTTTCACCAAGTTGAGCCTATGCTAATGTTTTGTAAGAAGACCTCAGTGCTGGAAGCTCTGGGCAGCAGATATACCACCTCTGAGATCTTTGACATCACAGTTCTACCAATATATGTTTGTTATTAGAGGGTGGCAGCAGCAACTATGACAATAGATTTATGCCTCATCTGTGTATAAATATCAAAGGATTTTCTGACAGTCAAAAAAGGCCAGAATAATGCTGCTGACACATCGCTAATTTGATTCCAAGTATTGCTTTTGCAACAGTTTTCCCTTGAGAGAATGAGGAAGAATGGAAAATAATGTTAAATTTCTGTGTTCTTTTGTTACCAATATTATGTAAAAACAATATGCAAACCTGGCTGAGTAATTAAGGTCATATTGTTGCGGTGAGGGTGGCTAGTAAGTTCAGTTCTGGTTTCTATTCACAGACGTGCCGCAACTGAAGCTAATGGTTGTAGTTATCCCACTCTCCAGGTCTTCACAGTTCAAGCAAGTTCTTTAATGTTAAATCCAGCTGGCAACTGGATCACCCTGTGGCAATGTTGGAAAGTCAAACAGGGAAAAAACAAAACAAAGGACTAGAGAAGCCTATCCTCTGGGAGTCAAAAGATCAGGAGGAAAGTTTGTGGGTGGTTGAAAAGAATAAACCTATGGTGTGACAGGATGCATGTGCAGATCTGTATTATAGTAGCATTTCTAGTGTCTGTAATGCTATGTGTAAAGACCCACTCTCGATGTCTGTGCATTGGTAAAGTTTACAGCTCCTGATGGGATGCCTAGGAGAGAAGTGAAATCTGGCCAAGCCAGTCTGGCAAATGCAGTTTCTCCAGCTCAGCACTGCAGTTTGGTGAACTAGTCCCCAGGCAGGGGAAATTGCAGAGCTCAGCTTCAAGAGGAACAAAAATAGCAGGTTTGACACACAGGAAGAAAGATAGGCAGTGGAAAGGTTCAGTGGAGACCTTGCCAGTCCACTTGACAGACCAATTTCGCCAGTGTCTCTTACTCTTCCATTTTCTATTTATATCCATTTAAATGTATTAATGTCTTTAGCTCATTCATTTCCCAGAAGGGTCTAGCCATTCCGATAAAGTGATTCCTCTTCCAATTTCTACCAGGTCTCACTTCATTTTCTTTCACAAAATGAGCATGGTAATTTAACTAGAAAATGTCTTGCAGGGTACTGCTAGTTAGAACACAATGTTTGGCAGAATATGAAAAACTCTGGGGTTTATTAGTTTAGTGGAGGTTGTTGGAAATACATTTAGAGACATAAATCAGATAGGCTGATTTTGTACAATACCTCTCCTTTTAAACTTCACTTTGAATTACAAAAGCTAGAGCAACCTACGTGCACTACTTCTAATTCAAATACATCATCTCAAATACATCAAGAAACTTAAGCGGCCCAAAAGTTTTTGTAAGCAAGAAATTACTTGTGTGAAAACTACGTATCTGATTTGTCCAGGGAAAAGTGATAGAAGCCTGAATATTTGTTATGAAAGCATAACCAATAAATTGCAGGAGATTTTTTGTTTAGTTTTAAATAAGAAGCAATCCAACATCAAAGGCATGAAATAGTTTGTCTAATGCACATATGCAAATAGTCACTTTGAAAATAGAATATACTCCCATTAATTTTTTTAGAACAACAAAATCCAATTATTTTACAAATTGAAGGAATATTTTTCAAAACATAAAAATGTATACAATTTTAGTGAAGCCCACAAATAAATGCAGTTAAACCATAATCTTCATATATGATAACCCTTAGCACATTCCATTTAGGAGTCTCAACACATCTATGAGCATGGATTTAACAACTCCATTTTATTAGCTGTCCTTAATTGCCATATTAAGTAGTTGAGGCTCAGATAATGGCCAAATGCTGTTCTCACTCATCTTGGCTGATGTTACTGTCTGTGTTCAGGCTTACATAAGACACTATCTATGCTTGAAAAAAACACTCACTTGGGTAATTTACTAATATGACTAGTTTGCTCACTATGGAATGGAATGCCTATTCTCACTATGAAAGGAATGCCTTTCCAGTGTTGCGTCACCAAGTGCTGATCAGAGTAGGAGGAGAATTTAGTCTTTGTTGTGCTTAAGGACACACACAAAGTCCATAGAATATGTAGGCATGAAAGCATCAGACAGGGGGTTTAATTCCCTGTTAGACACACCCGGTTGCAGTACAGCTGAAAATTAATGTCATTAAAAGCCTGAGCTATGTTGCAAGCTTGAAGTGAGTGACATGCCTGGAGTGTCTCTAATTGTGAACTCTACATTCAAAGACTAATTCAATTTTTAAAGTAATAAGTGCTCGGTTATATTTAATGTGAGGCCTCTAGGCCTACGGGAACATAAATTTGCTTTAGAAGGGGACCCTGGAATCCTCTCTCAGTGTTTCTAGAAAAAAAAAAAAAGTGAAGGTTATTAGCGAGAAGTGAAATAGTTAATGAAAATATGCCATCATGAGAAACACTGTAATTTAAAAGCTATTGTGACAAGTGCATTTCTAACACTTAACTTTTCCATGGAAAGGAACTGGTGTCAATCAAATTGACCTGCCACTACAATTGACACATAAGGCACCTCTCTACCAAAAGACTGCTGTCTTTTATTATTCAGGATCTATATTAAGGCAAAGAGTAATAAGTTTTATTTTAGGGGAGTAGGTGTTGCTTCAGTTCAATCCTTTCAGCTACCACATGTAGGTAGCACCTCATGTGCTAAAAAGACATTGGTTACAGTCTACAGGTTCATTAACCAAATGTAAGAAGCATGTGCTATACTCACAGCAATGCTATATACAGATAAAAGCATGTTTACTAGCTTCCTGACCTACCATATGGATAGGTATTCCACAGCATTTACACTGTTCATATAAGTCCTTGCTGTTTACTTTGTATTTGCACTGTATTTGTTGATTCTGAGAATGGATATTTCATTTTGCTTTCATCCATCCCATCCACACTCAACAGAGCCACCACGTTCACCTCCCCTCAGGTGCAACATAAATATTGCATAGTACAGTGAAAGCGGGAGAGCAGCCAACAGCCCCCCACCATTCCCACAGGGCTGTAAGACAGCCCATGGCGTCTGTGCTAAGCATGTTGAATGGCTTCGTGTGTTTACAAGTACTAAATTCAAAATCACTAATAGCAGAGAGTGAGGCTGCACTATAGATGATATGCTCATGGTGTCCTCCAGTCTCAGCAAGGTTTAAATGTGGACTGCATCTCCCCAGCTTTCACCATCAGCTACAGAAATGCTCCAGGCACTTGGTAATTCAAACTCCCTGGCTGTTCCTTTCTTGAACAACCTCGCTATTTACAAGCAATGTCCTGCCTAATCCTAAACGTGGAAAGAGTAAGGAGGTGGAGGGTAGGAGGAAGGGAAAGCCTGGCTTTTGGCAGCTCTTACCCCTACTCCCACTCCCTCACCCCACCAGGGAGGCAACAGAGTGAAGGTGCTGAGCAGAGGGTGATGCTGTTTTCTTGTAGAGGAGCAGTTAAGTTCAACATCTTCTGGGAAGCAGAGAGGCTCATGCACAGACTGGGATTGCTAATCCTTCTCTGGCCAGCCCCAAACCCCTTTTGGACCTTGCTGGCCACTCCCGGCCTCCTCTGAGTCCCTGCAGCTCCTCAGGTGCTCTGCAATTCCCCAACCCTTTGCCCTGGCTCTCAGACAGAACCTGCTCAGCTGCCTCCACAAAAATGCATCTTGCCTTCAGTCCTGGAGATGCCCGTGACAGTCTGTGGTGAGTGGAGGATTGGAGCAACATGAGAGAAAAAGCCATAGTTATAAAGAGTTGATGGGCAGAAAAAATATCTGTTTTCACAACAAATAAGGAAACAAATTTAAAGGAAATTGTTTAGATTTAGTGGGCTGTGCTTTAAACATTTGTTTTAACATCAGGAACGAAAAGTTAAAATTGAGCACGGACTTGATAAATTCCTGTTGTTCTCTCAGATAGTACATTGAAAAAAACATGCACCATATTATATTGCTCAATTTGCAGCATATGAGTACAGTTATTCCTAATTTCTTTAAATGTATAATAAATGAAGGAAAGATCAGATGTGTAGTTAGCTGCAAAAGTTGGAACTAGTAGAAATATTGTGAAAGTGCCACAAAGCTGTGTGCTTTATAAAAATGGGCAGGTGGGCAAACATAATTTATTAGTGTGGTTTTATCAGATAGATGGTCGTCAGTTACATCAAAATCACAACACTGTCATGGGAACAGGCTGTAAACTGGGATTGTACAGAGTACTAAATGACTTGGATACTGAATATGGCATGGCTGCATATACTTTGAATTAAGCCATAGATTCCCAAAATGTTTTTTAGCAAGAAAGAGATCTTGATCAGTGCTGGAAAACAAGCCCGCCCATTAAACATGAGATTATCACAAAATAAATCTGAAGATTATAAAATAAAATAATGAAATAATGGTGAAAAAATAAAGGGAGGTCAATAAATGGTGCTTTTTGCTTCTTTTTTTTTTTTTTTTTTTTTTTTTTAAATGGGGGTTTCATTATTGTTTTATTTTGTTGGAAATTCCTGGCCATCTGAGCTGAAAACCTCTGTCTACCGTTGATGTGAAGGGACTGCAGTGGTTGAACACAAGTCCATCTCCCGGCCTCAAGGTCATGTTACTCCCTGGAGGAACAATGGCCAGAAACTGCATGCACAGGAATGGAGAACCTATCCTGTAAAATTCAAACCACACAAGGAAATTTGTTCATGCCATTAGATCTACAGGTCATGCTATGTGGCTAGTGATCAAAGGTATGTGTATAGTTGAATCTCTGCATTTTGTACTCCCTAGCCATGTTGTTAGCGTCCAGTAAATAATTGATATCTTAATGCAAATGGGATGAGGTTCCTCCACCTGTGCCTCTGTGAAATGGCAATAAAGATGTATTTTCCTACCTGAGCAGGTACTGTCCTGTTACCATAGTGATGGAAGCTATGAAGGTTTCCAAATTGGTAGGAAGATTATCCAAGCAATCAAAGAGAAACACACAATCTTCAAGATAGCTGTCAGAAGTCAAGATAGGACTTCAAGAGCAGGTAGGGGACTAGCTGGAAGCAAGTATTATACTATGATACTTCAGTTTCTGGACGAGGGCTTAGCAGCAGAGATACAAATAGCAGGAACAGACCTGTGTTGTTACATGCAGGTGGAACAGCTGAACGGTTCTAACTCAGGGGTGGGCAGGTGAGTCTAACAACACAAGGCTATCTTTGCAGGGCCGCCCAAAAGCACTTTGCAGACTCCTGCTTGTCCCAGCTATGTCCTGACTCGAAGCTGGAGTGACACATGCATGTCTGCCATCTCTCTTTGCCATGGTTCCCATGGGAAAGAAGCATGGTTACACAGGGCTAGAGGAAGCAACAACACATGCCAAAGGCCCCAGTTTTGACTAGTGGGTAGTCCAGAGCTGTGAGGTGCCTCTGGTACAGCAAAGTCAAAGAGACCAGTGGTGGGGTGATCTGCTGTGCCCAAGGCATGTGGAGCAGGTGCTCAACAAACATGAATCCTGAAGTCATACTGACACTTATCAGACCAGCCAGGTCAAAGCAAGCAGAGATTAACGTTTAACTTTGCAGCAGTTAGTGCAAACTCACTCAGTCCATTTTTCATTTTTTATATTTTAATTTTGAACACTTGCCTCCTGTTACCTTCCTGCCCCATCCTTGCTTTAATGTGCTTTCTCCTTTTTGCTATAGAGATTAATGGCATTGTCCTAGCACTTGTTAGCATGCTCTGGCAAGATGCTTTTGTACACAGTCTTTTAAAGGAAACTTTTGCCAACTGACAGAGTAGCTACAAGGCTGCTAAACTTCTCTAGAGAGGGAAAGAGGAGCATGGAAGTGTAACTAATAACTTGAAAATAAATCCTATGGATACTACGATCTCCAGACTGGAACCAGTTCAAAACTTTGCTTACACTGCCACTTTCTTAGTGTTGTTGTGCAAAAACATGTATAGTCTTAAATTTACTTAAAAATAAATTCATTTGGAGGACCTCTTTTAGGTCAACTAGTCTGACGTAATGAAAATTTTGCAGCAATATTTTGTTTTATTTGTGTCAGTTTTACAGACTCTCAAAAATTAATTTGAGACTATTTTGGTATGAAGAGACATCCAACATACACCAGGGCTATTTTTGCAGCCTCTGTTGTCAAGTGACAAATGCAAAACCTGCAGTTTTCTCTAGCACTGTTTTTACATCATCGCTTAATTAGCAGACAATATTTAGGGAGTTCACTGTCATGTTCCTCCTGCCTCAACCTGCCATTGCTAATTTAACAAAATGGTGAAAGTGAAGGATAAAAAACTTACATAACCTTAACTTTTCTTATCATATTCTCATTTCATTTGCAGGGAAAAGTGATTTCTGTCATACCATTAGTATAGTTTCCACCTTTCCTGGCCTACTGATAGACAAAAAGTCCTTGGCTGCCCACATACCAGAAAGAGGAACACTCACTGCCTGTTGCAGAGCTACACCATCCCAAGGGGAGAATTGTCAAAATCAGCAACCTCCCCATCTTGTCCCTTCCTGGGCATTTTGGTTTTAGTTAATTTATAAAGCAACCAATGAAGGGTGATACTGCTCTTAATTAAGGAACACATAGAGAAAAAAACTAGGGACATGAAAATATGGTGAAGTCAGGAAGCTTAGAATTTTTACTTGGCTGAATTGATTCCAAATATTTATTAGTCAAGGGGAGCAGTCTTGCATAACTGCATTTCTTTACCTTCAGGGGTCCATTCTCCAGAGCAAGGCACAGAGGGAGGGACTACTTAACCTCAGGTGGGTAATACACAAATCACATAGCTTCACTTATTCAGAGGCCATCTGTAGGTCAGTAAAAATGTGTTTTATGAACAAGGATACTTATTATGGTTTGATCAGAATCACTGTGGTGGTGTATAACATGTGAGCTTGCATAACATGCGAGCTAATAACCACTGAGAGAGGCACAGTAAATTAATTTGGGATTAAAGTAATGCTCTCACGGTTATTGAGCTTCCAATTAACTTCAAGTGAAGACGTGAGCTGCAAAAGACAATAGACTAAGTTCATGTTAGCCGTGCTGCATGTATAACTCTCTCCATGCCCTGGGTCTGCTTCTGTCATCCTTGAAACCTTGGTATGTCTTTGAAAAACTACTCCCTTCAAACTTCAATTTTGACAAGTAAACAAAAAGATAAAATCTTTAATGAAGTTGTACTGCGGTAACATTCTTTCAGTTTAACTGAAATGTGATATGAAACCTTATGGAGAGAAGCAGCTGTATCTCTGTAAAAAAACATGAATAATGCTTTTTTTTTGTTTGGTTGGTTACAGAAACACTTTTGTCAGTTATCACTGCCTGTAAGGTAAGAAAACTTGTACTGATGCCAAGTACTGCTGTAGATCCTAGCTAGCTCGAAAGACATGGAAGAGCAGTAACAGTCCAATAAATTGGAAAGACTTCAAGGGTTCTTAAAGATAAAGCATAGTTAACTGTAGAAGACACACATTCACACACCCCTCAAAGTCTACATTTCCTTCGCACGTGTCTCTGCACTTTTTTCTGCTGGTGTAAGCTGAAAAATGTGATTTCAATTCCACAACTGCAAATTGTACTGTAGAAAGCCAGAATTTTGGAACAGAAAACATAAAACAATGGAATTGTTGAAATGAAATGATGTCTGAGACCTTACAGATGGGGATTTTGCCTTCAGAGCAGCTGCTTCTGAAAACGGAATCCCACAGCGCAAGAAATGTCATCAAAGCATCCATGGCAGGTCCTGCCCATGTGGACGGCTTCCTGCTCGGGCCTGAACATAATAATTTCCTGCATGATGAATGGCCGTGCTCCAGGAATACCTCAGTGGGCACTGCCCACGCAGGCCTCCCCAGGCACACTGCCTCCACCAGCAGCTGCGTGAGAGGAGAGACCCTTATGATGGGGGAAGAGACCCAGTAACTCTGCAGGGGAGTACCAGCGATAACAGAGAAAACACATTAGGGGTCCCAGCCTGAGTTCTGTTTGCTTTTGTTAGTAAAATGTCAGTCAGTACATGCACTTCTCACACTGCATTTAGCATGGGTTGTGGATGCACATACATGCAAATATGTGTGTATATTTATGTATGTATATATAATTATATCTATCAATGTGTACATTTCATGGGGGTTTTTTATCGCCTTTTCACATAGATTTTCAAACTCTTGCTAGGTGATTTGATGTTAATTGAAAAAAGTAGATGCAATTGCTCTTGAATTAGACCTTCCATCACAATGATACACTGGCGAACACCGAGGTTATTTTTTTTCTTGTGAAATAAAAAATCACAAAATGTAGTTTCTGTACAAGTTCTTTAGAAATACTTTCGCTTTGGTGCCTATTGCTTGTGTTTGTCTGCAAACTTTTCAGTCACAACTATTTAAAGATGAAATGTTCATTTATAAGTAGTACATGTTAGTCTTAAAACACTTCCATGCTTAACCAGCTTAACCAGCTTCTCCACACTGATTTGTGATGGTATTGCCAGTCTCCTATCTTCTAAATTTCAAGTGGCAGATATTTAAATTAATACATATCCTGACACTGACAAAACAAGAGAAGCTATATAAGCTTTTCTTACGGCAACAGATGCATGAGAAAAAGGTATAATATGTTAAGCATAAATAATTGTGTAATATCTTGCTTTTTAGGGAAGTTGCTTTCCCAGCTGAAGCAGTTTTCTGACTCACAGCTTTTGTTGTTGTTGTTGTTGTGTTTTGTTTGGTTTTTTCTTTTTCTTTTTCTTTTTCTTTTTCTTTTTCTTTTTCTTTTTCTTTTTCTTTTTCTTTTTCTTTTTCTTTTTCTTTTTCTTTTTCTTTTTCTTTTTCTTTTTCTTTTTCTTTTTCTTTTTCTTTTTCTTTTTCTTTTTCTCTTTCTATTTGTCGGCTGTATTTGTACATATTATTATCCATATAGGAACTGACTTCTTTACTTCTTTTTCTAATCCTACTATTCCTTGGCCACTGTAATTTCTGAAAGCAGCCAGGTGCTCACATACATGCTTTCATCAGGTTTTGAATCCTAATTCAGAAAAACACTCATATGCCACACTACACCCAAACCTACCATATGCGTACTTGTGAACTCACAGGTTTAAGCTTTTGGCATGCAGGTACATTGTATTCCTGTTCACTTTCTTAGGATAAGAGCATGTGATCAGCTGATTTTTGAAGTCAGAAAGATAGTTATGTAGCCATGGTTGGCTGAAACCCATATTTCTACTGGTCACCAGAGCTGCAGTTAGATCAAAACACTCCAAGTTCTGGAGAACGAGTTGTATATAATTTTCTTTTCTGTGTATTTCAGCTTCTGTACCATAGTATTAGCAAGCTTTTCACTTCATTAATGCTGTTAACGTGAAAATGTCACCTCTTGCTGTAGCTATTTCATTTTACACTCAAAGGCTGCCTGCCAGTGATCAAACAGAGATTCCAGTGACCCATCAGGGTATTGATTTTTGTGTTCACTTAGCTCTCTTATTATTTTGTTTTGATTTTGACCTGTTCCGAATTGTTCCCGAAGTTATCTCAGCTGCCAGCTGACCCAGGAACTGAGAGTGACTTTGTTCTGCTTTCTTGTCTCTCCTGCTGGCTCAGCTGGCTCAGGAACAAAGGGACTTCAGAGGAGCCAGGTAGGACTGAAGCACATGGGCTTATTGTGTAAGTATCTGAATAGGTACAATTTTACAAGAATCAGGAATATGTACAAATGCAAGAATCAAAGGAGAAAATCAAAACAGAAGGAATCAGTTGAACAGGAAAGGAGTTGTCTTGAAGGTTGGATACTGAGATGGAACAGGTTCATATGTGTCTGACAAGCAGGGGGTCAGTCTTGAATTATAACCTGGAATTAGATGGAAGCTAGTGTGAGGATATTTGAAGATCATGGTGACATCATTCAGTTGCCTGAAGAGACAGAGTAATCTCTCTGCAGCATTGCATACCCCCTGAATGTGTGCTAAAAGCTGTGACTAAGAGGTGGGGTGAAACAATGAAGAAAAGTTGCTTGATGGCAATAACACAAAAAAGATGCAAGAAGACAAGGTAAATCTGGTTAAAAATGTTACTGATTTCAGTGCAAGTTGTGGTCAGGATCTCATGCTTTCCACTTTTCCTTTCTAATTTACCTTAATGTATGTCAGAAATACGCAATGTGTTCTGAAAGTGTTTGCATTAAAAGATAAACTGTTTTCTTGTTCTAGTTTTTATGATTTTAGTATTTCCTCAGACCTCTGTTTTCACAGAGAGCTAGATTCCTGATCCATACATTATCCATAGGTATTTTTCCCTCTAAAGAACAGACAGACTCTGTACATTGGTTAAAGAAATGAAATTCATGAGGGATCTAGATTTTTTTTTTAGGATGAAAATTAAAGCTGGGGAGTGGGCACTCCTTTCTGAAATGATCATATTCTCCTTCCTGTGTATCTTGTTACAAGACCCTGCCATATTGCATTACCACCCAATTTTCAGAAAATGATTGTGGCAAGTGAATGTGTGAATTCCCTTTCTTGCTGTGCTTTATAACAGTTCTTGGACTGGATACATGCTGAAGAGAGGAAAAATTGGGGAAATGTAATTAAAAGTATATTTCCCATGAAATTTATTTACTCTTAAATATAACCAGACTTTATGCCTTGTACAAGATTCATTTTTAACAGTTTAGAGGTCATCCACTAGATTTATTTTTTTTTTTAATTAGATAATTGTGAAGAATAGATTAGCATCAAGCAAAGTAAGAGTCCTATAGAAAGAGAGGGGGCATAATTTTATTATCCACCTCTTCATGTAAGCACTGTGACAGAACTTTGCGAAGGCACAGAAACTGTAAACATATTCCATCCAAACACATGAGGCCAAGGTACTGCCATGACCTACTTTTCTTAAAAGTGATTTTCATAAATCCTGAACAGTGTGGAGCAAAGCCACGAACACACTGTTATTATTCTGAAATTTTGCAACGCCATTCTTGCTTTTGTGACATTTTCAAGTCTTATTACTTCCCTGCTCAGTAAAAAAAAAAAAGAATGTAATGATATAAGCTCTCAGAAACCCCAAATGATACAAATGACATTTTTATCCTATGTTTCTGGATTGGAAGCACAATTTACTGTTTGCTTATTATTCCAGGAAACATCGCCCTCCCCTTGACATAATTTCTATTTGAAAATAAAGTCACCTTCATCTTGCACCCAGGTTGCCAGTTATGTGAAGTATACTCACCAAAATCACTATTTTCAAATATCTTTTTCATATTCTCAGCCAGTGGCAAATCTATTGTTCCTGAGGTAGACAGAGATTCTGTCATGACACAGGGCACATCTCGCGGACTATTCAGTCAGGCCAGTCTCGCTATTTCAGTATTACTATGATAGGAAAGGAAGCATCATCACTGATCTGCAACGGGTAGAGAGCACACTGAGTATCCACTGACTCTGAAACATTATGTTTCTGCACAGAAGAGAAAGGAGTCACTTTTGTAAGGTGACGACCTGTTGCCTGGAGAGAGTGAGAAATGTATTTAGCACTTTGAAGTTTAGAGTGTAATCTCCATTATCTAAAACTGCCATTAACATGGATAATTTCCTCATTAATGTATGTACTTTGCTTATGAGTTGTAAGTCTAGGACCTTAAACATGTGAAACTTGCATTTTTAGCCACACTGAGAAGAGCAGAGGGTCCCCTGAAGCTGTGCCATCCACATTTGTCTTTTGACCTGCATTGTACCATCATTTGTGTTGCACGTCCCTATGCTCATCAGGATTTGTTGTGTGTTGCACAGAGCTGAAATTCAAATCTCCATTTGTAGCCCCTGCAAGTTAACAAAAATTATTTGTATTTCTAAGACTATTGGGAATTGCCTCTCTGCTGGTACCTGATTGGGTGGAAGGAAGAAGTCGTGGTTTCTGACAGTCCCACAACCAGCACAGTCTTGAAGGCCAAGCCACACCATAGTTAAGCCGTGATTAATTTATTGCTATGGCATTACAATGACCTCTGCTTCAAGTAAATAGGATTTTAATATGAACTTTATAAGCACGGAAAGGAAAGTTATGTGACATACTAGGAGTCACTGAGGAACTACATCTTGCACCCAGAAAATTCTACAGGTAGCACTTCTGTTAACTCTAATGTTACAAGATCAAGTATGTAAGAACCAGCAGTGAAGAGACAATATCTGGACCACTTGTTTCCTTGCTTTGTGCTAGGCTCTCAGATCAGTCCAGCCTCTCTAGAATCATGAAGAATGGTCATTATCTGGGGAAATGGACAGTAAGTATAGTATTTCTTGAAGTCATACAGGAGGAAACAGATGCCACTTATGAGCACTATCCTTAATATGATTAATATGAGCTTTCTTAATATGATTAATAAACCTTATACCTTCACTTTGCATTTTAATTTCTAACTTCTGAATCATTTACAGTTTAGTGCTTGAAATAGCACAGCAATTGTCTGTTGATTTTTACTTTCTTCTTGTTCCACATATACCTTTGTCTTACCTATAAGAAAACAAAAAAGATTGAATTTTCATTCTGAGACTTTCTCTAAAATTTAAGTCAACTTTTTAGGTCTTTTTAGAAAAAAAATTATATGTAACCAAAACATTGTTCATCAACATGTAAGGATAACTATAAAAAAGTGTTCAAAAAAAAAAAGGAGTGGTGGGTGGTAGGAGTAATCCACCAATCCACCCTTATAAGTTTGGTTGATTTGGGATTCATTGATCAGAGAGTGACTTCACTTCCCTGTGTTATCTGGGCTCTAACTGTCTTTATAAGACAAATAAAATAAATTGTTTTCAGGGAAATTCTGGATATTACTCAGATATTTCACCATTTAAAAAAAAAAAAACACACAGAAATAATAATCCCTGCTGAAATGCAGTAGTATCTTTGTCATGCAGTGGTGATTGATGATGTAGTGGCGATGACATGAACATTAACCTGTGCCACTGGTACGCACAGCCAAAGATGTCTTTTCTGTCTTCCTGTAGCCAATTGCTTTTTCTCTTGCTTCTGCACAGTACAATAGAGAGCATAACACTAATTTCTCTTGTTTTCTCCTAGCTGTGGTGATGGAGTGCAACAGTGACTCCTCAGGGAATACTCTTCCTCTGGCAGAAATTTTTGTTTTCATCCTTGTCATTTCCCAAATCTTCTCATCTGCCACTTTTTCCTCTACATTGGAATGCCCCTGGATGCCTGTTAGGGCTCATGAGACACGGTGGCCCAAAGTGTCAAACTTGAAATGTGTGCACAGCATATGAGTATCATTACGGGTGAAACAAACAAAAAAATCTGCTCGTAAGTGCTATATGTGTGCTATACGCACCTCCACAATATAATTATTCCTATGGAGTACATAACTTGGGAACTTCAGCTATGTTATAGTTGCCTGTTTTCCCCTTAGTAATTAATATGTTTTTTACCTACCATATTGCTTGAAATCCTTACATTTCTTGCTACAGTTTGGCTATAGGGGTCACGCATGTCTGTATTAGAATCACCTAAGCTATATGTATTATTTTTGCACGTTTGTCATATTTGTGTTAGAGGATTTAATGATTTCTGTGATTTCTGTCTTTAAGAGATTTGTACATGTACGTCAAGAGTAGAAGAATAAATGGATGAATCGTAATTTCTGTTGTGCATTATTGTTCTGAATTGTTTTCAGAGTAATCCAAAATGATTGGTAGAAGTCTGTGGAAGTAATTATCTGCTCTTCATAAGAGTCCAAATTTTCATCCTGTCTTACTAACGATATGATACAAACAACAACAATAACAATAAAAATTTTAAAACCCTGAATTAATCTATTATGATTACTAAAGAAAGTCTCAAAACTGTAATGAATGCAGCAACATCTGATCGTGTTTGCAAAAACTCAGAAAAGAAAGAAGTGAGATGTGTTAGCGGTTTCCATAATTTTTTCCTCAGGAGTACACTGACACTACTTTTGCCAGTTTTTTTGTTCAAAACATGTAAGAAATTAAGAGAGGGTATTGCACTGGGAATGTCTTGAATACTGGTAAGATTTTAATACCAAAGAACTGGATTGAAGAAGGATGTTGTTCGTAACATTCTCTCATAGGTCAAATCTGAAAATTCTTTAAAAATCCCATGAAATTTGTCATTCACTATTTTCATACAATAATCTAAGTGGAGAGGAGTTCCTGGAGGTCATCCAGGTCTGATTCCTGCTTTGAGCAAGGCTAGCTTTAGTGGTCAGGTTTCCCAGGGCTTTTCCATTCAGATGGTGAAAATCCCTGAAGATGAATATTCCACAGTCCCCCAACTTTAAGAGCCATCATGTTTCATAAGAAGTTTTTTCATTATTTAAACTATCTCAAACTCCTTTTTATTGTTTTTGGTTGAATAAACTGTTTTGAAAGCTGGACTGAAGCTTGACATTATTCTGTCTTTATTGTAATTTTCTCATCATATGAGAATAGTGATGAATGGCAGCTGAAGACCCCAGCCCAGCAAAGGACTTGTGTCACATATAGTTTTGAATAAGAACTTTCATATTCATATGTGATAGACTACATCCAAATCACTAATGGACAAACTACTGCAGAGAGCGATTGTTTCTGTATCCACCTCTCTATAACTATATTGAAAAAGCAGGTTTGTTTGCTCTAACCATAAGCATACTCATAGAACAGTTTGGGTTGGGAGGGACCTTCAAAAATGAGCTAGTCGAATTTCTTCCTTATACCTAGTCTGAATCTCCTCTCTTCTATTTTAAAACCATTACCGCTTGCCCTAGCACAACATGCCATGCTAAAAAGTTTGTCCCCATCTTTCTTATAAGCCCCTATTAAGAACTGAAAGACCTCAATAAGGTCCACCCAGAGTTCTTTTCCAGGCTGAACAACCCCAACTCTCTCAGCCTGTCCTCACAGGAGAGGTGTTCCTGCCCTCCGATCACTTTTGTGGCCTACTCTAGCCCCTCTCCAACAGGTCCATGTCTTTCCTGCACTGAGGGTTCTGTGACTGGATGCAGGACTCCGGGTGATCTCACCAGAGTGAAGTAGAGGGGCAGAATAACCTTCCTCGACCTCCTGGCCACACTTCTTCTGATGCAGCTCAGGATATGGTTGGTTTAAGTATTTCTGGTACAGTTTATAAGTCTTTCCCAATTGTTTTATTCAAAATAAGTTTAAGATTACGTTTCTTTCACCTCTTGTTTTTTCCTTTTGTTCTGGAATAATCTTTCCCACAAAAACCTCAAAATCTGTGTGATGCCAGGGTTGTGTATATTCCAGAGTGGGATATCAATGAGTTCTGCAAAGATGGTGCAGTCTGGTTATTTCAAGAAGCTGTATTCTTCCAGTCAAATGCTTAAGTGACTCTACTTTATAGGAATATTTAGACCTCCAGAGAAATTCTTGCAGTGATAGAACTGAGCGGCCAAGTGAAGGTGATTGCTGATAGCTGAAAGACACACGTTTTAACTAATTTTTAAGGTTGCAGCACAAATAAAGAAGATAAATATTCAGGCTGATGCTTTTCTCTGAATCTGTTGTAAAAAACATGTACCACTGTGACATCCAACAGCTACAGGTCCTGCATACGTATTATTTTTATTATGTTTGAAATTTTAAGTTAAATATTGTCTATATTTTCACTTTCAAAAATACGAACCTAATTTGTATCTAGTGAAGCCAATAAGGATGAGAAAAGGAATTTATAGTAAGAACAGGATAGTATTTAAAATGAAAGAGTTACCCTTGTGGGTTAGGAGGGATGAATAAAAATAAGAAGTGAGAACTGGAAAGGTCCAGGCCCTCACTTGACGTAAATTGTTGCTGATACCTGGAGAAGCTGTGCCACTTGACACCACCTGAAGTACAGTGTTGCAAAAAAGGTGCGTGTGAAATAAAAGACATAGGCAATTACTTTTGAAAAAGTAACTTTTAAGCTAAATTATTGAGAGAAACAAAGCAAAGCTCCATGCTTTAAAAAGGTGACTGAAGATATTATTTTTTTTTGTAATATTACTTCTTTGTGGAGGATTTATGGAAAGGATACAGAAAGCTAAACATAACCCATAGCAAAAGAACTAGAAGAAACTTGAAGAATTTAAACTGGTGAGTCTGACCCCAGTTTATAGGGATTATAATAACAGATTATGTGAACCAGTGAGCCTTCACTAACTTGCTCTGACAGATCTGCTGGATTGTGTTGGATGAGAACACAAGAGAATAGAAGGGGAAAATCAGGCTGAGGCATACCACCTTTTCAGAATTTTGGAGAGCCTATTTTGGAGAAAAACTCTGTTATGATGCTGATCCCAGGTAATAGGTATTCTTTTCTGTCGTGTCCTCCACCCTCTTTCTGTTTCATTCATCTTTTCTCTCTCCTCTATCCATGCTGGAAATTCCTGTTTCCCAGACTACATTTATCCCATTTATTAATAGAATTATCCTGTTATATTTTAGAATGTTCTTAAGTAAGAGTTATACCATGACTTACTGGACCTATCTGCCTGCTCTTTTTTTAATTTTTATTTTTTTCCCCTGTTTTTCCTTTTTTTTTTTTTTTCTGAAGTGTTCTGCTTAATAGCTTGATGTTAAGAATGTAAAATCCCTTTGCATCAACAATACAATGTGAACCTAATCTTAAACATGCATTTGTATAATCAGATAAGTTACTAAGTGAGCATTCATGTTGTCAGAAGCATTATAAATTTTTCATGCCTGTAATAAGAATGAATGACATGTATTTTTCTTTAATAATTCATAGATCGTATTTGCTATATATTTTATCAACATTAACAATGACATTAGTATACCACATTTCTAAACAGGACAGGATTGAATTTACAGATTGACACGATATAGTATTATTGGATCTTTTTCATTAAAGGCTGAGATCTTAGATAATTAGTAGACAACCGTCAGCAGGATTACATTAATTATGTATTCAGGAGAATGCAATATGGATGATCAGTTTAGACAGTTTTTATCTGATGATTAGACTTGGATGATAACTACTGAATATGTGGAGTACTCAGCTGGCCATCCGGCCCTGTGTATTTCAGCAAACTCTTCTCCTTGTGAGAGTCAAGTGAGTTCTAGTGTTTGTATCAGGGGAAGACCTACTAGAACTAGGTCTGATTGAAGAGCCCCAAAACTGTTAAGCAGAGATGATAAGAGGGTGTGGTGAGATGCTGATATTTTTCTGCCTGGAAATCAAGCAACAAAATCACTTTTAAAGGCTTGAAGAAAAAGAGGGAAAGAAGAAGGTATCTAAAATTTAAAAGAAGAAGTTTCAAGAAGTTTAGAAAGCCTATTTTAGACAAAACCTCTGTCTTCATGCTAATCTCAGCTAACAAGCATTCTTCATTCTTGTATCAGCCATCCTTTTCCTTTTCCATCTGTGTTAGAGGCTGCTCGTACTCAGAACTCTGAGTTGGCATGTAGGTATGAAATGGAGAGATTATAATCTAGAAAATCTTTATTTGGTAGTCAGTGACCCAGGGGTGACACTGTAGTCCTGGGTTTTGACTGGGAAGTCCCTGGAGCACCTGCAGTTCTGCTTCTGCCTGTCTGAGCACTGAGCTTGCTGCACAACACTGGGGCTTTCTGGGGTGCTGAAATCAGAATGGTGTAAAGGCCTTTGCTGTATTTTAGTGCAATGCAATAAGTCAGTGCCTATTCCCTTTAAAATTTTAAGGAGTTCCTGACAGCACTGATTGTCTCAGTTCTGGGAAAAGGAGGATGGTGGGTTTGGTAAAGATGGACTGCACAGAATACCAGCACAAATGAGTAGGAATCTGTGCCAGTGTGATCTACTGTTTAAATTAGTGCAGGTTCCCGCTGCTGGCCAATGGCTGCTGGTGTCGATCACTGCAGTGCACTCTTCCTAAGGCTAATATTCCAAAATAAGACTAACTGCCAGTTTGCAGTAGATGATAATCTATGATGGCGTCTGCAGAGGCTTAAACTGCTTCTGTCATTTGCTTTGGTGGCTAGTGATTAATCAGAAAGGAAGAATAATGTGAATGCTAATTCCACATGTTTTGTTCCTCAGGCATGTACTGTCTTGTTACAGTCTGATGAAACTTGTTCCAGGGACTGTCCAAGGTGCAGACTGGAGAGAAAACTGTCACCTCCTCCCCATGAAGAAGAAAGGTCTGGTACTGCAACAGGCCAAGAATAAGTAAACACTGCAAGAAGAGGTCTTACACAAATTTGTTGAGTATCTCTGATGAACTGTAAGTACAAGTAAAACATTCAAAACCTTCAGAGGTGCTGATTTTTGTTTAAATTTCCACAGTGTTATTGATTTCATACTTTCCTGTACAGTTGCAGTAATAACTCTTGACTCAACTATTTATGGTGCACAGGTAAAAAAATGGGAGTTGCAGTGATTGATTTTGGATAATAGATCTTTGCTGAGCTGGCCCCATTGGTTGACAAACTATTCCTCAGATCTGACACACACATACAGGGACAGTTTCTCAACACTTGCAAAGTACTGAGGTTCATCCTGGCATTTAGAGCTTGAGCCTTGAGCTTGGTGCTCCACTCAGCTCACTGTGTGAAATTGCCCAAATGTCTCAAGCAGTGCGTGCTCAGTCCTCAGGGTGTATCACAGCTGGGACTTCTCAGCAGAAGAAACACAAAATCAGAAGCACATCAATGGGAACCATCTCTGCCATTCAGTCACCGAGGTCCATTAGCCCTACCTCCACACCAGCCCCAAGTTGATTTGTGTATGGGTCCCATTCCCACCAGGACCATGCTCCCAGGGGCTGGGACTCTGGTGGGACCACACCAGCTCTGCTGGAGAAACCATTTGCTTTAACACGCTTGTTTAGCAATGTGCTTCCAGCTAATGGTCTGGAACCTTGAAAGTTGCAGCACCAAAGTGGAGACCCAAATACTGCCAGAGACAGGCTGCTTTTGTGTGCATCCTTGGAGGCATTTGAGCACTGCAGCCCCAACAGAGATGACCCTTCAGGCTACATGTGAGAGTTATATGGCCCCTTCACCTCACTGGATGCCATCAGCCAGATCTGGCATCTCCTTCCTGGTGCTGCAGCTGACCTGAGAGTAAGGCATGGAGGGTGAATGTTTTCAGTGGTTCATATCATGCAAACAGGCTGCGTAAGTGTGCTCAGAAATACCTGTGTCTCTGAATTTTCAACCTGATTTTGTAAAAAGGATTTTATTCAAACCCCTTTCTCTGAAATTTCTTCCATTTGTATGGTGAGAAACACCTACCAAAATTTTTTTCTTTAATGTGGCTAAGAGGAACTAGAATTAGGGATTATGTTGGTGTTTAAATGTGACATAAAATGCATTTGTATTAAAGCACAGGAAAGTCATTGTAGAGTATTTTACTGATATTATGTACACGACATTATCTTCTCATGTTCTCTGACATATGCTAAGAAAACTTAGTAAGTTAAGAGTCATGATTATGCATAAGGTAGTTTTAAAGGCCAGTCAGTAACTTTTAAATGAATGCTAACTTCTAAACTAACTTTTATCCAAATTATTTGGCTGATGTTATTTTCTACGCAGATCTCTTTTCTCCTTAGAAAGTTTGATACAGAAAGTATTAGTGATAAAATCTTAATGTCCAGAAAAATTTGAAAAATGCAACAAACTGGAGTTTGGGTAGTTGACATTCTAGATTTTTAATTAAAAAAATCCATTGCAGATGCATTTCTTTTTCTTTTCACAGTCCTACTTTAATCACATAGACAAATTAACACTTTGAACAAATGAAAGAGGAACTACAAGCATTGAAGTGCTTCCTGGTTTCAATGAGGCAGTGTTCTTTAGACAGCAACAGGTGGAATACTAATAGGCCTGTGTCTGTGTTGCTCCCCTGTGTATCTGTGAAGATAGAGAAGAACATAGAAAAATCTATACTCAATAAAATATTAATTTAATTAAAAATTCCCCATGACAAAATGGCTCATTCTTACTAATGATGCAACAACCCAGTTGTCTGGAGGTCACATAAGTTCAATTAGCTTTTCTAATTGTATATGTCAAGCTGGGTACAGAAAGAATAAAAGCTGTTTGTTAAAGTTGTTAGACATCCACCCTTAGACTTCAGCCTTGTACTGATTGCCTGCAGCTCAGAAGTGCCCTAGAAATCTTCTTTGAAATGGGGTTGAGGTGCCTCTCATTAGATCTCACAATAATGCTTGTATTAACAGGGTTTTGGAAAAGTCTGCTCACTGATGGCTTTGAGGAAATTTCAGAAAGATTCACTTGAAGCCAGATTCACAAAGTAAAAAAGGACAAACCCAAGGATTATTCCTTGAAGTGCCTGCTGTGTGATGATCCTGCTAGGGCCTGTGGGAAACCAGAGGCAGCCTGACTTCGCCAGAGGGTTGGGTTTTGGCTTGGGGAAAGGAGTGTGCAGAAGTGACATAATCACGTGTGTGTCCCTTCAATTAGGTTGCTTTTTCCTCCTGTATCATCTTGAGCTTCCCTTGACTATTAGAGTGACCCACATCAGCATTTGATTTTGTGTAACTACTTCCTCTGTTTTCTGTCTGGAAGGTTAGACTTCAGTCTCTTCACACCAATGTCTTGCATGATGCAGGAAGGGTCAGCACAAAGCTGAGGCAGGTGTCTGGTGTGTCAGGAGGGAAGAGAGTAAAGGTTTAAGGGAAGTGAGGTGAGGCCAGACTCCTGCCCTAGGTCCTCTTGACAAGGACTGACAGAGAGAGCCTTGGTGTAATTTGTCCTTTATTGAAACATGCTGGCTGGCCAGACTAATTATTTCTGTGCTTTACTGACTGTAAGTGGGATGTGCTTGCTGTCTTTGGAGCAATAACTCAGTCATCAGATCATCCAAATACTGTTGCACCACAGACCAGAAAACACACTGCTTATTCCCCTTTTTTAACTTTGAGTATGCAAATTATTTCACTACTGTGACTACACTTCTTAGATGGCATATTTTTAAATGTGTTAATAACTCTCTGTGACCCTTGGTATTTAAAATTTTTGTTTTGTTTGGCAACAATAATATAGAATTTTTCTACATGTGTGCTGGCAGGTTTTTGCTGAAACTTCAGAATACAAGAGGGTTTTAAAATTTGTTTTGACAAGAATTCAATAGATAGTTCGTGTCGGGTACATGCTAATCCTTTTCTAAGGATTGACCTGACACATTCTTTCCCAATTTATCAAGTTTTGCGATGCCACTGTTGGCGAATAGTGAAGTGCAGCATTTATTAACGTCTTAAGCAAAGTATTTGATAAAGCTTCTGTGTCTGGATCCCAAGAGACAGTGAACTTATCACCACAGTAATAATTAAACAGACAAAGTACTAATGCTGTTGCTCATGTATCTCCAGAGCAATTGCCAGGGAATGTAGAACTTCCAGTTCTTAAAATATTAATTTGTGCTATAATTAGATAATAAGCAAGGCTTTTTATGCTAAAATTTGAATTTATAAAAAGGTGTATCACGTTGGAAGTAAATTTACTTTTACAGCAGTCTTGTCTCTTTAATGTCACTTTAATGTTCATTGAAGGTTCTTCTTGGTGAACCTCATCTTACTGCACACATGAACTATATGAATTATTTGATAGTGAAAATGGCAGGAAAATTTTGCTTTTATATAGCCCATACAATAAAAAACCTACTGGTATCTCTCTGAAAGATCAATGGTAGTATATTTTTCAGGCTTATAGATTTCCCTTGATTGATATTACGATTTGTAAATACTGCTCTTTTGAGCATGTTTTGCAAATATGCTGTGTCACATCAGCATTATCAATAAAGTATGTTTGTAATATTTAGTATTTACAAAATTAGAAGTCAGATTGACCTATTACATTTCAAACAAGAACCATTTGATGATGTGTCAACAAATTCAGCCTTTTCTAAGAAAGTTTTGGTTTTGAACCTCTGTGAATTAAAATCAGATGTTTTAGACTAACCTTCTGTCATTTTTTGTACACTTCTAATTTTATGTTATTTCAATCTTATATTTTATAAGAGTGCATATTTAATATTTTACAATAGACGCTACATTATTAGTATTAAACATTTCTATAAGTTCATTTCCGTGTTTCCAGTAAGGTATGTTTCAGAATTACTTGTAGTAACAATATGAGGAATTTTACTTCATCCTGCCTATTAGTGTTTACAGCAGGAGGGAAAATCCCTTTAATCTTTTCTTGATTATAATGCTGCAAAGGAACACACTGGTAAGTAAAAATCCTTCTTTTAAGGGGAAAAACCACAATGTAGTAGTGTTGGCAAAGGAAATCCTCTAGTGATTTAAAGCTGTGTGAGATCTCAGCGCTGCGAAGGTGACCTCCTGAGGTGACATGTGCTAACATCTTCCCTTTCCTGCTTTTCCATGTTTCTGATAGGGCATCCCCTCCCACCCTGTTGTGCTCCCTATGGTCTCCTGGATCTGTCCCTGCCTCTGCTGCCAAGATGACATCGAGGCAAATGCTGCTAATGTCCATGGGGACAAGTGTTCAAGCCCTGTTTACATGGTGGTTTTGGCAGAGGTTTGCTAAATTCACTGTCACCAAATTTAGTCAGTGGCAGAAGCACTTTACAATAACAACTTTAAATAGCATTGCAGAGAAGATCAGGACTCTAAAGCAAAGAAAGTATTCTTGTAATTATTTTTTAATGGATTTGGTGAGTATTTTTCACAATATTTCAATATTCCTTGGTAAAATGATATGCATGTCAGAAACAGCAAGTTTAATTTCACCATCAGCTTCTCAGCTTTTGGAGACCTCAACCAGAAATACTTCGGTATCTTTAAAATTTGAAGCATACAGAATCATTAAATACTTTGCAAACAGAATAGTGGAGACTGTTATGTCCTAACAATAAAGGCAATTTTCCTGATTAGTCTTGCTTTTAATTATTATGTTCAAAAAAATTCCATATTTTCTTTTTTACTTTTGCACATTTAATGTGCACTCTCAGCAAGACTGTTCCCTTGGGTGATTTGCAGTATTTGCTGTCAAGATATGTTAACAGGGCTGTTCAATTTGCATAATAGCTAATTATTGCAACACATTTTTTTCCATTTTAGGTAGGAGAGAATATCACCTGTAAAGAGAGAAAAAGGCAAATTGGAATACAAAACCAATTGAAAGCAACTGTTTCCTAAAGAAGTCTGGTAAATGTTTTCTATTATAATGACTGAATTATCTAATAAATTGACTATTGAATCAAACTGAGTATTTGTTACAGGCTGGGGAATACAACTGAGCATTTATGTTGTGATGAAATTTAGTGTCATTTTAATAGGTAGTTAATCAGCTCTGATCTCAGGTATAATGAGAGTATTCTTTGATCTATTAGATTGGGTTTTCAGACTTGTATAATTCACATTCCTCAGTGTGTTTGCAAATAATTTTGCCCACATTTTGTACATATATGTCAAAAACAGAGAAAAAAATTCTGACTATTATGTTTCAGTTAACCAGTAGAAAAAAGATGGAAAGATGTTTCCATTGAAGAGCAAACTGAAATAAAAGTTCAGAAAACTCCATTTTGCCTCTGCTGCTGTTTCTTTAAGTGCATTAAACAAAGTATAAAATACATCTTCAGAGAATAGTCTTTATTTTTAAAAGGAAAATAATATATAGCCTTGAGGAACATAGTGGTGTGAATAGCAGTAGCTGTCTGCCAGAAAGTCTATCTGATGTCAGAGGAATGGGGTATTTGCGAGCTAGAGACACTTGCAGGTCTTTTCTCAGGAGTTAAATATTTGGGGCATTCAGATACTGTGCTGTCCTTTCTTATAGCATGCATAACTCCATAATGAAACTGGAAGTCTACAAAAACTGGACCAGATTGACCAACTGTCTGGGACAGTCATAGAATGTTCTTCATTGGAGGTCTTTTCAAAAAGCTTAGGTTAACATTTGTTAGAAATGAGATAAATGACTTCCTGAAGATATGTGAGCTCTTTATCTATGATTAAGTACTCAGATGCAGTTACCATGTCAAATTAATTTTTATTGCTTACTGCTTGCAAATAGAAATGTGTCAACTTTCTTGGGGCAGGGGGGGATCAAGCTTAGCAATAGTTTTGATAACACAATCATCCTTAACTGAGTTTATATCAATGTCTAAATTCAGGCATTTGCAAATGAGTTGTATGTTTAAGCTCTTGTCCATTTTTATCAACTTGAGTTTTTCTGTTGACCCTGACAGTTCAGAGCTGTGGCTTAAATGTTTTCTGATAAAAAATATTTCAAAATAACTAGTTTCCTACATTTTCTACAGCAAATATATGTCCTTATTTATGCAGTCATAACTTTCAGGTGTATTTTTAGTAGCAGCTTAGCACTGTTCTGTTTTCCTTACATGAGTTAAGAGGACTAAACAAAATAATAGTATTTTCCTTGGCTGGCTGAACATAAGTCTAGAATTTTGCTAGCGCCAGCACATCAGAAGTGGGGTAAGTCTACCATTTTTTGGCATCAAAGCCTTTTTTAGCCCAACCTATGTGGCTGCATATAAGCTGACAACTCCAGAGCCAGTGCCCTAGAAAAACAGGTTTGAGGCCAGTGACTGTCTCTTCATGGTTATCGGCTTTGTCTTGTGTCTTGTAGTTGCAAAACAAACTCACAGCTCACTTGCATCGTGCCTTTGTGCAATGCAGTGTGTGGTGGTGCCCAGCTCAGGAGCAGGGTGGCTGTGCAGCACCATCACTGACTGAATGTCAGGAGGATGAAATGTGGCTCCCTGGCACCAAGTTCCTCTCTCTCACCACAAAGCCACCAAGTTTTTTATAGCTTCTTAGTGAGGAGCTCAGAAAGTTTATCACGTGCAAACCTTGACTATGAAACTACACAAGCCACACAATTCAGATTTGACTTTTCAGTGACCAAAGCTTCTACATCTCCTCTGGTGTATACGGAAAATTCTGAATGTGTTGCAAAATTCAAGCATGGACCCCTAACAGTTGATGGTAGGTAGAGAGCAAAACCTAAGGCTCTTCCATCTGATTTCCATCCCAGGTTTGGAGCACAAGTTTGTGGAACTGTGTGATTGATACTTGGTATGCAGTACTTCAAGAAGAAGAATTAAATACTTTCAGAGCTCAATACAGCAATCTTTCAGCTTGCTTCAGTTAGCTTGCATCAAACCATGCAAGCAGATACACAGCAAATCACTAGAATGCATGCTTTTTATTTCTTCAAGGGATAATTCATTAGACTAGCAGAAAAGAGAATTCCAGCCTTAAATATGTTATGAGAACACCGAAACCTCTTCATTTGAGTTTTGCAGGGTATATACCAATTAATGTAACCAGAATATTTAGGTTTCAATACTGAGTTGCACTTGTAGAAACCAAGGTTTCAAACCATTGCCTGCAAATACTTGCAGAACAAAAATACACAGTAAAACTGATTTTCTAGTATAGAACTAGATACGTTTCATCTAAGAGATATCAGCACTAGAGAAGACTGTATTGTTACTCATTAAGTGGGAAATGACCAGTTTTTCACAGCTGGCCACTTCAATGTTCTATGGCAATTTTACATAGTTTGGATACAGTGTCTTGCATTCCTCATCCAAAGGAAGAAACATTTTTTTGACACATTCTCCATAAATGGTACAGTGACACTCTCACTAGTGAAAAAAGGGGCACACACTGGTTACTCTGTCCCAATGGCAGCATATGAGTGTGTAACTGTCAGGGAAGGGGAGAAAGCACACACATCTCACTGGGTGATTGAATTCAAGTGTCCTTGGTATGATTTCTTCAATTTCAGTTGAACTCCATTGCAGATAGATAGCATCTAATGTACAGAGAAATCTCAACCTAAAAGATATTTATTTTAGTTGTCTCAAACTATCCCATGATTTACACAGGCATTCATTGGCTACAGTCATTTCTACACTTCAGTCTCTTACTGATTTATTCAGTCATATTGAGTCTAAATTATGCTAGTACTTCAGAAGAATGCCTAAATACCATTATGCAGACTACAAGAGCATACGTTGTCTTTGCTTAATCAAAATCAATAGATGTGGGTATAGCTGTAGTGCAAGCATTTCCTCTTCAGAAGACTATTCTGGCCTTTTTTCACCTGCAAGCATCCCTCAAGGCTCCTGACTGTGGATGCTCAAGTATGTTGCTTTCTCTATCTGTTTAAAGCACTCTCCCTTCCAACACATTTTAGTCCCACTGGCTATTGTCCTGAGCTGGCACACTTTCCAGGACAGATGGAGGCAGCTGAAGGACAAGTAAAGAAAATGCTTATCACCATTCAGCAAAGCACAGATAGTTGCAATACACAAAAGAACAAAGAAACTAAAATGCTAAACAGTCTTGATAAGATTCCAGAGCAGAAAAGACATTGTTCCCAAGTGGGGATGTAGCCAACCACAGATGACTGGCGTCTGTGTTTTCCTCTGCTTCAGGCACTGAGGTATGCTAGCAACCCAAATTTATTAAAGACTTTACTAAAGACTTAAATCAACTGAAGAAGACATGTTATCTATCACAGTCACTGAATGCCACTGTAGTCTCACTTTAAAGAAGAAAAAAGAAAAAGTAATGTGGTGGTAAACAGGGAAGGCCTTGCTACAACAGAAGAGAGGGCTGCACTCCCATGGATATCACATGGCCAGGGATGTGCTGAGATTTGCTTTAGCTTTGGTCTCTCCCTCAAAGAAACTCAATAGAACTCAACAGTTCCACAGAAATTTGGATTTCTCCCCCTAACAAGTGGCAGGATCGATAGCCCAACTGGAGTGCCTGTACAGCAATGCACACAGCATCGGCAACAAACAGGAGTTGGAAGCAACGGTGCAGCTGGAAAACTATGAAGTATTTGTAATCATGGAAACATGGTGAGATTACTCACACAACTGTAGTGCTGCAATGGATGGCTACAAACCTTTCAGAAGGGATAGGCAAAGAAGTAGAAGAGGTGGAGTAGCCATGTATGTTAGGGAGTGTTTTGACTGTGTAGAACTTTATGACAGTCATGAAAGGTGAGCTTATGGGTAAGAATCAGAGGAAAGGCCAACAAGGCAGATATCCTGGTGGGAGTCTGTTATAGACCACCCAACCAGGATGAAGAAGTAGGTGAAATATTCTATAAGCAGCTGGGAGAAGTCTCACAATCGCTAGCCATTGTTTGTGTGGGGGGGTCCTACTAGGTGTCTGCTGGAAATACAGTACAGTGGAGAGGAAAGAGTCTTGGATGTTTGTGGAGTGTATGGAAGAAAACTTCCTGATACAGCTGGTCAATGAGACAACTAGGAAAGGCACTCCACCAGACCTGTTTGGAAACAGAGAAGGACTTGTGGGTGACGTTATGGTTGGAGGGCATTTTGAGCATAGTGATCAAGGATAGAGTTTTCAGTTCTTGAAGAAGTAAGGAATGTGGTTGGCAGAACCTTGGTATTCTGGAGGGTAGACTTCAACCATTTTAGGAGACTTCTTGACAGAGTCCCTTGGAAGGTGTCCTAAGGAGCAAAAGGGTCCAGGAAGGCTGGTCACTTTTCAAGAAGGAAATCTTAGAGGCACAGGATCAGGCTGTCCCCATGTGCTGAAAGATGAGCCAACAGGGAAGAAACCTGGCCTGGCTGAATAGAGACCTTCAGCCAGAACTCTGGAAAAAAAGAGAGTTTATGATGTTTGGAAGAAGGGGCAGGCAACTCAGGAGGACTACAAGGATGTCATGAAGTTATGCAGGGAGAAAATCAGAACTTAATTTGGCTACTGCTGTAAAAGACAGTAAAAATATTCCTATAAATACATTAACAACAAAATGAGGGCTAAAACTAATTTCATTCTTTTATTGGATATAGTGGGAAACATAGTGACAGAGGACAAGGAAAAGGCTGCAGTACTTAATGCCTTTTTTTGCCTCAATCTTCAATAGGAAGACCAGTTGTGCTTCAGCTACCCAGATCCCCAAGCTGGAAGACAGCAACAAGGAGCAGAATGAAGCCCAAATAATCCATGGGGAAATGGTTAGCCACCTGCTACACCACTTAAACTTACAAAAGGCTATGGGGCCAGATGAGATCCACCCAAAAGTTCTCAGGGAGCTGGTAAAAAATGCTCACCAAGCCAGTTTCAATCATTTATCAGCAGTCCTGGCTAACCTGGGAGGTCTCAGTTGACTGGACCTTCGCAAATGTGATGCCCATCTTTAAGAAGGGCCAGAAAGAGGATCCACACAACAACAGGCCTGTCAGTCTGACCTCATTCCACATCTTATCCAGAGGTATGGACTGGGGGAGAGGTGACTCAGATTCATCCATTCCCTTGGTTGGAAAAGAGTATACACTGTACTTAAGGTTCGTAAAACAAAATATTTTTATCTTGTGGCTTGGCACAATTGACAAACAATTTGGTGGAAGAAGGATTTGAGTTATTTAGGCTCAATTGGTAAACATAAAAAGTTTGTGGCACATGTGGGGCTGTAAACCTTACATTGCTATATTACATATAAAAAGGAAATCAAAATAGAAACATAGCAAAGAAATAAAGAGAGAGAGAGATATTACACTACCCTTATGGTAGTGTATGATGTATATGTGTATGTGTATGATGCAATGTGTATGATGGGTTTCATAGTCTTGGATCCAGCCATGTGCAGCATCTTCTGGTGTCTGGTTCAGTTCCTGCAGTGAGCCATGTGAGCAGAATGGTGCTCAGGGTGGCAGGAGTGCCACCAGTGCCCATACAGGTGGGCTTTTTATAGTCCTCTGTATCACCTGCTTGCATAATCTTTGGTCTTTTGCACAGGTGTCAATGGAGGGTGATCTCGAGTGGTCTGGGGTCTTCTCCCTTAGTGCCATGTTGGGCCTATCAGAAAACAGAGCTACGTGTCCTTCAGCGCGTTCCCCAGCTCCTGCATCAGCCAGCCACCTTTGTCTCTGGCCTTTTAGCTTGTTGTCAATATGTTAATCACAGTTCACCTCATCCTGCATGTCCCATCTCCTGCTTCTAAGGATGTCCGTTCTCCTGTGGCTGGATGTTGCAGAACTGGTTTTGCCACAATGTCTGAAACGTTATCCTTTCCATCTCTCACATCTCAGTTCTGAGGAACTTTATGGAGCAGGTCATCATGAGTGCCATCATGGGGCGTGTACAGGACAACCAGGTGATCAGACCCAGTCAGCATGGTTGTATGAAAGGAATGTCCCGTTTGACCAACCTGATCTCTTTCTATGACAAGGTGACCCACTTAGTGGATGAGAGGAAGGTTGTGGATGTTGTGTACTTAGACCTAAGTAAAGCCTTTGACACCATTTCCCACAGCATTCTCCTGGAGAAGGTGTCTGCTCATGGCTTGGATGGCCATACTCTTCACTGGGTAAAAAACTGGCTGGATGGCCGGTCTCAAAGAATTGTGGTGAATGGAGTTAAATCTAGTTGGCAGCTGGTCATGAGTGGTGTTCCCCAAGGCTCAGTATTTGGTCTGGTTCTGTTCAATATCTTTATCAATGATCAGGACAAGAGGATAGAGTGCACTCTCAGTAAGTTTGCAGATGACACCAAGTTGGGCAGGAGTGTTGACCTGCTCAAGGGTAGGAAGGCTCTACAGAGGGATTGGGACAGGCTGAATCAATGAGCTGAGACCAGTTGTATGAGGTTCAACAATGCAAAGTTCTGGATGCTGCTCATGAGCCACAACAATCCCAGACAGCACTATAGGCTTGGGGAAGAGTGGCTGGAAAGCTGCCTTGTGGAAAAGGCCTTGGAGTTGTTGATTGACAGCCAGCTGAACATGAGCCAGCAGTGTGTCCAGATGGCCAAGAAGGCAACAGCATCCTGACTTGTATCAGGAATAGTGTGGCCAGCAGGACTAGGGAAGTCACTGTCCTCCTGTACTTGACACTGATGAGGCCACACCTCAAATGCCATGTTCAGTTTTGGGTCCCTCACTACAAGAGGTGCTAGAGCATGTCCAAACAAAAGCAACAGAAACTGGTGAGGGGTCTAGAGAAAAAGTCTTATGAAGACCAGTTGGGAGAACTGGGGCTGTTTAGTCTGGAGAAAAGGAGACTTTATAGCTCTCTACAACTATAATACCTGAAAGGAGGTTGTAGCGAGGTGGGCATCATTCTCTTCTCCCATGTAACAAGTGACAGCACAAGAGGAACTACACTTAGGATGTGCCAGGGGAGGTTTAGATTGGATAGTAGGACACATTTCTTCATGGAAAGGTTTATCAAGCATCAGAACAGTCTGCCCAGGGAAGTGGTTGAGTTACCATCCCTAGAGGTGTTTCAAAGACATGTAGATGTGGAACTTAGGGACATAGTTTAGTTGTAGACTTGGTAGTGTTAGGTTTACAGTTGGAGCTGATGGTGTTAAAGGTCGTTTCTAATCTAAATGATTCTATGATTCTCTAAATCTGAACCTTTAACATGAAGGAGGAAGAAACTGAGAAATTCGAGATAATCAGTAGGAAGACCCGCCAGTGAGCTCAGTGCTGATCCACTGAACTGAGGAGAAATAATTTGAAGTGCCAGAAGAGTCTAATGACAAAAGCTGGTATTTTTGGTGTCCCGAACTGCTGCCTTGAGAAAGCGAGGGCTGGTTCATACAAACATAGTTCAAGAGAACGAATTCAAACTGGTTCATTTGCTTTTAAAGATCTATGTCTGTTTTACTTGCATGTGTTTCCTAGAAGCACAGGAACAGGTTATTAGGCCTATTTTCTGCCTTTTTACTTCATGATAGAGAAATGGAGTTGAACATGGTGCTGGCAACCTGACCAGAATCAGTTCCCATCACAAGCTGTGTTGGGGCTAGATCAGGACATGTTTTTTTTTCTCTAATCTTAATGATACCCATCCAGACGCAGCCTAGTGTGAATGGCGTGTACAGATTATGCCACTTAGTTACACAGGTGAGCTTTTAGAGAACTCTGTTATAGATTTGTAAAAATGTATAGACTGGATCCTGGGTTTGCTAAAGTTGAAAACTCAACTTGGCTTTGACAGAACTGATTTCTAAGCTTTAAAAGCACAATGGAAAAAAAAAAAAAATTGTAGGGAGTTGAAATGTGAAGAAAATGAAAATCATATATTTTTGAGGAAGAAAGGGAAGAAACATTTTCTTGAATAGAATTTTTATGAAATCACATTTTATGGTAGTAATTCTTAACCCTGGAATTGCCATTTGTGACTCCCTTGTCAGCTGGGAAATTAGCTGACACAAAACTCAAGGTGCATTTCAGCCTCTGTCTCTTGTTTATACAACGTATGTCTCGGTTTCTGTGTTGAGAAATTCTGAGTCTCTTCCTTGTCACACCATAGTCCATTACCTGCAGACTGCAAAGTCATTTTCAAAGTGTCTTAACAGGTTAAACTAAATTCAGGGATGTTAATGAGCAGACCCCCAAGTGCCTGACATGTCTTTGGGTGTCTTTGACACACTAAACCCATCTGCAAATGGGCAAAATATCTCTTTGCATTGGGCTTCTTATGCTGACTGGGAGGTAGCCTTGAATGTCTCTTCCCACACCTACCCTGAATGTCAGGATTTTTTTAACGTAAAAAGAGTCAGAACCATAACAGTTTTTTGCCATGAAGAAATTTTATGAGCAAGTTATATTCTGTAATTTCTACTTTATTACACATATGCTATTATTCACTGTAGAAACAGAAACAGCCTGATATTTTTTTTTTTTCCCCCCACAGACTGTCTAAATATATCTCACTAGTACAGTGGGACATGTTTGATCCTGAGATGACTTGATCTTACTAATGTTCTTTTACAAATATGTTCCATTAAGAGATCTACTAACACAACAAATATTTATTTTCTTTTTCATTTAGTCACTTTTTTATTTACCACTATTCTGTTTAATTCCCTTCTGTCTGGGTAGCTTTAAAGCACTCCTCCTGTTTCCTGTATGCGCTCTCCAAACTTACCTGCTGTCACATGCTATGGGGGCAGAATTATTGTCAGAGCTCCTCTCCATTCTCCTGTGCCTTTTGCTGAAAGATGAAGAGAACACCATATGCCATAGTGGTATAACACTTTTGTATTCAAGTAAGAAAAATAAAGCAAAGAAACCAAATCCTCCAATGTTTCAGGCAAATAGAAGAATAAACATGATATTTTAATATATAGCTTCATGAATTGAGTTCTCCATCTACTTTGTAGAAATGCAAAAAAAAACCCAACATACAGTTTCTGTGATTCTGTGATTCTGGCATCATTAGATTTTTTAAATGGTGTTACAGAATCTTTTGAGATCCTTACAATGCCACAGTCTTCCTATGCTATTTATGCAGAGAACAATCTTCACACGTGTCTGAGAAACAGAAATGCTGCTTGCATATCTCCTCATAATTAAAGCAGATTATTTAAATCTAGTGAGTTATGCTTATTTAGGACACCAGCAAGACCAAGATACAATGACAAAGGATTTTGATTTAAAATTGCTAAGCTGCTTGGAAAGGCAGAGATGGCAAACACTGTTCCACAGAATGATATCTGACTCGAGCTGTCATACAGACCGCTTTGAAATCTGAAAAAGCCTGGTTGTTTTTGTTACTGTTCGTTGCTGCTCACATCTAGACCTGCTGGCTCTGGCTGGCACTGACTACTGAAATGCTGTAGTGTCACAAGTGCATTCTTGCTGGTGCTTTCAGTTAGAATGTCAGCAAAAAAAAAAAAGGGTTTTTAGTTTTTGTTTAAAGCTCATTTTCCTGATATTCCAAACCCAGTTCTGTGGACTCCTGAGCCTCAAAAATCATCTAATCTTCTGGGTACTCATTAAAACTGAAATAAAGATTTTAATCATTCAAGGTTCATTTGTAACATCCACATAAAAAACATCATCACAAATCACATTAACCAGGGTTGCTGTTGACAGACCTTCCAGAAACAAACAATTTAATGGGCTTTTACCCTCAGCTGCATTTCTTTCAGAAGTGGCAGACAACGCCAGGCAGGCTGAGGGACTTACTTCCTCAGGCTTCTCTTTCCTGGCCTTTGTAGGCTGACGTATTTACACCAACAAAATGGTTGCAATGACAGTAATTTTCGTTCTGACTTAGGTCTCCAGGCTACTCATCACATGGTTATCTTTGATTTATAACTGTCGTTGTAGAAATGTGTTCTTTGCCTTAGTGTTTGGTGGTTATGACCTCCCGGATGAGACTGAATCTGTCCTACCTGAACTGGGACATGGATTTGAATCTGTTTTTTTTTTACGTCCTTACGGGACAGGAGGCAGATGACTACAGTGACTACAGCAGGTGACAATCTAAGCGAGAAAGCAGCCTTATGGACCAGACTAAAATGAAAAAAAATATGTGAATTTAGGACAGCATGTTCTTTGCTTGTGATGCTGTTGAAGGCTACACAGAAAGGCTACTTTCCACCAGGTACTCAGATATTCATATTTGAAAGATTACACAGAACTACCACTGTGCTAGAGATGACCTGTTTCACCACTCCATATTTCACAATTATTATTATTTTCAATTAATTTTAGTACTTGGATCAACTGTACATCAACTGTAATGAAACGGAAACTGTCCATTTGTGCCATAGATTCTGGCAACTTCTTTTCCATCTTTCTTGTCAATATGCAACTTATTTACACTAATAAAATTCTCGGCTTTCCTGGTATCATTTTCATATTCAGCAGTACCAATTTGTTTTTTAAGGCAATGGTAACAGCTCTATCTTTTGTTTTTCCTTCTACCTTAGCCTGGACAACAATTTTTAGCTTTGCTAATGTGTGAGCTGTGCATCAATTTTCTTTCAAAGCTCTCAGTGTATCCATTGACTTGAAGACAGTATTTTGATAATCCTTTGTGAATAATATTCCTTTCTCTTACAGATATTCAGATTTTAAGATCAATTACATCTGCAGTACATGTTTTCTTGATTCTTTCTCTGCTGAAAATGGTAGACAGGAACGTAATTACAATAGGGAAATGACATGCAAGGCAAATGCAGCTTTTACATTTACTGAAGTAATTTATCACGGTAATAGTGTAACAACGGTCGAACAGAGCATGATAAAAACATCCTTGCATAGTTCCTTGCAGGTTTTTCTGTGCTGAATAATGGAAAGGGCCTGACTGTGGTAGTGCTGCATTGCAATCTTGTGTGACTGGAGACCCTTCATTTACACACCCTGGTCCTGGTATCTAGCGTGGGTTTGGTGGCTGCTGGTTGGTTCTACCAAACCTTAATTTGTGTCACTAGTAGACTCTTTAACTTCTACTTGCAGTTCATCTGAAATAAATGTCTGCCCTGTAAAGAAAGCATGATTTGTAGTCAGAAGAAAGCTAGTAAATCTGAGTTTTGGGCTATTTGGCCATCTTGTCACAAACTCATACAGTTTTATTAAAGCGGGTGAGGTAAGCAAGATGGTTTGAAATTATTTTATTTTATTTTGTTTCTCAAAATACTATACTTGTAAGAGGGCAAATATTTCTGTGTCTTGTCTGAGAATTAGATGAAGAGATAAGATTACAGGACAAGCAGTCAGGCTCTTCCCACTCAGGTTGGCACTGGATGTGTTGGAAATGCTACCATGTCACTGTACCCACAGCATAGCAATATCAATGCAAGACCTCACAGGAGGGAAAAGTGATTTTGTGTAAAATAAAAACCTGAAGCAGAACAAGTTTCAATAGCTGCCATTCACAGCCTGATGTTCACCAGAGACATGTGTTTATGAAGTGGGTTCTGCTGCCAAGGGCCTGGGCTGAGGTGTTCAATCCACCCCACCAGCAGCCAGGTACTGGGTGACTGCAGAAGACAGCAGAGAAAGGACACCAGCTGACCAGTCCCCCTCAGGTCTCTGAGGTTTTTCTTAAGTTGGGGACCATGTGCAGGCTTTGGATATGCTTTATTTGCAGTGTGTTGGATCTGAAAGTGATATTTGTGCTTGTTTCAAGTATATTCTTTTGAGATACAAGAGAATAAATCTTGATATGCAAGAAAATACATTCTGAGATACATCTAAAGTGCTGATTTGAAAGCCCTGACCTACCATCTTGCAGAGTCTGATATTTATTTTAACTGTTACTTGTTGTTCTGCTGCAGTGGTAACTATTTTTTTCCAACATACCAGAAAATTCAGCAAGACTCAAGCTGTTATCCTGAAGAGGAGGTCCTGTTTGTTCATCTGTGCCGGGAGATCCTATCAGATAAGATAAACCTGAGGCAGTATCAGGATTCTGCTAACCTCATGTCTGCTGCTGGATACACAATGACAAGTGAAGCCACACCTTCACACAATTCAAGAAAATGAAGGCAGCAATCTTCAAGACCTGGAAAAAGCAGCTCACTTTCAGTGTGGCACAACAGACCTGCTATCATGGGGCACTTCAGTAGATTTTCAGATGGGAGTTAACCATCATCTCTTTGTTTCTGACCTCTGAGTTCTGGGACTGACTGCTTTTGACTAGGAGTCGTGTTAGTCTGGATTTTAATTTCTAATATAATAAAATCTAAAGAGTAAGATATTATTTATGAATAATATCTCAAGTCAGATTACACGCAGGCAACCAAATACAAAATTTCAGGTCACCTGTGAGACAGTCTGAAGTCAGTAAGTGAAAAATATATATGCAAATAAAAGGCATAAAAATGCTAAATCTGACCTGAAATAGCTAGAGTTGTTCTCTCCCATACAATATGTATCATCTTTAACAGCATGGTTAATTGAATCTGATAAGTAGCTGGGACTGTCTTCTTCTCAAAATAACTTCTGCTATTTCATCACTTATTTCATGGTCAGACTAACTGCTGTGATATGCTGCAGCACAATAGCTGGCCTTTGTGCCCAAACAGCAGGGTTTGTGCCCAACAAATTTCTTTAACAGTAACCTGCCTGAAGTGCAAACAACACATTTTTCCATTCTGAAAAGTAGCAATGAGCTAGCCTTACATTTCTGACTCTCCACCTCTTTTATCTGTGTTTGAGAAATAAATCACATTCCACTGCTGGATTTGATTAGGATACTAAGCTCTCTAGAGCGTTGAGTGTGGGTAGGAGCTTCCTGGGCAGAAAGGCTGTAGCCTCTCCATAGACAGGAGTTGTTGCATGTTCATGATACCTAGTTGTGTGATGCTGCCCTGAGAGTGTGACTGCAAAGTCCCTTTAGATAGAGCTGAATCTTCCTTGGTAGAATACATGAAAAGCTACACACAGAAACTATACACACCTGGGGGTGTATTCTAACTTAATAACTCAAAGCAGTGACTTCTATTCAGCTCTCTCAGCCCTATGATGCCCAGCTTGCCCCGAGCTTTGGAAGATTGTTTTGCTTGGCCATGGCTTGAAGACATCTTTTCTCAATGGATGATTGCTGCTGACAACAGCATATAAGTATTCTTTGTGTGCTAAGATTTTTGAAGTCAAAAATATTTTTTCTGGGTCTATGGGACAAATAAAAGAAGAACTTTCACCTAAATGATGCTGTTGATTTTTACAAAATTCCTTCTGTTTGAAAAGATGTTAGTAAGAAAGCCTTGGTGCAGTGCTAGAAGATGGAAGAAAGAAATGTATAGAGAAGAGTTAACAAACAAAGAGAGACAAATAGCCTCTTACCTTGAACACTACATCACAATTTTTGCTTCACTGGAGAACGATGGGAACTCTCTTTTAAGGTAAAGAGAGTGTATAAAATATATATCAGCACTATTGACATAAAAGAAAGTCTAAAAGATACAGAAGGGAAAAATATGTTCCTTATTTGTCCTGTTATTTTATTGATGTGTTAGGGATGTATATATTAACAGTGTTGTACGTACTATTCTTATTTTCCTTCCAGATAACAATCTTCACTACATTTTAATAATTCTTTGATGTTTCTGTTAAAAAGCTGAAACTGTCAGGGCTATGGCGCTTTATCTTTCTGGCTGTTTTCCCTATCACACCCCCCCCCCCCCCCCAACCACTAAATAGAAAAAAACCTCACTGTGCTTGGTATTTTTATTAACTCTAGATTTTCTAACAAGATCATAAACAAAACCCTGTCTAAGTTTCTGTGCAAATATTATTTAGTAATCACTAGTGAAAGTTTTCATCCAGTTATTTCCTTTGAAGTACAACCTCAGATTCAGCCAATTAATATCTCTTGTCAGAATATGTCACCCATTTACATAAACTTTATTTGAACTACTAGCTTCACTTAAAACACATTGCTGTTTTGACAGCACAATAATGACAAACAAACCAGAAGAGCAAAGGACACCCATTACAAGAGGTCCAAGAAAGTATTTTATTAATTTTGCACATTCCAACTTCCTCTATATTTTGTACTGTAAATAGACTATCAACATAGTTTTAGGGCTGAATTTTGCCACATTCAATTTGTTACAAAGTCTCTTGATGTTTTCATGAATAGATTGCCTACTTGTCTAAGCTCTAATTATTTTCTTCATTTAAAAGAATAATCCTATGAAATCTATGACAATGCTAATTAGCTCATACCAAAAGGGATGTCTTAACCTCTGCAGAATACACACACGCTCTTAATTAAAGATGAGTTATTTCAAATGTGAAGGTAGGTTGAATTGGAGGGTCTTATTTATAATTTCAAGTCTGCTTTTGCTTATATATTAGAGACAATCTCTGAATTTGGTGTTTGCAAGGGAGAGGAACTGCTGTATTGTTAAGACCGGTGCTGGTCTGACAAGTCAGTCCAAGTGCCGTTCACAATATATTAATGTCTCATTCAACCTCATCATGGAGCAGAGATCCCAGGCACGGATCTCTGGTGGCTGCAGGAGGACACTCTTTTGTTTCACTTGCAAGTCCCCTGAGTCACCCATTTCAGGAGGATCCTGGTAGTTCTCAGACATCGCTGACTTCTGGGAAGCAGTATTGAGCAACAACCTCTTCATTTCACTTGCTAGCACCTATCACATCCAGTATCCTTATGTTGAGAAATACTGGTATAACCATGTTAAAAGAATTTTTGACCTTAAATATGACCCCCCCCAGCATATTCAGATGTGTTCATGAAATACGTAAACTAGCTATACTTCTAGATAATAAATCTTAACACAAGTGTTATCTGCATTTGGAAACTGCAACATGATTGTCTGGGTTAGCAAATGTGTATTGTTTGAGGTTGTTATTGGGGTTTGTTTGTTTCTTATTTGGGTTCTATTTACATAACAGTGTTCAACTCTGATGAACAGTCAAACATTTGAGTAAAATCCAAGCCTTTTTTTTTTAGTTTGTAACAAACTATAAGCTCATCTTGTTGTTCTACACCAGCAAACTAGTTTCTGTTAAGCATAAAACTGCTTAAAAGGGTATTTTAATATGATTGCTCCATCCATGTATTAACATCTTGGCTACCACAATGTTGTAGTTCTTGACAGAATCCCTTATAAGCAAGGACTGTTCTTAGTGTTACACTTATCATTAGTCTAAGGTAACCTGTTTGAGTTTTGTTTTGTTTTATTTTGTTGTTTTCTTTTTCATTCATGACCCCAGAGGATGTCAAAATTGCATCCCTGAGTAGTGAAAGGGATGTTCACATCCCACTGCTGTACATATAAAACTGGAATCTCCCCTATTTCAGTTACTTGTAAAATATAGTCAAGTATGTTTGTATTCAAAAGGGTACTTGCAGACTGAGATAAACACAGAGCTTAAAATAATTTAAGACAACAATATGCAATATGAGTCACATTTCCAATAGACATAATGCATCTACTTTGAAAGCAGAGGACAGTCTCACCACTGCTTATACAAAAAACGAAAAAGGGTAAGAATAAGGGTTCTTCCTGATAGCAGATAGTATTTTTTCTTTATACTATTCACTCTCTTTTGTGTAAGAAAGAATCATCTGTCAGGGATAACAAAAAGTCCTTCTTCAAATATGTTAATAACAAAAGGAAGGGCAAGGAAAACCTCCGTTCTCTGTTGGACTCTGAGGGAAATATAGTTAACAAGGATGAGGAGAAAGCTGATGACACCAAGTTGGGAGGGAGTGTCAACCTGCTGGAAGGCAGGAGGGCTCTGCAGAGGGATCTGGATAGACTGGAAAAATGGGCTGATTCCAATGGGATGAAATTCAATAAGGCCAAGTGCCGGGTGCTGCACTTTGGTCACAACAACCTCCTGCAGCGCTACAGGCTGGGCGCAGAGTGGCTGCAGAGCAGTCAGACAGAAAGGGACCTGGGGGTACTAATTGACAGGAAGCTCAACATGAGCCAATAGTGTGCCCAGGTGGCCAAGAAGGCCAACGGTATCCTGTCCTGTATCAAAAATAGCGTGGTCAGCAGGACAAGGGAAGTGATCCTTCCCCTGTACTCTGCATTGGTGAGGCCACACCTGGAGTATTGTGTTCAGTTCTGGGCCCCTCAGTTCAGGAAAGACATTGAAGTGCTGGAGCGGGTCCTGAGAAGGGCAACACGACTGGTGAAGGGACTTGAACATAAGACCTATGGGGAGAGGCTGAGGGAGCTGGGGTTGTTTAGTCTAGAGAAGAGGAGGCTTAGAGGTGACCTCATCACTCTGTATAACTACCTGAAGGGAAGTTATAGCCAGGTGGGGATTGGTCTCTTCTCCCAGGCAGTTAGCAACAGGACAAGGGGGCATGGGCTTAATCTCTGCCAGGGGAAATTTAGGCTGGATATTAGAAATAAATTCTTTACAGAGAGAGTGGTCAGGCATTGGAATGGCCTGCCCGGGGAGGTGGTGGACTCGCCATCCCTGGAGGTTTTTAAACTGAGATTGGACATGGCACTTAGTGCCATGATCTAGTAAACGGACTAGAGTTGGACCAAGGGTTGGACTTGATGATCTCTGAGCTCTTTTCCAAACCAGTCGATCCTGTGATTCTGTGATCTTTCTTTACCTGGGTGGTATTTTGGTGGTGTGGTTACCTTAAAGTGAACATATTTATGTTTGTTTAGAAATGTGACAGATATTGAAATAGTTTTTTTTTTTTTGTATGGCTCAATCAATGTGATCTTTTAGTACACATAATTTGAAGGAATCTTTGCAACTAATCAAGGTTTTTCATTTTACAATTTCTTTGTGATACAAAGGAAGACATAGTGTTGTACAAGATCTCTTCCACTGCCCTGGAATGAATAGAGTACTTAATTTTCTTCACATGGAACAATAAAAAAAGACCTCATTTCCTCATGATTACTTCCTCTCAGCAATTATGTGTAGTACTTGCTATCACTGAGGAAAGCAGAGGATGTGGCACTGGTCTTATTGATGAACTCCGTTGTAGAAGAGCAGCTAACAATTTTAGACATTAGAATTGAGGTTCATAGAAGAGTAATTACATCTGAATAAATGAAAAATTGAAAGACTGCTTTCAGTTAGTCAGATAAAGTAAAAATAATAAAGAGCTGCAGATCAGCTGCACTACCATTATGTTTACTTAAAACACCTGGATTATTTAAAAAGTTAAATTAGTCTACTTCTGCTTAACTTGCACTTTGCTACTCTTACAGAGGAAGACTAGAAACATTTTAAAGATGACTTAAGTCAACTTGTATCATTTTTTAATGGTATAATGGCTGTCTCCTCACACTTTTCCTGTCCCCACATGTGTGTTGTGCTCCCTTCCCTTCCCTTCCCTTCCCTTCCCTTCCCTTCCCTTCCCTTCCCTTCCCTTCCCTTCCCTTCCCTTCCCTTCCCTTCCCTTCCCTTCCCTTCCCTTCCCTTCCCTTCCCTTCCCTTCCCTTCCCTTCCCTTCCCTTCCCTTCCCTTCCCTTCCCTTCCCTTCCCTTCCCTTCCCTTCCCTTCCCTTCCCTTCCCTTCCCTTCCCTTCCCTTCCCTTCCCTTCCCTTCCCATGCTCCCTCCCCTCCAGCCTGGGCTACACTATCTGCCCATTCGGGCAAATATAAATTCCCCCATGAGTCAGTTTGACTCAGTAAAATCTCAGAACACTACTCAATTTTCCTGCTGGCTTATTCAACACTCCAGTGTTGAAAGGGTGCCAGAGCTGGCACAAGATACATAACTAGATTTTATGGCCAGAGGAAATGCAACAAGATGAAAACGAAGGAGATGGTTTGGCAGGTCTGCACCATTAATTTACATTATTACATCTTCCCAAATCAATTCTTCAGAGAATTTCTAGATTTGCCGGGAAAATGGTATGAGGGGAAAAAAGAACTGGCAGTTCCTCCAGTGAACAGCAAGGAGTCGTGAGTGCTGACGGCCCAGTTGCAGGAGGAAAAAGAGAGAGACATGGTTAAATCCTACCCTCCACATTGACCTCAAACGCAAGAGACTTCTACAATAAGAAGTAATTAATGTTATGCTGGATGATTAAAAATGTAAAGATGAAATTGTAGAAGCAAAAATCAGAAAGACTAAGATGGAGAACAAGATAAAACTTGCAAAGAAATTTCATGTGTAGGAAAAAGCATCTGTAAGGCTGCCATAAAAATACTGGGTGAGCCAGTAAAGATTTGTTCTGCTGTTCAGCAAATTGGGCAAGTTTTTGACAGATAACGCTGAAGAGGCTAAAATGTTCAATTACTTTTTGCATCTGCCCTCTGTAAAAAAGTTAGCTGCAGCACAGCAGACACTGATAACTGGTAAAAGAGGAAAGTGCTCACCCTCTAGTAATGAAGAGAAATGTTTACACATTGGCTGGGCTTGAGGAAATACTGAAATGCTTAAAGAATGGATCAATGAAGTCTCAGGTCTGTTTATGCTCATCTTTGAGAGCTTACAGAGTACAGGGAATGTGCTGCACTACTAGAAAAGGAAAGAACAGGCCTATCTTTGAAAAAAAAAAAAAACAAAAGGAGGACCTGGGACTGATTGAATGGCAGTTTTAGATTCAACTACTGAAAACATACAGAAGCAAATATGCTGTTTATTTGAAGGAAGTTAAAATTTAATAGGAAGATGAGCAACAGCCAACATGTCTTTCTCTAGAACAAACTGTGTCAAACCAATCTAATTACTTACTTTGATAAAGTAAAAATCTTTGATGTCAGAGGGGAAATAACAAATGTCAGTTATTTTAATTTTAATGTCTTTAGTGCTTCTCTTATTCTCATTGTGAATCTCATTCTCTGCAGGTCTTTAAGAAAGCACTAAACTGCTCTCTGCCAGAGATGTTGTAAGCATAGTCAATCCTGTACTCAGGAGAGAGGTTAGCAGGAGAGGTTAGGGCTGGTGATATCCAGTCAAGCTTTTCTGAATCTCCGATAAGTTAAAGTGTAGATTCAATTATATTTTCACTTTTCACAACAAACCAGAAAATAGTACACGGGCCTTAAATGAAAATCAGCTTGGATACATTTGATGTGATTGCAAGGTAGTTATGCTATTCAAATACACAGCACTATGAGCAGTATTTCCTATTAAGAGTAATAAAACAATGTTAACTAGGGCCACCTTAAAATGGAGCTACTAATTGCTATGGGATTTGTATTGTTTTACTGCACAAGTCTAAGGCTGAATCATCTTCAGTGCAACCAACAGTAACCCAAGTGTCAGAAGCTTTTTCCCTTTCTCAAAATAGACATGTAAGAAATATAAATGTAAAAGTCCTGTAGTAGTTGCACATTCTCCTGAGCCTTCAATAGGGCAGTTGATGGCTCCCTAGCACCTTTTGTACCCCATCATCCCTGTCCCCCTACACACCCAGAGTGGAACCAATGTGCTGACAGTCAGATCACTCCCCTACCCCAGGGCAAGGTGACTTCACCTCCACCAGCTGGTGGGGCAGGAGGGGTGGGACCCTAGGTTAATTGACAGGGTCCTGAACAAAGAAGGTGCCCAGAGAAGCTAAGAAGCTTCCGGACTATGTTGTAATCTCCATAGGCAGATCTGACCAGGCTATAAAACAGGGTCCCCATTGAAGAGTCCCTTTGAGTGGTCTTCTCGGAGCAGTGGGTCTGTGAACTGGAGCCCTCCCATTAGATTGGGATGCCATCTAAGGAAACTTTCTGGGATTAGAGAGCATCTCACCTCATTGTTTGGGTGAGTGGTTATTTACTGGATGTATCTTTGGATGAGTCCTTGCCTAACCTAGGCAAGCATGAGTACTTGCCTAACCCAGGTGAGTGATTATTTCTTGTGGGTGCCCTCAAATGAAAGGCCTCTGGTTTTGTTTCCTGTGAGTATATGAGTGCAAATTGTGGATCCTTATTATTCTTATGTTGTCGTACCCCCAAACACTCCTCAACTGATGTCTGAACCTGTATTTCGTGTTGTCGGAGTGCTAAATGATTGTATAAATTCTGTTCCTAGTTAGTTTATTGGCTACACTTTTCTGGCTAGAATAAAGTCTGGTTTGGAACCAGTTGTCCAGCTAAAACTGACTTTTGGGGTGCCTCCATGACAAGTTACTTCATGCATGCATGTAGTATCAGCTCTTCCTAATGCTTAGGGATCGAGGTAGGAAAGTTAAACAATGTTATAGATAAAGTAGCATTTTCCCAGACAGAAAATGTCATCCTGTGGCCTGACTCTTTTGACAAGGATACTTTGTTTCTGATTAAACTAATGTGTTTCTGGAAAGTGGTTAAATGTTACTATGACAAGAGCAATAATGATAAAATTACTAGAACTCTATATGAACATTAATTAGTATGGTACTGATTGACAAATAATTCCTGAAGAATCAAGAGAAGTATTTAATAAAGCTTCTAATGATGCCCCCAAGTTTTGAGGACTTTCTTCATGCTACCAGTATAAACAAATTAATGTAATAGTGTGTCAGTCTTTATTTTAATCTCCAGAATGCTTTTAATGTTTAGTCTTGGTCTATATAATGTGAATGAAAAATCAGCCAGTAAAAATGTTCTAAAAACTGTGTTTGATTTCTGTCCTTTTAGAAACATATTTGTTATTCTGTCTCTTCAACCCTAAACTTACACAGACTAAAGGAAAAATTTCATAGCACCATCAGGCAGAGAGCTGGTGGAAAATTAACTGGGAAATGTGAAACAGTCCTTGCCAAAAAACAATGATGTTTCCTGTTACCTCTGTTAAAGATTTTCTCTATGTATAAGGTAAACTTGCTCTCTAGTTTGGTTTCATTTATACAAGATACTTAAGCGTGTCCATATCTTTGATCATATATGACTACTTCTAAGACTCACCTTTAGTTCTTAATGTCACTCAGCATAAAATTCTGATTTGGTAGCAGAGAATTGTTTCAACTGACAGTTTTTAAGCAAAAGGTTATACTTGAAAGTAAAGGAGAAAAGCAAATTGTCAGAGGCACGGAAACATCAGGAAGGACCACACAGTTCTGGTGAAATTCTAGAGGTAATTTGAGCAGGAGTCTCCTCAAAGAAAGATGCTTAATAACATCAGAAAACTGCAACACAGACACAGTAAAGTAATGCATGGCTTGAAAGTTCAGAGCACTGTGAAGTTTGCTTTCATCTCCAGGGTAAAGCAAATTTACATGCAGAGAATGAGAAAAGAGAACAAGGATTCAAACAAAGGAAATCTTGCTGCTGAGTTACCTTTTGCCACAGAGCTCATGAAAATGTGGTTTATTCATAGGCATCCTTTCACAGGATATGCACCATAGTAGGCATCAGCATTTTCACTCCGAAGGTTGAGAATAATTTTCTCAAAATTTAGGCTGTACATTTAGAAATATTTGTATTTCTACTTTTAGCCATATTAGGTGTCTAACTTGGGTGTGACATAGGAAAGAATAGTTAGGACTCTGAGTTCTTTATATCTGGAGAGAGACGGGCACTTCCCTATGTCTCATTTCTTGAGCAGAGAGTGCACAAGGATAGCAGCTTTATTAGATGTAACTATATTGACTCTATTTATATATCGGTGACATTTACCCTGATATATTAAAGTTTTTAAAACCTGTTCTTTGCACATTATGAAGCCAATTGCTGAGTGGTGCACCCAGCAAGTTTGTTTGGTGTAAACATTTCCTAAGACCCTCATTAAACAGTAACCATGTAAGCTTTCAACATGCAACTGTGAGGCACCTATGGGTCCCAGGATCATTCCAGGTGTCTACCCTGGGATTTCTGATGGTGTTGTAGATAAGGAATAGTACCTCAGCAAGTGATTGCAATCTTAAGATCATATGCAGAATATCCTTCCATGTGTTAGGAAAGGTGAATGGAAAGAGACAGAAAAGAAAGCAGATATGTGGAAGAGGTGACTCTCTTGTGGCTTCAGTGCCTATGTCATTGCCAGCAGCATCTCACATGGCAGCAGTGATATCAGTGACACTGACTATGCACCTGAGCATAAACATTTGTTCCCTCCCCGTCATGTTCCTCCTCCTTTACCTTGATGGGCTACTTGGTGGGCAAAGGAAAGAGAACCAGTGCCCCAGGCAGGGCAGCTGCAGGAAGAACTCTGGTCTGAGCTGTCTTGTGAGATGCTTGACTGACATCAGGAGCATATTTGATGATGCTGTCACAAGCACAGTCCTCGCACTGTAATTTTATTAATTTTATTATATCAGGCAGATATATCTATAAGCCTAAAGAAATGAAAGATGTCTCTGCCATTGCCACCTGAATAAGAGTAACACCTGTGTTTGTATAGAAGGAAAACAGACTTCCAAAATATATAGCCCACTGTTAAACAGAAGAGGTGAATCAATCACCAACAGTGCTGAGAAGACAGCGGTTGCCTACACTTTCTTCACATTTGCCTTTACCAACACTGTTGGGCCTCACTGTCAGTGAAGGAAGAGTTGGTGTGTGAACTATTATAGGCTCCTGACTCCTACAAATCAATGAACCCTGACCATGTCCATCCAAGGATGTTAAGAGAACTGACTGATGTTGTTTCAAGGCCACTCCTTACAATCTTTGAGAAGCTGTGGAGATCAAGAGACTTCACAGAAGACTGGAACAAGACTGGTGTTACCACCATCAACATGAAGGTCTTAAAGGAGGGTCCAGGATGTTATAGGCCCATCAGTCTTTCTTCAGCCCCTGCAAAAGTTATGGAAAGAGTGCTCCTGAGGACTAGCACAAGTCAAACGAAGCCCCTGATTGGAAAAAGCCAGCATGAATTCACTGAGAGCAAAATGTACTTGACAAGCCTGATCAACACCTATGACAAAGTAATCTGCTTTGTTGATGTGGGGCGAGAGGTGGACATTGTCTACCAGGATTTCTCCAAAGCTTTCAGTATGATTTCCCACAGCCTCCTCCAGAGAAACTGGTGTGTTATGGTCTAGACAAGTGGTCTGTGCAGTGGGTGGGAAAGTGGCTGACAGGTTGTACCCAAAGGGTGGTGGTAAATGACTCCTTTTCAAACTGGCAACCTATCCTGAGTGAGGTCCCTCAGGGATCATTATTCAGCCCATATAATATCTTCATAAGTGTTATGTATGATGGCATCAAGTGTACCCTGATGAAGTTTGCTGATGGTGTCAAACTGAGTGGGGAAGCAGACACTTTGGAAGGTAGAGCCACCCTGCAGGATGAGCTGGATAGGCTGAAAGAGTGGGCTAACAAGAACCTTATGAAGTTCAACAAGGACAAGTGTAAGGTCTTGCACCTGGGAAAAGATAAACCAGGATGTGCAGTACAGGCTGGGATCTACCTGTCTGAGGAGCTCAGTGGAAAGGCACCTGAGGGTCCTGGTGGACAACAAGCTCAATATGAGTGAACAGTGTTCTGCTGTGCCATCACCAGCAGAGACAAAGAAGTCATTGCCCTGCTCTACTCAGTGCTTGTCAGGAGACACCTGGAATACTTCATTCAGTTTGGTCCCTGCTATCCAAAAAAGATGTGGATAGGCTGGAAAAGGTCCAGAGAAGGGCCAAAGAGATACTCAAAGGACTGTGATGCTGCTAGATGAGGAAAGACTGAGAGAACTAGTTTTATTCAGCCTTAAAAAAATAAGGTTTAGGGAACACTTCATCAGCATGTTCCAGTATTTAAAGGGTGGCCACAAAGAAGATGGAGATTTCATTTTATACAAGGAGTCACATGGAAATGATGATCAGTAATGGGTACTTCTTCCTCCTGGGGAGATTGGGGTTGGACACCAGAGGGAAATTTTTTGGACACTATAGTAGTGAAAGAGACACCATTGTCTATGTAGAGATAAAACAACAGAGAAAAGAGAGTGAGAGAGGGCAATTTGTGGTGCATTGGTGCATTGGCAAGGAAGACTCAATGAAATTGTCCAAGAAATTTCCTGTCTGGTTTCAGAGGCACTGAAAGGGAGTTGTCCTCTTGTATCTCAGAAGTCAATGCATGCATTCTTGCTTAAGCTGCATGAAGTCCATACAGTAAAGATGGAAGGTATTAATTTTTAATGTTTTCTTCCTCCCATAGGGACCATGTACAGAAAAGCCATATGAAGTTATGGTGTGAAAGCAGAACATAATCAAGGTTTTATTTACAGATTTATTTATTTATTTATTTATCTATTTATTTATTTCCAGAAAGAGGATGTTATTTTGTGTTTCTTTGGCAACTGGTAGTGAGATAAGCAAAGCAGCAAGCGATAGTAGGAATGCTCAGATAATAGAGAAACATACTCTTTTTCATTTCTGTTCTCTTCTCCCCAGAGCATGCCACTTCCTTTCAGTTTCAGTGAATAATTAGAAAATGGAAGACAACTCCAGTTCTGCCTTAGCAGAGCATGTAGACCAGGAACCAGGCTTGTTTACCATTATCAGGGCTTGACATGTCACTGCTCCCTGTGTAGTCCAAAAGAACAGTGTAATAATTTATTTTCAAACTTACAGTTAAAAATAAAGGAAATCAACAGAGGACACCAGCATGTTCATTGCAAAATGTTAATTAGCAAGTCCTCTTTTTACTAACTGCAGATCAAGTGGAAAAACATTGATTTACATGGATGGCAAACAGCATTAAAGGAATGCTTATTATTTGGAAAAACTCTGAAAATACGGCACTTAGTAATAACAGGGTGTGCATTTGAAGGCTGTTGGCATATTTTAAGCATTGGCATATTTTAAAACATTTAGATAAAAGACAGTGCCTTATTAATGCACACCCTGGCACTGTGCATTGCTGTTGGAAGTTGAACACAATATTTTGCTTTTCATTTTTATGAAAACATTAGAATCAGACTTTTAATGGTTTATAAACATATGTTCTGAGGTTGAATGCTAATGGTGAAAATGTTAGGAAATACAAAAAGGAAAAATATTATTTTGGCAAAAGGAAAAACAACTGGAAAAAATACTTCCTTTGTGGAATACCAGGCATAAAGGTCAAATAGTGAGAGCATTGCACAGCAATCTAACATGCTGCTTTGGAAAAATCTCAAATAACTCATAAAACTGTGACTGTATTACTTACAGGAGAAGTACTACGGATATTCTCATTTTGTCATTTCTAGCCAAAACAAACACAGTAATGTTTGTATCTGTTTTTTCCATGGGCATATACTGTGCTGTGGCAGTTGCACTTGGTCCCCTGAGAACTCGTGTGTGTCAGTTGCACATCCCCCTCTGACAACTGGTGTGTGTCAGTTGCACATCCCTCTCTGAGAACTGAAGCCTTCAGTGGGGCAGTTAATGTCTCTTTTGTGGGACCCGAAATTGATTGACAGGGTCGTTAGCAGAGGAGAGGCCCAGAGAAGCTGAGAAGCTTCTGGAGTGCCCACAGCCAGATCAGATCAGACTATAAATGGGGCACCCGCTGAAGATCCCCTATGAATGGTCTTGGAGCAGCGGGTCTGCTGAGCGGGAGCCCTCCCCTTAGACTGGGACGATGTCTAAGGAAAATTTCCATGATAGAGACCACCTCACCTCCTCATTTGGGTGAGTGATAATTTATTGAATATATCCTTGAACAAGTCCTTGCCTAACCAGGCAAGTGTGAGTCCTCGCCTAACCCAAGTGAGTGTTTTTTTTTTCCTTGTGAGTACCCTGGAGTCAGAGGGCTCTGGTTTGTTTCTTGTGAGTGCGTGCATACACACTGTGAATCCTCATTATTCTTAGTTTGCTGCACCCCAATAATCTCCTCAACTGATATCCTAACCTGTATTTTTTTGTTGTTGGAGCACTAACTAATTGTATAAACCCTCTTTTGGTATGTTTATTGGCTGCAGTTTTCTGGACAGAATAAAGTCTGTTTTGGAACTTGTTGTCCACCTGAAAGTGACTTTGGGATGCCTCCGTGACATGAACTCATGGAATAATTTATCCTACAGCTACTGGGCTAAAGTGAGTACAAAATGCACAGTGCAGTACTGTCTTTATATATTTTATTAAGTATTTTTCTTATCTTTTCTAGTTACTTGACCTTTCTGAATAATTTTCCATCCTCCATAATTTTGCTGGACTTTGAAGATGTTTATTGTGGCACAATGACAGTTTTCACCTCCATTTGTAAGTGAAAATTAAACTATGCTTTCAGCATATGAAAGAACAACTGAAAGCTAAATTGGCCCTGTGATGCAAGGAAATATTGCATGGGAAGACAAATCCTATCCCCTCACTAGTGTTTCCCTTGGGTATTCTAGGACTGGGAGAGTGAGAAGGGCCATGTTTTGTTTCACTGCTAAAATTTGCCCAGCTCATTGCATCCCCAAAATACAGAAACAGAGCAACCTGTTTGTTGTTGCAGCTTGCTGTCAGTAGAGCTCAGCTGGCCCTCCACCTTCCCAGGGGGATTTTGTTGTCCTTTTTTACTTTAGAGGTATTAATTACATGCCGGTTGGCTTCACCGTATGGAGAGGTGAGTGGGAAAAATTAATGTGAGCTAAGGCACATAAAAATTTCAACTTATGTTCTGCTAGTAGCCAGACTCCCTTTGTGTTTACACAAAAGCATGTGTGTCTTTAACAGTTCTTCAATTGGCTGGAAAACAGCACAGTCAAATCTAATAGCTGAAGTCTGAAGGCAAAGAAACTCACACTGGAAATAAAGCTGATATTTGTAAAGGAATACATAACTAAATATTGAAACAGTTAGTTGAGAGATGTGATGGACTCTATCTGCCAGCATCTTTACCTCAAGACCAGGCCATTTTCCAGACCAGGTAATACTGAGGTTCTGACTTGATGCTCATGGTAGCTTTTTACTTTCAGATCTGTAAATCTGCAGAACTCAGCATTTTGTAATGGTTGAAAGTGTGTTAGCAAAATAGACTATTACTTCATTTTTTATGTTTTCCAAAGCTTTTGAAAATATTCTAATTTGTTACATGTTTCTTGTATGATGAAAGGCACTTTGATTAAAAGTTTACCCTAGGTAAAGTTCTTAACCAGATATTTGAGCATTGGTTTATGTTTTGTCTTGCCATGAAAATGTATCAGATGCCACCTAATTATTTATAATAAAATGTGTAGCATTTAAGTATCTCTGTCTTTTTAACGCTATTTACTACAAAAGGAATGTATCTATTTACCGTTAATTTTGCAGTGTTTGCAACTGAGTTCAGTGAATTGTCACATTCCTGTATTGTGTGTATATTCCACTTGAGGAGACAGCAAAAACCCTTGTCCTTTAACAGCAGAAGTGTCCAGGAGGCCTGGCCTGACCAACTGAGGGGAAAAAAACAAATAAACCACAATCACCACCAAAAAAAACCCACCTTACAACAGCTTGCCTGCCAGATCATCTTTTATAATGAGCGAAGTCTGTGAGAAGGCTCCCGCTGACTTTGACTGGCTTCAAGGACCCCAAGGATCTGTCTTCTTCAGCTGAAGCCTTCACAAAAAGCTGAGCACTAAAGCTAACAGCAGAAAGGCAAAACACTTGATACTGCTCTACCAGTGCTGTTAATGAAAAAAAAAACACAACAAAACCTTGAAGCTTAGGTCCAAGGACTACCAAAGCAGATGCTTCAGGGGTAGAGGGGACTGCAGCTGGCTGCTCAAGGGAGGAACTGTAAACACTGTGTGAAAGCAGATGCTCTTTCTCCATAAGCAAAGCCAGCATGCTTAACAGTTCCTTCAGGTCACCACCAGGTACAGCTGCTCATACTCACTAACCTGTTCCCACCCCAACATTTCTTTTCAACATCAGGAGATGAACAGATGGCACTTACATATGGGTAACACATTATCCAACTGAATCACAGAATCACAGAATCACAGAATCGACTGGGTTGGAAAAGACCTCAGAGATCATCGAGTCCAACCCTTGGTCCAACTCTAGTCTGTTTACTAGATCATGGCACTAAGGGCCATGTCCAATCTCAGTTTAAAAACCTCCAGGGACGGCGAGTCCACCACCTCCCCGGGCATGCCATTCCAATGCCTGACCACTCTCTCTGTAAAGAATTTATTTCTAATATCCAGCCTAAATTTCCCCTGGCAGAGTTTAAGCCCATGCCCCCTTGTCCTGTTGCTAATTGCCTGGGAGAAGAGACCAGTCCCCACCTGGCTATACATTCCCTTCAGGTAGTTATACAGAGTGATGAGGTCACCTCTAAGCCTCCTCTTCTCTAGACTAAACAACCCCAGCTCCCTCAGCCTCTCCCCATAGGTCTTATGTTCAAGTCCCTTCACCAGTCGTGTTGCTCTTCTCTGGACCCGCTCCAGCACTTCAATGTCTTTCCTGAACTGAGGGGCCCAGAACTGAACACAATACTCCAGGTGTGGCCTCACCAATGCAGAGTACAGGGGAAGGATCACTTCCCTTGTCCTGCTGACCACGCTATTTTTGATACAGGACAGGATACCATTGGCCTTCTTGGACACCTGGGCACACTGTTGGCTCATGTTGAGCTTCCTGTCAATTAGTACCCCCAGGTCCCTTTCTGTCTGACTGCTCTGCAGCCACTCTGCGCCCAGCCTGTAGCGCTGCAGGGGGTTGTTGTGACCAAAGTGCAGCACCCGGCACTTGGCCTTATTGAACTTCATCCCATTGGAATCAGCCCATTTTTCCAGTCTATCCAGATCCCTCTGCAGAGCCCTCCTGCCTTCCAGCAGGTCGACACTCCCTCCCAGCTTGGTGTCATCAGCAAATTTGCTGATGATGGTCTCAATCCCCTCATCTAAATCATCAATAAAGATGTTAAACAGGACTGGACCCAACACTGACCCCTGGGGAACACCACTAGTGACTGGCTGCCAGCTGGATGCAGCCCCATTCACCAGCACTCTCTGGGCCCGGCCCTCCTGCCAGTTCTTAACCTAGCGTAGAGTACACTTGTCCAAGCCATGGGCTACCAGCTTTTGCAAGAGTATATTATGGGAGACAGTGTCAAAGGCCTTGCTGAAGTCCAGATAGACCACATCCACGGCTTTCCCCTCATCCACCAGGTGGGTCACCTGATCATAAAAGGAGATCAGGTTGGTCAGACAGGACCTGCCCCTCCTAAACCCATGCTGGCTGGGTCTGATCCCTTGTCCATCCTGAAGGTGCTGTGTGATTCCATTCAGGATGATCTGCTCCATAACCCTGCCAGGCACCGAGGTCAGGCTGACAGGCCTGTAGTTGCCAGGGTCAGCTCTGCAGCCCTTTTTGTGGACTGGGGTAACATTGGCCAGTTTCCAATCATATGGGACCTCCCCAGTGAGCCAGGACTGTTGGAAGATGATGGAGAGCGTCTTGGCAAGTTCTTCTGCTAGCTCCCTCATCACCTAGGATGGATCTCATCTGGTCCCATAGACTTGTGAGGATCCAGACGGCTCAGTAAATCACCAACTATTTCCTCCTGGAATACAAGGGGCCTATTTGGCTTCCTATCTCTGTCAACCACCTCCAGACATGAGTTGTCCTGAGGGCCACCTGTCTTACTGGTAAAAACTGAGGCAAAGTAGGTATTAAGTACCTCAGCTTTCTCCTCATCTTTGTTAACTGTATTTCCCTCAGAGTCCAACAGAGAATGGAAGTTTTCCTTGCCTCTCCTTTTGTTATTAACATATTTAAAGAAGGACTTTTTATTATCCCTGACAGAATTGGCCAAATTAACTTCAAATTGCACTTTTGTTTCCCTGATTTCTTTTCTGCATGATCTAGCTATTTCCATAAATTCTTCCTAAGTAGCCAGCCCTTTTTTCCACAGTCAGTAAAGTCTCCTTTTATTTCTGATTTTATTCAGAATCTCCCTGTTTAGCCAAGCCAGTTGTCTTCCCCGCTGGCTAGCCTTTCGGCACACTGGTATAGCCTGTTCCTGTGCACTCAAAACCTCCTGCTTGAAGCATGTCCAACCCTCCTGGGCCCCCTTGTTTTTAAGCATTGTTTCCCAGGGGATTCTCTGAACTAGACTTCTGAATAGGCAAAAATCTGCCCTCCGGAAGTCCAGCGTAGAGGTTTTGTTAATGGTTCTCCCTGCGTCTCTGAGTATTGAAAATTCTATTATTTCATGGTCGCTATGCCCCATGCGGCCTCCAACCACTACATCTCCCACCAGCCCTTCTCTGTTTGTAAACAGTAGGTCTAGTGGGGTCTTGCCCCTGGTAGGCTCATTTACCAGCTGATGAAGGAAATTGTCCTCTATACACTCTAGGAACTTCCTAGACTGCCTCTTCTGTGCAGTACTGAGCTCCCAGCAGATATCTGGCAGGTTAAAGTCACCTACAAGAACAAGAGCCGTCAATTTTGAGACATCTGCCAGCTTCTTGTAGAATAATTCATCTCCTTCATCGTCCTAGTTGGGCGGTCTGTAACTGACACCCACGAGAATGTCAGCCTTGTTGGACTTCCCTCTGATTCTGGTCCACAGGCACTCAACCTTGTCACTGCTGACCTCAAGTTTAACAGAGTCGAGTGACTCTCTAACATATAAAGCCACCCCTCCACCTCTCCTACCCTGCCTATCTTTTCTGAAGAGCTTGTAGCCACACATAGCAGCACTCCAGTCATGAGAGTCATCCCACCATGTTTCTGTGATGGCAACTATGTCATAGCTTTCCTGCTGCATGATGGCTTCCAGATCCTCTTGTTTGTTGCCCATACTGCGTGCATTAGTGTACATGCACTTCAAGTGGGCTGCTGATTTCCCTCTTAATTCGGGCTTTCCATCCGTAGGCTGATCTTTGGAGAGCTCAGTTTCAATCCCTTCCCCCTTCAAACCTAGTTTAAAGCCCTCCTGATCAGCCCTGCCAACTTAGGGACTATAGTCCTCTTGCTCTCCCTAGAAGGATGAAGCCCATCTGATTTGAGGAAACTAGGTACCATGGAGCTTGCCCCATGGTCAAAAAACCCCAAATTTTGATGGTGACACCAATCCTTAAGCCACCTGTTGATGAGATGGGCTTTTCTGCTCCTCTCTTTATTTAGCTCCTCAAGTGCATCAAGTGTCTGCCAGGATCTGCACTGGGGCTTGGGCAACGTCAAATGCTTGTACCTTGCCATCTAAGCTTAGAGTAGAAGTGTATGTAGAACTAAATATACTTCAGAGTAGGATAAAACTAGGATAGTATTTGGGAAAGTTAATGTTGCTCAGATAAAATGAGACCTGATTTTTAAAATAGAAATAATATCCAAGGCATTAAAACAATGGGCTAAATTATCAGAAGGAATCAGTGTAATTTTCTGGTTTGCACCCTTGATGATCTGCCCTTATATTTTGCTTGCTAACTCATCTGCATGAAGATGATTTTTTTAATGAAAATTTTTATTTTCTTTTTTATGAAGATAATTTGCAGTTTATTGTCTGTGGTTTTTTTTTATTTATTTGTTTTGTTTATTTTTGGTTTTTGTTTTGTTTTGTGTGGGCTTTTTTTTTTTTTTTTTTTGAGGTGGGCAAGTCACCTTTAAAAGCACTAGTGGTTTTTGTCGATCTGAAGAACAAGAACAGATGAACAGGACCTGTCATCAAGTAGGAAAGGATATGAGCAGAGATTCATAGAGCACCTGAGGAAATTAAACGGGAATAGAAAGGGTAGTACATCATTGTGTTTTGACAAGCAGCACCTCGAAGAAAGGAGTGCACAGCCTTTGTTCCAAAGGTTGTTAGATTTTGATTAAATTAATTTGCAGGTAATGTAAGGTATAATAATTACAGATTTACCAACAGTGAAACACAAGTTTATCTGAAGAATTACATAAAATATTAAAAACTGCTTCTTTAAGGAGGCATATTTTAGTAATTCTTCTGTTTTCTCATCATACAGTGTCTCTAATTCTGTGATTTACAACTGTGTGATATTGTCCTGAGGGCTGAGTTTTTGACTAGAGAAGGAATACTAAGGTAAATACCCAGAACTATCTGAAGGTTCTTTGTGTGGAACCATTAGTTGGCATGACTTTTGCTTTGTGTTTATGAATATGTGCAAGGAAAAAATGAGAGCTGTTGCTGGAAGGAGAAATTCAGATTTCGAAAAACAGTCAAGATTTTTTTCCTTTGAAGACAGTCTACATTATGTTGAAAACTCAGTGCCTTGAGTATTGTTGTGAAAACAGGAAAAAAGAAAGCTGTCAACAACATGTTAACTGAGGCACTCACTTGAGAAAGAAATGTTGTGCAAGAGAGCAGTGTTCAGTGGCCCTCCTCTGCCTGGTCTGGTGCAGGGCATTGTACCTCTGTATCTACTGAGGTACTGACCTAACTGCATGGAATTAATGTCTTCTTCTGTCTCTCTGCTGTATTGAATTTCCTGCAGTTAATTTCCTTACAATAAATTCTCTGCACCACATTGGGGTGGTCCTGATGAGAGGGTCCAATGTGATCTGCAAAACTGCATACAAGTCCCAGGCAAGAAGCAAGCAAGAAACCTCTTCCTTACCTTGTCCCTAATCTTGAACAGGTATCCCAGTAATGCCAACTGACATTATTGTCAAATCCTAACTGTTTACATGAGAAGTTTTATTTGGGTTAATCAGGTATTTTTTTTTTAATGAAAAACTCCAGGTAAGTGCCAGGAGCCCCTAGTGTCCAGAGGACCCAGCTCTGGCCTCCCAACTGCTCCCTAAGGAGTAGCTTGTCAAATCCCAGCATCCATTTGCTCCCTTTATTGAGGTGCTTTTACTGTAACTGTCAGAGGGTAAAGTACGGAAATTCATTAACAGAAGGAAATAAGACATAGGTGTTTGTAGGCATTGTCAGTGAAGTGTGGAGGTATATATAGGTATATATATATATATATTTATATATATATAATGTGTGTGTGTGTATATGTATATGTGTATATATATATGTAGCCAGTTATAAAATCAGTGCTCTATAGTTAGGTTTTCTTGGATGTTTTCATTCACACAAGAATCAATCATTTCTCCAGTTTATACATCCTAAGGTTAAATCATATAGCTTCTCCATTCTCCTCAAAATACAGCGCAATAAATAAATAAAACCCCTTTATCTTCCTTGGTAGATCTGTCTCATTAAAGGACCGAATAAGGTCGTCGGGATCTATCCAGTTACAGTAAGGGTGGGTAACTGCAAGGCTTGGCATTATTTATTAGCGATGACGTCTCCAAGGCCAGCTGGCTTTGCTTCTAATTTTATCACTCTAACTTGGGTGTTCTCATCTCAGTTTGGGTGCAAGTAAATGAGTTTAAGTGAAAGTATCTGTTCCCTTTCAGTCTTTTGAAGGTTGCTCTTTGGTTCATATTGTGTTTGTGTTGTTCCTTTAACATTTAGGAGTAGAAGACTGATGCAGCACAGACTGGTTATGGTAACTTCACTGTCTACACAAACTCTTCCCCAAGACAAACCACAAAATAGCTGATCAGAATAACTCAGAGTTGGTGCTGCAGTTTCATTGACAACATTTTATGCAGTGAAGATGCCTGTGAGCCCATCACATACTGAAATCCCGTCAGGTGAATGTTTTGAAGCATTTTTTGGTGCACAAGTGTGTCTACAGTATTGGAACAATAGCAGTGAGAACAAAAATACTAATGCAAAACTGCTATGCTACGAATATTCAATTCCCTTCTCTCCTCTCAGACTCAAAACACAGCATACATTATAATTAAAGAAGTAAGCAATGTCTGCTGATTAGTGCCAGTTTGAGGGAAAATTGGTACGTAAGTGATGGAATTGTAGAACTATATTCTGTAAATTGCAGCACCATTTTACAAAATTCCATTCTTTTTTTAGTCTACCTGTTTTTCAGTCTGGAATAATTACAATAGTGTAAAGGTTACTTAGTTTTTTCCAGGCCATGTGATGTAGAGTATTATGGCTATTACAAAATTACTCCGCAAGTCCATTAAATCAATTCAGCTGAGTTAAAAGCATTAAGGAATGTACAAAGCGGGAGAGCAGACATCTGTTTGTCTTGGGCACTTCTCTAGTACACATTATCATCATTTCGGAATAACAGATATTTTAAAAGGATATGATAAATATATTATTTTGAGTTTGTTTGTTTGTTTGTTTGTTTGTTTGTTTGCTTGTTTGTTTTTAAGAGAACTTGAACTAAGAAAGGAGAGATTATGTCTGCACTGCCCTTAGGAGCTCAGTGCATTCCCAAATCCAGGTTCTTATTCCTCCTACAGGATAAGTATGGCCCAGATTATACAAAGCCAGAAAATACTGCTGCAAAGGTTGGTAGGGTGGTACACAGCTGTGGCCATACCAGGCCACAGAGTAAGTTTAGTTTATTGACACCATAGAAATTGTTCAGCGGTACTTGAGGTAAGCACTTGACAGCTGGAATGTCTCAGCTCTTGTTCTGCTGCTCTTCTCACAGCTCAGCCCAGCGCTGTCTCACACCAGTGACTGATCTCAGTTCACATGCCCATGGTGACACAGTGGGAGAAGTATATGGACTTAAAACCTATGAGGCTTACTTTACTACTGATTCTTGATTTACCGATATTGAGATTTAATAGTGAGATGAAGCTTGTTCATTTTTTTTTTTTTTTTGCTTTCTTTTCACAGAGCACAGGGAAGAATCTCCTCTCCCAGGAAAGCCCAAGAAATGAGATGTTCCTGCAATGCCAGATGGAGCTGTAGTGGGTTTCACTGTGCTTACTGTTCTTGGGTGGAGAGTGGTTCTCCTGTATTTGCTGTATGCTTCATTTTTTAAGATATTTTTTCAGAGTTTAGGTTAGTAAGGACAATAAGGCTTGTCCCTGCTGATCACATCTTCCAGCATTTTCTTTACTGGTGGTTTGTGCTCCTAAGAACCAACACAAACCAACAGGCGAAGGACATCCAGAATCACCAATTTGATTCCAACTTGGGCATTTTATCAACAGAAGTCTGAGGATGCCTGCAACCCAAGCAAAATGTTGGAAGAGGAGTTATTCAGACATTTACAAGAAATATTGCTAACTTTAGGCACGCATTTTTATCAGTAACTCATTTTGGAGAAGGCACAGCTTGTTAGGAACCACTTGTAAGGAGCTTCTGTCCAAGTGTGCTCCAGAAAGCAGAGAACTCTCCTATTGCATGGATGAGAAGGTCCATGTGCGCTTTTCTCTGCTGGTAATGAGGTGTGTTTTCACTGTTATTTGCTCTCCTTTGACTGTATTGACCTCCACATGTTGGCCCTCATTATGAATACTGCAACTACCTCTGCCTTCCCAGAGGAGTCACTCCACTCCAGAGCATTCCTAACACAAGGTTAAGCATGTGATTTGGATTTTATAGTATGACCACCTCTCTATGTGATGCTATTTTGCATATTCATCTCATTTTGCTAAAACCTTAGCCATGAGAGAGTTTTCTCCTCATGTGGCCAAACTGTCAAGGTGATGGATGTAAGCACTTGCCAATCTTTATCCTGAACAGTTTATTTTTGGCATCTTTCTTGCTCCTCACTTAAGGTGGGCACATAAGCGACACTGTTTTGTCTTCATTCCTGTACAAATGCCATACTGCAGTCTCAAAGATGTTATGGCTAAGAAATCATTTTTTTTACCAGCATCTGTCGGAATTACAACATCACTTTCAAGAATAAGAAGTGAAGGTGTTTTTGAGCCTGTCAAGGTTTAATTGTAAGGCGACAATAAACTATAGCAGATGCTCTCTGTTACCCCCTCACTCACCCTCCCTGTACAGGAAAGATGATAAGGAGGAAGGGAGGCTTAGACCTGTAGGGTTGGAAAAAGTTTTAAAGGCTTTACTAATGCTATTAATAAATAGAGAAAATATACAAAATATACAAAACCAATCTTGAATGTCCCAGGGTAGAGCAGTGTTTAACCCCTCCCACATGGATTGCACGTGCCTCCAGCAGTGATGGAGCTGAGACCTGGCATAGCTCCAGCAGCTGCAGGGCAGGCACCTGGAGGTCCTGGGCACGACTTCACAGCAAACCAGAACTGGATACAGGGTCTCAGGCCTTGAATCACAGGTACAACTGGCGGTGTCCTCTTCAGATGCTGGCTATGGTCAAAGAGAGCAAGACCCTTGTGATGTACCTCTTTTTTAGGATGTATGACATGTATGGGATGTTGGTCAGTTTTAGTCACCTGTTCTGTCCTCCCCTCCTTGTAAATATGTCCTGTTATCAGCTAACCTTGCTTAATGTAGTAATAAATCTAAACATGAGCTTCTTCTGCATTCCATTGGTCATCTTATCAGTCCTGGGGCAAACAGCATCTCAAAAAATATGCAGTACTAAGTACTTAAACGGTACTTAGAAGAACTTAGCTGAAAGGAAAAATCACTGAAAGAAAAAATCCCTGAAAGAGAACTGGTCTTGTTTTTAACAAAACCAGGACAGAGCCAGGAGCTGTGGCTTTTTGAAGTTCCCTAATCAACTACGGTCAGTTCAATTTCTTCAGCATATGGGTCCAGTTTTTGCCATATGGGTATCACTGACATCCATTAAGGGGAATATTTACTTTTGGAGAGTCAGAGAATTGTTCTTTAATTGTAAACAATTGGTAATGGGCTTTTTTTAATATTACAAAATGTACAGCTTTCTTGGCTTTCTGATATTTAGCGTGTTTCTTATCAAACAACTGAGAATTACAGCTACAGTAAATATTTCCTCTTCCTTCCTTCCTGTAACTCTTACCTTACAGCAGTAATTATTTTAAAGCAAGAGTAACATTCACAGAAATTGTTCTGTGCATCTCACTCTCAGCACAGCATTTATGTTTACTGTCCAAATCTGCCATTGTCATCACTTGTTGGTGGTTTGCATCCCATCAGCATTAGTCAGTTAACAGCTGGGCACATCTTGCCTGGCTGCCTACGGGCAGCTCTTTCCCATCCTTTTACCCATTATATCTGGTGAGTCAAGTTGCATTTCTTGGTTGGCATCATGAAATCCCGTTAAAGAAAGGAGATATTTCCTCACTATAGTGGGATTAAAAAAAAAACACAAAAAACAAACACCAAAAAACACCAAACAAACAAAACCCACAAAAATCTCCCCTTTAAGCATTATATGACTAGAGATCAAGACCTAGCTGTTAAATTTCCCTTATGACAGTATATATACGGTAGGATGTAAATAATATTTCTGATTAGCAAAAAAAACCCATTGGATAACATGATTCTGGAACTGGTTCGGAATGGTTATCATAAGGTTATTTTGAATGCAAGTTGTGAACTTGTGTCGTTAACTCAACAAGCTCCCATGTGAAATGATTAATTCTTGGATATGTGCACCCAGGAATTACAACCATGTTTAAGAGAAGAAGGGTGATTGGAAAGAAGTCAATTTCTTCTTGAAATCTATTAGAAAAGCAGGAATCAAGCAAACATTAAGTATTTACTTTGGGAGAAAAAAGATTTTTTTTACCATGCATAATACTGAAAAGGAAAATATCCGTGGTGGAATATTTATGCCAAATGTTGATGTCCCCCCAATGGAGGACACTTTGTGCATTGGAACACAAAATGATGTAAGAAGAAGTAAGAGAGAATATTGCAATAAGCTTAGAGGATAGCTATACTTCAAGGATGTGAATGTTGAAAAAGCAGAGGCTGTTAAGGCTTGATGTCGCTGCACAATCTCTATGAACAATATCAGCCACAGGCAGATGCATTTCAGAAGCACTTGCCCATAGAAATCTGATTGAAGCTATTCATTAGAGTAGGACTCAAATACAGTAGCACAAAGATATCTCATCTAATTGGGCAAAATTTTGAAAAAACACGAGTCAAATAAATTAAATTATTAGATCATCAAATTTCATGAAAGTGGATTCAAGGGGAAGAAAACTGAAGGAAGGCACAGTCTGTTTAGTGCTGTGGTTCCAGCAGCACAGCTGTAGCTCTGGTTGAGTTGGCTCCTCCATTTACAGCTCAAATATCTCAAGGTTTATTATCCAGGATGTTTCATACTACAGAAGATTGACAGTGAATATATGGATGTTAATGAAACAGGTTGTGTAAAGTTGATAATTTCTCACGTTACAGAACAATAATATGCAGAATGTAGAGTGTGGTTTGAAACAATGGGGAAGTGAGATATTTTTCTTAGCTTCAGGTGAAAACATGTTGTTTCAGAATACATACATTTATGTAACAAGAAAGGAAACTTTTAATGTTTTAACATGAAGAATGAAACACTGCTATTGGTTGTGCCTATGCAAAGGCTTGAAAGGCTTTTGTCATAACCACAGTAATTAATTGTGAAATTAAATACAGTTTGTTTGTTTGTTTTAACAATAAATTCATGGGTAAGGACAATTGTATTCTGACATATACAGAGAGAAGCTGAAATAAACCATTGTTTGTGATCATCAATATTTTATAAAAACCAAACCAAAACAAAACAAACATAGGTCTTGTTCCAATATTTTAAATGTATATTTTCAGTGTGTTTCTCTAGTGAGATGGAGACCAGTGATATGTATTTGGCACAAGTCAGTAGGGAATCTTTCGTGGGTAAAGACTGAAGTCAATGAAGCTAGATAATATTAGAACAGCAGAGCAGTGATGGATTCAGTCACAATTTCCATTTCTGGCTTCATGTGTACCTGAATCAGTGGTTATGCACCTTGGTTTGCTTGGGCACTGAGAAACTGTCTCCTGACCCACCTAGTAGCTCTGTGCTTGCAACCCTCAAGGGCATGTGAAGGTGGAGAGCCAAAGGTTGGTACTTTGAGAACTGCCTTTTGAGAGCAAGAGCCAGGTTGCTTGTCTTGTGTGTCAGGTGAAGGGAGAGCAGAGTACAAACCCTTCCGCTGTCCCCTGCCTGCTACTGCTTTCCCTCCACTGCCGGCCCTGGGGCAGCTCATTTGCACACACAAGGTGCTATCTCCGAGCCCTCTCAGCGATGGAGCTTATAGCCATAAAGCAAGTACCCTGGCTCCTTCCTAACCACTGCAGTGGGTTTCTCATCTCACGTATTAGGGGAAGCACTAAAAAAGAAGAAAAAAAGAAAAGTTTCTTTTTTACAGTGGTTAGTTGTGCATCTGCTGTTATTGGCTTAGTGTTGAAAAAGCTGCCAAGGGAGATGAAGCACTCTGCCTACTCCTTATTAATACTTGCAGTTGCTGCATATGGCATAAAGTTGCTGAGCCAGAGACTTCAGGGAAAACACAGTGTGCTAACAGCAAGCTCCAGAACAGAAAGTCTGCTGGAGTAATTCTTCATCATAGGCTTTAAGGAAGAGTACACACATTGTGAAGGGAACAACTTATTTTAGGATATATTAGCCTAGAACTTATAAACGCAAAGGAGTAGGAAGAGCTTTCAGGAGTCTACATACTTTGTGTCAGAGGTGAAGAGTCTTTCCCTAAATGAAGAGCAAATACAACTTTTTCACTTAACACACCTCTCACCATTAAGCCTCACTTCTGTGGCTCCTTTGTGGCACTTGTGTCTGTTTCACCATAAGGAACTAAACTCTGTCCTACCTACTCTCTTCCTGGAGGAGTCCTGCAACTCTGTATCCTCAGGGATAAGAGGCTATGTATCCCTAAAATCCCTCCTCAGTCCTTTTGGGACCCAGTGATATTTCTTGAACCCTGAGGGAGCTCCTGATCCATTCCAGGGGAATGGATCTTCCCCCCAGCTTCTCTGATCTGCTCATCCCTCTCAGTGTGGGTTTTACCTCCTTGCTCCTCCCTTATTCCTCACCCTACTGTTGCTGCCAGGAGACACAGTCTCCAGGGCTGTTCATAAAGGGAGTTGTGGGGCAGATTGTTAAAAATCCCTAAAAACATGGGGCCTGGATACCCCTTCTCACTCTTGTGGGAGAGGAGGTTACAGAGGTGAGAAGAGTCTGAAACTCTCCTTCCCAAAACTGTCATGACTAGAGCCTGCCCTTTCTGACTTCAGGTCAGCTGAGGCCAGGGCAGCCACCCTGGAAAGCCCTAATAGCAATAAAGTCCACCCTGAGGCATCATATCTCACATACAAGAAGTCTTCCAGATTTTCTTCACAACCTTGCAGGAACCTGAGAGTCGCTTTTTAACCCTGGTGTGAGAAACCAATGGTACACTGTCAGCAGATGTGTGGTTTTAAACCCTGCTGCAGTCTGCTGAGGGGATAAAAGCTGTTCTCCCTCCTGCTGCAGACTTCAGAGCCCCTTTTCTCACCCTCTGAAGGAGACAGTTCCCCAGCACTCGGTCTTCTGCCTGTGGAAGGACTGTGAGGAAGCTGCTGAGGCTGTGCCAGTGTGGGGCACACTGTGGAGTGGGACTGTGTGGAACACTGGTGTCTGGCAGCAGGTACAACTGGTAGGAGAAGCCATGTCAGTCAGTGAGGTGAGGGAGAGCAGGGGGAGCCTGGTCCAGCACATTCCTGTGCTGATGTAAGCTCTGTACACAGGAGGTGCTGTGAAATACCACAATCAGGGACACCAGCTGCTCCCCAAATAGCCAGTGAGACTGATGAGAAGAGACACCTACACCCCAAAGGGAGACCCAGAATTCATGGTTGAGGAAGGCATGTGTTCTCCATCAGCCAGGAAGCCCCATAAGGAACTGTTTGACATGGGAGCTCATGGCCATGAGGATGCACTCAACGCAGAAGTTCAGAAGGATTCACACAGGATGCCAAGGTAAGGCAGTCTGTTACAGGGAACCTGCTTGAACATCTGTCCAGGAAGGACCTGAGGGTCTCTCAGGAAGAGGTAGAACCTGCATCCCTGGCCAGACCTTTGTTTCCATGTCTCCCTCCTAAAAAGTGGCATGTTCCTCTCTAGGTGTGAATACAACTCAGTCCTTCCAGTCCTTGACCATTTTGAAGCACACAGAAGCTGTCAGCAGATGATGTACAGTCTCCCAGAACTAAATATTCTGCAACTTGGAGGAGAGTTTTCTAATTTTTATGGAAAAAAATGCCCTCTGCCACTGTTCTGGAAGCCATTCTGCTCCTGTACAAGCTCCATGCAGCCTTGCTGCCAGACTCCATGGCTGAGATCTCCCCAGCTGTGCCACTAAGTTCTCAGCATTCACAGAAACATGTGAACACTCCCAGGAGATTACTTCAGTGCCACAGGGTGCTGCACTGTGCTCAGGTCCCTGTCTTACGACAAATGTGCACCTGGAGATTTCCAGGTGGAGCAAGAGCCCTGAGACCTTTCTGAAGTATTTTCTTTTGTATAGGCGCAAAACACATGGTCCTGACATCCTAAGTTTGCAGTGATACATGAGTCCCAGAGTGTGAGATTTAGGAGAGGAAATATTTGATTTGAATTAAAATTCAAAGGCAATAAACAGATATCTGGATCCAGAAGCAGATTTTGAAGTATACCTCAAGGAGTGCTGTCAGTACTTTCAGTACTTCTTGCAGCAGGCAGAAGATGGGAGAGCTTGTTCTTCTGCTCTTTCTCCCTTTTTTCCTTTTTTTTTTTTTTAGCATACAGGTCAGATGTTCAAAAGTTTATTTTCTTTCCTTCCAGTGCATATTCCAGGTAGTGAAAGATCCTGAAAATGGAATATGGTTCGGAATAGTGCATGGTCCTCAAGTCTGAAAGCACTTCTGTGTCATCCATTAATGTGTTTTTAAATATTAATGCACCTGTGACTGAAATAATTTCTATTCGCAAGGGAAGAATCTTCTAGACAATATAAAAAGTAGGTATACCTGTCTGATAAAGGTTTCTATTTGCTGGCTGATTTATGAGGAAAGCTTCCCAGTAGTAGACATTATTGTTATTGAAGTGCTTTTTCATGCTAAGGAGGAGTGTCTTTCCTAAGGAAATGAGGCAGGTGAAGCTTAACTAAAAAAAGAAAATTACAACTTTTGCACAAAGTTTCAGGATTTTTAAAAGAGTAGGTCCAAGCAGAAAAATGGGGTGAGGAATGGGAAAATGAAGACCTTAAATCCGGAAACCGAATACAAATGCTTAAGAAAGTCTGATACCTGCTTATTAAGGTGACAGTCACAAAAGGATAAAGGTCTGGTTCTCCCTGGCATGCAGCATCCTATTTGTCCATATAATTAGCATATGATGGCTCAAGGTGCATTAAAGCATCAGTGGGCAGCTTCTAAGAGTCTCCATGTTGAGAGACATTGCCTAAGTATCTGTGTATGTTTTGACAGTCACTCAAAAGAGCAAGTTATTCCTCATTAACCCCTAAGAATATCCACAATGGTTGGTGCAGAGCTGCTCCTAGTGCCTGAGGTCTCAGCCTAATCGAAGACCAGTAGGCCAAACTGAGCACCCTACTGTAGGGTACTCTGCAGTTCAGGTAACAGGAGCAGGGAGGAAGAGGGTGGAAAGACGGAAGGTGGGGAGCAGGGTTTGGGCCATTCACTCCTTCTGTCTTGGTGGCTGCATGGGGTATTGCAGGCTGCATGCAGAAATAGGCAATTGCTCTTGCTTGTGCTGCTTAGTTTTGTGCTAGCGGGTGTTAGTTTTGCACAGCTGCTCCCGTGGCAACCCCAGAGCAGCCTGTGACTTTCTTAGCAGCAGATGCCAGATAACTGTCAGCTTTCCTGTGCAAAACCCAGTAGTCACAGATCTAGCATGGTTATCCAGCTCCTTGTTCACAACTGCTAGACAGCCCACAGCACAGACAGACTGAACTCACACATGGGCATGAAAAGGTTTTTGGGAAGGATTTAAAAAAACCCTTAATTGTAGCCCAGTGATCCTTGACTTGAAGCAAATGGGAGCTGTGTTGTTGGCATTGCTGTGATAGAGCACATGTTTAGTTGAGCCCTGCAAAATGTCAATATGGAGCTGCTATTGGCTGAGAAGTGGCTGTACTTGTCCGCTGTCAGTGTTGATTAAGATTGATGACAACAATGATTAGGATGGCAGGCTCCAACTTGTTTTTCAAATGGATGTAAAAATACTATTGGGAATGTTAATTAATAATTTTAAGATTAAGGTAGTATAACTGTGACGCATTAGTGTTTAAGTCAATATTGATATCTGTCAATAAATTGCATTTGTACCAGAAATGTAGAAACGTTTCTTTGGTTTATACAGTGATCTTACTCTTTAATCAAAATTTTAGACAGTAATAAAAATTCAAAAAAGAAGTCCCTAATGCTTTTTTTGATTGAAAAATGGCAAGGTAGTTGATTGTAGTTTTCTTCCAGTATTGGAATAAAATACAAAGACAAGAAGTATATTGAAAATGTGAAGAATATGTAGGGCATGGTTGCTTACAGATGAACAAAATAAAGAGTATGGATGTTTTGCTAACAATTTTGATAGGAGAAACCCAGACTATAAGCACTACTAATATGTGCTTGCTGAGCATACCATCGGTAATGTGATTGCTTATTGAAACAAATCACAAAGCTCTCCTTAAGCACAGTCGTAGTGCTTATTTTAATCTTTTTTGTGATCTTCAAGGGCTATGCCTGCACAATGTCACTGAAGTGCTGCATAATTGAAATACTCAGAGAAATATTTTTGTTCAAGTAGCACCAAATTCTTCATATTGTTTTAACTGTGTTATAGAATCTAGATTATGCCACAGAGGTAATATATTTAATATTGCTGAGGATAGAAGTAAATAAAACCTGGCATAAAATTTGGTCTGGCATTAGACTGCACTGGATTTTTTACATGAAAAACACAGAGGATTCTGACTTCTAAATAGATTTGCAATGATTCATTTGTTGTTTACAACCAATACCTTGGTTCAGTATTACTGAGAATAGTCAATGAGTATTGTTGTATTATACTTGAATCTGCAAATACTTTTTCTTTTTAAACTGCTTTTAGAGTTATCTCAGCTGCAACATTTCAAGGTGTTTCTGGAGCTGTGCAAGTTCACCATTTTAAGTGTAGCCCCAATAATCTTCTGAAAAGCGATTATCCCTGTCCCCGTGTCTGGTGCAGGGCTTTATATGTAAGCAAAGGTAGAGGAGAGAGGCTGTGTCGGAGCTGGAGAAGCACTCAGATGTTACCTTGTCTGTCACTCTGTGGAGGAACCTTTGCTTTCACACTTCCCATGCTCTTCAGGGTCTGAATGTGCCTTGTAACTTCTCAATGTCAGATTTTAGCTGGCCAGGTTAAAATAAAATGGCACTTTTGAGAAAATGGGGAGTTGGAACATTACTATGTGTTACTGACTTGCATAACTCTCTGCAGTGTTCATGATATTTATTTGGTGAACTTTTATACAAATGTCTTTGCAGTTAACTAAAATGGTGTTGTCTTTTTGTATCTTGGGTAGTGAGGTGGTTAATAAAGTAGGTTGGGAAAGCATAGGACTTGGATCAGAATTAGGAGATTAGTAATTCTGATATAGGGTTCTTCAACATTGAAAACTTTATAATGATTAGTAAAATATCAATTATGCTGGGGTTTATTTCTTCTTCCTGGATGTAAGGGATATTGGTAGTATTGTGAGTAAAGAGACTGCTGAACAATGGCTTACATCCATGACAGTTGCTGTGTGACACAATGATCGTGTTAAAATGTTTTGGAGATTGAAGTTTCTTGACTGTTACCAGTTCCTCAACTCTAGAGGAAGGAAATTCTCTTTGTATGGAGCTCTAACTGCCTGGTAGCCTCATACAGGCAGCAAAGCTGCCTTGTTGAAGATCTCAGTGAGAATATGTTCTTCACAAGCTTGCAAAGATAAGATTTCCTTTAAATATGTCTGGACTGGGAACAGACCACCTTAGACAAGAATTCAAATGATCACTACACTGGGAACAATTTCACAACTGCCGGGGCAGCTGGAGTTGAATGTTCCCCATAGCACTTGACAAGAGAGAGGCAATGCAGCCATCCTTGAGCCCCAGCTCTCTGAGGAACCACAGCAGCCTGGGACGAAGGTCTCAGACACCACTAAGACAAAAACTGTATCACGCAGAACTGCCCAATCTTGTGCTGGGTGTCACGCAGGTACAAAGAGAGATGAACATCTCTCCATTTCCCTATCTCCTCTGGAGGTAGCTGCTCTAACATTCAGAGTTGATCAGTTGTTCCTTTGCCATCAAAGACAAGGCAGGGGCATGGAGACTGACACCATTTTAGGGAAACTGGGGAGCACTAGCAGTAGACATGCTACAGCTCAACAACTCAGAACATCCTCCAACAAATCCCTTGCAAAAAGATGTTACTACTCACTCCCATCTCCAGGAATAACACCAGAGCCAACAGTGGTCCCTGGGGGATAATACTGCTGATCCACATCTAACCTAAAAAGTGACTGTTAAGTTTTGGTCTCTATCCTTTGCTTCTTGTCCTTTAACTAGCTTTCAGTCCAATTCAGTCCAGTTCCATGGCAACATAGTTTCTTAGTGATTTCTGGTGCAGAAATACATTATTGCAATGAGCTCCCCTTATCCATGTGCTTATTGATGACTTCCTAGTACTCCAGGACATTACTGAGGCAGGATTGCTCTTTGCAGAAGACATGCAGGCTCTTTGCAAATAGACCACATTTCTCCATAAGTACAGTGTTTTTTTTTTTCCCACTCTCTTTATGATAGACTTTATTCTTTAATCAGTGATATTTTTGAGGCAACTGGTGTAGTCAGTAGAATTTTACTACAGTGCATTAACTTCAAAGGCTAAGAAATTATTAAAAAATGAATATGAAAATTAGGTAAACATGCCTCTTGTATCTTGTCCTGAGGGGGAGGGTTGTTTGAAGTATACAGTCCTCTCTTGCTGTGACCTGCTGAAGTAAACACATTATTTTGTCTTTCCTAGTAGAAAAGGTGGCATTTGCCCCTTGATTACTACATGGCAAAACCTACATTCTTCAGTAGTAACTAAGTGTGAAAGTGAGAAACAACTGTAGCATGGAAAAAAGTTTTAATCTTGTACCATTTAATCTCAGCTGTATCTACAAATTTTTACTTTAGTGTATGAATCTAATAATTTTTACTTTGGTGTATGATTGAATGAGAACTTTTCCTTCTCTTTTTCCTAAATCATACAGTACAAGTTCTGGACTGTGTTTTGTGCTTCCCACTCCCATCCTTGCACTATCCCAGTAGTTGACCAGTTCCTGGCATATAATCTGACACACATTTCCAGTGCTCCCTACGATTAGTGATACTCCTTGCATTTGCATTCAGAAGCTACCATTCAGGTTTTTGCCATCTTCTGGGCTGGATCATGCTAGATAAACAGTGGGATCTTGCCCTACAATGCTATTATACTTTCCACACCTGTTACTAGGTAGGAGGGCTGATTATGTACTCATTATGGGCTGAAAGCAAGCAGAATACACCAGGAGAGGACCTCTCCGTGACTGGTTGTTGTTAAGTTGTCCTTCTAATGGCCCCTGACTGTGCATGATTATCACAGCATTATCTTGCTATTGGGAGCAATCTGATGCTGCAATGCCAAAAGTTACTTAGAATGAAGCTACCCATCAGTCTGAGCTCCTCTTTCCTACAGGTAGTCTGAACGCCCCATTCCTGATGCTTTTCCCAAGACAGCTGTGTCCCCAACCAAAGCCAGTGACTTGGCTGTGTCTGATTCTTTCTGCACCACGATCAGTGCAAGCTGAAGCACTAAGTACCTCTCTGTACAGGTATTTAAGATCCTTTCTTCATTGAAATCATGCTTCACAGACCACACCAAAGCCATTGCCCCAACACAGTATGAAGCTTTACCATGGTCTTCTCTGCACAGCCGTGCAAGGAATTTGTCCCATAGCAGTCATTTCTCTTGCTGGGCTTGTCTTGACAGAAGGTAGCAGAGTGGGGAACTGTAGTATAAAAGAACCTAAAGTTAAGAACAGAGAATGGCAGACCCGCTGCTGGATTTTCCATGGTCAGGAACTTGCGTGGATGAGGTGCAAGTACATTACAGAAACTCGCAGGCAAGAAGGAAGTGTCAGGAGGTGACTGAAGACCCGAAAGTGTACAGCTGCTCTGAACTGCCAAGGGGAACAGCTTGTGATAATTTATAATAGAAGCGGTCAGAGGCTAAAGGCCTAAAGTAAGCCTAACAAGCCACACAGACAGACTTACGTTTTACCTCACCAGATCATATTATGTAGTTACAACTCCCTACAAAAGGAAGAGATGTTAGGGAGGGAGGGATAATAGGTGAGGATTTGAGAATGAAAATATTTTTACACTTCAGGCTGTTGAAACCACGTTATTTTGGCAATAATAAATTGAATATGACTGTTTTGTACAGCATTAACTTTATTTCTTAGAGGGAAATGCAAACACATACTGCAGCCGAGTTCTGACTGTATGTGCCTTCTCTGCAAGCAGGAGCTCTGAAAACTACTGTTCCTGAGGGACTGTTATCCAGGAAGTGTTGTCTTTTCTGTGCATGGAGGTGGTGTTGGTTTAACTGTGTTCAAGCTCCACAGGAGATGTCCCATTGCTCTTTTCTGGATAGCAAAATTACATTTTTTGTGTCATTGAAGGGATTAATGTCTTCTAAGTAAAGTTTTCTTCTTTCATAAAATGTGAGAAGCAAGAGACGGAGCTACCCAGGTGTAGTGAGTGACTTGTTGGGCCTCCACAGGATGGTTGCAGATATCGTTCCTTAAATATAACAACACGGGCATTGCAAAATGAAAACTACTTATTTTCTGAATGTGACTCACTATTTTCTATACAAAGGCAAATGTTCTCAGAGTTTGTATTCATTAACTGGAAAAGAATGGAAATTATTTATTCTCCTCCTTGCCTCAGACCTACAAACATGAACATGTGAAAGTTTGTGCACCACACATCATAGTAATTTCTGTCAAGCAGAAAACTGTTCCACTTCTGAATATCATACATCAATTTGCTAAAAAATATCAGTAAAATATGTTCCTAACTTAGTAATTCTAATATAACCTGTGTCATTGGGGCTTCACTGTCCAGCTGAAGAATATTTCTCAATATATGGAAATTTCTTGATAAGAAATGATGATACACTTGATAAGGGATATCTGTTGAGGATAAGTGTTAAGACTTCTCTGTCCCAGAAAATCTCATCATATATTTGTGTATTACGTTAGATTCTTATGTGTAGCACAAGAACTCTATTCACTCCCACAAAACTCTGGTGCTTGCACACAGGAGTGTCCTTAGAAAGAGTGTCCTTAGAAAATGTGTTGCTTAAAACGTTCCTGAAACTAAGAGCAAAGAGGTTGCTTAGTTTGATGCACAATACTGAAGGTTAGGACTAAAATAAAACCATCATCACTGTTAGTGGCACATCTTATATGCATAACAACACAAAATTTTGTATTTGCAGCAGATACCTGTTTCTGGAGTCCCTCAGGCATACCTTATCTTCATAGGTCTTCCTGGAGCAGATGTGCCCTGCTAGTACAATACTGCAGTACTGGGAACAGCCTGAAACATTAAATATATGCCTCATCCCTGTCCGTATATAGTTCTTATATTTCTACAGAGCTGTTAAATTTTTGCTATAAGAAGCAACATTAATATTGTGTTAATGATATTTAAGTCTTCAGCTTCTGTTTCTTCTAAGAGGATTTTACCTGATAAGGTCTAAATACTGTCATTTTATATGTATATTCTATGTATGTATCTTACATATATGTACAGAAATATGAAGTTATAAGAATATATGATGGTTTCCTTAAAATACATGAATAAAGCTTAAAAATAGTTGTGTAGTTTCTCAGACATTAAACTTGTTTCTTAAGAATGCATAGAACTAAATTAGTACAACTGGATCTGAGCCACGATTTTCTGGAAGGAATGGCTTTTCCTCCTCTTATCCAAGAGCTGGTGAAGTAAGCAGCTCCTCTTCACTTTCAGACTGTGATGAGCTGTTCAGCAGTCTCGCAGAAGCTTGATCTGTGCTGCAACAGACTTGCTGCGGTCTGTGACTAGCCCTTCTGACACACCATAGAAGACATGCAGTACTTCTTTGACCATATCTGCAACAAATAAACAAAATTAATCCTGGGAAATGAGTAGCTAAGACTTCCAGTGAGCTTCCTTATGGCTAGAACATTAAACAGTAAATGTGTCATTAGAATGAGATTATTCCAGAAACATTCAACAGTAATTTATTTTCAGACTATTGCTGCTATGTGCATGTGTGCATGGACACAGTGATTAGATTCTTCAGGAAAAAAATCCATCTATAGGAAGATTTCGTTTTCCCACAGCACTCAGTTTGTATTTTCACAGGCATTTATTACTATTTTCCTATCTGCACCTGGGTATGGAGCCTCTTGATCTAGTCAGTAGTTTATTTAATCTCTGAACTTACTGTATAGAATGATGTATAAACAGCTGACAATCTAATAGCTACACATAATGAAAAAGAGAATACATTTTTTTTTTCTTTTTAATTGCAAATTATAACTTCTCTAAGACAAAGTCACAAGTTTCTTTAGCTGAATTATAAATCAAGGCTGCCTTTTTCCCAACTTATTTTGATAGATTCTAGCTAAGATAAAATGTAAAGACTTAGAGATATTCCTGATATCTCATTTTTGCATGCCATCTTACAGAAATGGTTAGATAACAAAACTTAGTAGTTTCCTTCATGAAAGAAATGAGAGAGATAAAGGATATCTTAAAAAAAGCCATCAATAAATGCCACAAACTACTCATTTTGGTATATATGATTAAGTCCAAAAACTACAGACATGACATTTTTGTGGGTGGTAGCATATCTTGTCAGCATTTACTTTGTGAATGAAGTTCTTAAAAATAGTAACAATACATAAGCTACTGAAAATAAATCATGCAATGTGGTTAAATTCTGCACGGCAAAGCTGGACAGTGAGGGGACTACGAAAAACCTGCAGGTTTTCCTGGCTATTACGTCAAAGTGTCATCTTACTTTCTTGTAAAATCTTCTGAAAAGTATCATACTTGTCACCTCTTATTTTGGTGTTACATTTATCTACTTCCCAACAGAAATTTAAAGAAGCTTGTATTTTTTGTCCTCTTTGATCTTATGGAAATACAACCATTGGCAAGAAGCTTTTAAAGATAAAACTCAGGGATTTCATTATTATCCTATTCAAGTCAGTGAGACTTCCACACCAAGCAATGGTCTTGCATATTCCTGATCCCAAAATACGGCATCATTGCCAGGGATTCCAATAGGAAGATGCAGACTATAGTGGTTGGTGGGATGGGGAGAGGGAAAATTTCTCTTGCCAGACATGTACACATTTGAGACTGTTATGTCAGAGGCGCATGTCAGTATAGTTATGTGCTATGTGGACAATAAGGTTGCATGCCTGCTGGGGTATTGAGAATAGAGCTGTGTAGGAACCATTGCTGTGGCCTGTATGAATGCTAATGAAATAGGGATAAGAGGCAATACCCTCTAGTTTAAGCCGTAATAGACTACTGAACTCAATGGAAGGATAGTCTGAAATGCTCGCAATACAATACCTGTGACCAGAGGAGCATTGATGAAAAGTTAAGAAAACAGTGCATGGAAGAGGGGCTTATGCTGATTACGAATTGCAGGTATAACTGGAGATGTTAGAGAAGAAATGGCATTTCTACCTAGCTCTATCTAAATCAGAATGGAAGCAGGCTTGTGACACTGAAAAACTGACTTATTTGAATTGGGGACCTTGGAAAGATGAAAAAGGAAAGAAGAGCATATAGTGTAGGATGATATATCCTATAGGGATGAAGATATGAGTTCTGAATCATTCAAAAGAAGTAGGGCAGATCTTAAAAAAAAAAAAAAAAAAAAAAAAATTAGTCAGAAAGTGATGAAGGGTAGTTTCTACAAGTCCTATTCTACTACACACCAAAAAGGAAGCAGCAAACCCAGACTAAATATAAAAGTTCTGTGATGCTATTCTGTGAGAAAAGTTCTGTTCTAGGAGTCCAGGAAGACTGGTAAGCAATAATGTTTAACTTTAAATGAGGTACTGATATAATAAACTTTTAAGTAAGAATGAAAGAAAATCAGACCAAATGGGATTAAAAGAGTACATTAGCCAAAGAATGACACTTCTTGTGTCACTTCTTGACATATTCTAGTTAAGGAAAGTTTAGATTAAATGAAATCAAATAGTTCAAAGCATCAACAAGAATGACAGATTATATAAAGAAACACCATTTTAAAATAAAAGAGTAGCAATGTTCTACTGGAAATACTGGCCAGCATAGTGACTAATGTTCTGAAAGAGAGCAGAAAACACATCAGGATTGGAAACTTCAGTATCATGAACTGGTTGCTCAGAAAAGAACAGGGAAACTGTGGATTCTTCTGATCCAAACTGTTTCAGAAATCCCTGTTGCACAACTTGCTTTGTTCTGGGCAGCTGATCTTCCTTCTAGATAAATCAGTTTTCTAGCCTAAAAAGCAACAGTCTTCAGTGCTTCAGAAACTGCCAGTGTAGTCGATGTAGTTTCAATGTATGTTGTAGTAGAGACATTCTTATTTGTAGTTTTAAGAAAGAAATAAAACATTTTTCTGTTCGCTATTTTTATTTTTATTTTTATTAAAGTCTTTTTTGAGCTACAGTTGTGATCTTGTGACATAACATTTGGCTATGAGAAAGGTAATACTCCTGTGCTTCATTTTTATGACAACAATTTATCAATGGAAGATCATCTTTCAAGGGGAAAAAAGTCTTGCAAGATCTGTTGAATAGACCTGAGAACAGCAAAGACTCCCATAAATTGTTTAGTAAGTGCTAGACAAAATTGACTTGAAAATTGTTTTTCAAGATCTTCTACTAAAAGAACAAGTCTTTTTTACTTTTGATGTGTTTCATTTCTCCTAACACTAGGTGTTAACATCCCGTTATAGTTGATGGGGATTTTATCTAAACAGTCAGTAGAGTACAACATACCATTCTTCTCATGCTCTAGCAAACATCTATGTATGGTTAAGTGCTTCACCTCCTGGATTCTGTTGACAATAAAGGGACCATAAACACCTAATGGAGTGTAAGTACCCCAAAGTTAGGAGATATTAATCTCATCCTGTGAATGATTTGATTTATTTTTTATTCACAAAATTCTTGTTGTGAGGATGAAAAAGACATTATCTTTCTGTACTTGTACCTTAACTTCAATACCAATGTGAGAAGTTGCAAAGTGAAATAAGGTGAATGGGTGTGTTTAGTAATGGAAGAAATATTGATAGACTCAATCCTGTCAAAAATATCCTACCACACATTCATTGGGATGTTCTGTCATGTTCAGAATGAGCTGACGCACTGATATAGTATGCAAGGACAGAAATAGGATCTTATGGGGTATGTGAATATATTTTTAAAATGCATTCAGACCTATAAGACAAGTAGCAGACTCCCAAGCAGGTTGGATACCATGTTTTCTGTTTGAAAATTGGCAAGTGCCATACAATTTTATAAATGGTACAAGGCATCAACCTTTGATACTTAACACTGTTGTAAATCTGATTCATAGCTGTCCATTCATCTGGCAATATTAGTAAAAAAAAAAAAAATTAAATATTCCCCATCATTAGATGCAAACAGAATAATATTATTAAACTACAAGTTTATTTTCAATAGAAATACATTAAATACTCTGTGTGGGGCAGATTAAATCAAAACCAACTGTAAATAATATTACAAGAATAAAAGTTAGCTGGCTATATACAACAGTTGCATTAATAAGTAACAACTAAATAAGTAATAAAAGCCACAAAGCACAGTTCCTAAACCAAAACTGATATTTAATCCATATACTTTATGATAGAAAACTAGTCAAAATGAATGATAAAGTTAAAAAAAGAAGAATAGACCATTTCCCCGTTATGTTACCTTAATGGTGTCAAAGAAAGCAACCTTTCTCCTAAGCGAAGCTGGAAACAGAAAAGGTATTGTGGCTTAAATGACTAAGTATTAAATTATTCAAGACACATAAGCTGTCTTTCAAGTTGGAAATTTAGCTAACCAGAAACCAGCAGATTAACCAGATATGAAATAGTAATACAGAGAAAAATAATAATAGGATAGTATCTTTTAAAGATAACTTCTTCAAAGTAGCGATTTGTTTATGGGAACAAAATCTGTGAATGTCAGGGAGACAACAAATTTGGAAGGATTTAAGCCAGCATTAAAAATTAATGTGGAAATGAAAACCAAACATATTTATGCTAAGGAGAAGAGAATAAGACCTGGAGCAGGCCCTAAGCCATGTACTAGTGAAGATTCACCTACTATATTACAAACAAAGAGTCTTTAGTTATTTCTTAAAGACTACAAACCCTTCCCCTGAAATTCTAGGTTGAACTTTATGGACATTACTATATTGTATTACAAAGTGTTGTGCTGCTTAGGTATAGCAATTTCTGTTATTGTAACTTGAAGCATCTCCATTGAGACACAGACATGAATGCTTATCTCAAATCCATGGACTAAGATTCTGGCTGTCATCATATCTGCATTGCACCGCTCAGGTCTTCATTGTGTTTCAAGAGTCTAACTCAGAAAGCTGAGAGAAATGGTCTGGTACTATGTGCAGGTTTAGAACTGTGAATGATGAATGACAAAACCCTATGCTCTCTTGCATTGCAAAAAACTGTAATGTAGAATATCACCCATTAATTTATTCTGATGTAAAATGTATTGTCTAGAGATATTTAGAAATACTATATCCTTTTATAATGAAATATGCAAGCACAAACTAAATACATAACAAGAATGTCACAGTTTGACTGTGATACTGTAGACAGAGAGGATTTTCAGGTTCTGCGTACAAATCCCATGTTTACAAATGCAAATGGACTTTTAAGAATACAAAAGAGCTAGACGTATTCAGAAAAGCCTATAGGAACATTAAATTATGGCTTAGCACTCATAGTTATGAGAGCTGCTTAGAAAAATGAGTACGTAGCTTTTCTCATAATGCATATTTAGCTGCTTGTCTAGTATACACGTGTCATCTGCCAGTGCCTTGGAAATCTGAATCTCTCTCTATTGCCCTCTTCTCTCCACTTCAAAGCTAAACCAAAGAGTCGCCTCTTTACTCTGCGGGCTTATTACAGAGAAGCAAAGTGATCTTCTCATCCTCCTGACAGCTTTATGCGTTGCCTAGCTTAAGTCTTGTCCATTGTAGTTGGACCAAACAATAGGCCAAAATGATACGGATGTTTTCTTTTCTGCTTATTAAATATCAACACAGCTTTCTTAACCAGTGCAGGCAGGACTGAGTATTTGCACTCTAGCAGTTAGGTAAGAAACTGGGAAATCTCTCTCTGACACATACAAACATAAAAGACCCTATTTTCATAGCAGACCATGCCCAAGAGGCACGATCCTGAGCAGAGTCTATGCAGGGAAAGGGGAGTTGCTGTGAATGGTGTCAGGAGCTCAAGGGTCATGTTCTGCACTGCTTGTGGCACACAAACTCTGGCTGGGTAAGGAAAAGATATTTTCTTTGTGTTTAGATATTTTTGCTCTACACAGCAGTAGGAGCCTGGAGCATGTGCATGGCCAATGGTGCTGCAACCTGTCACCTGTCCCGCTCCTTGTCTTGCCTTACAGTAGGACTTCAGCCTGTGACATGGCCTGGTGGCCCCAGGATGAGGGACACCATGCTGACTTTGCAGTACTGGGAATGGTGGGCACATGGCAGCACGGAGGTTGCAGGTGCTTTGGCACTAAGTGCCAAGCAAAACCCTGCCAGCCCACAAGGGACATGACAGGCCTGTAGTCACATGTCAAACTGTGGGACTATCTGAGTACCTTAAACCAATATACTTACTGATCATTTTATGGAAGAAGAAAACTGCTTAACATTGCCGGAAGTGTGGGACATTTTAGGAGACAACATATATCAGGATCACTCCACAAAATGAAGGGAAAATATTTGAGACAAGAAATATTTGAGCCCAGATGGCACAAAAAGTGAACTGCGAGAGAAATCCCACCACAACCTTTCTAAATACAAGGGTGATCAAGCTCACAAATGGCTTGCCTAGGATAATTAGGAGTTGTTCACACAAAATAAATGCTTTAGGTCAAGGTGATCTGCATGGGGGCTTGAAGCAGGATATGTAATTTGTTTTCTTGTCCGGTAAGGCAGTTTGACCCATTGTGAGCATGCTCAGTGGGAGATCTATCCCACTTTGTACAACACTGAAAGAAGAGAAACTCTCTTATAAAGCTCATACTACAGTATTTCAATTCAGGATGGTTGTCTCAGGCTTCCTTGCTATCCAGAAAATTACAGCACTTATGAGGCTGCTTGGGAAGTGGAGAAGAGCACTGGTCTTGTGAAACAGCCAAACGACATGGACCAGGTTCTTCCAGGATGAAAGTAGTAGATGCCATTTATTGCTACAAGTGCATTTTAATACAGTACTACCAATTTACGTGTCTCTTCACTATTGGTTACAAGTTACAGCAGTAACATCTCATTGGCTAAATTTGCTATCGTCCGTGTTACTCTTCTACTCCCTTCTCTTTCACGGGTACAACTTAATATCTCTGGATACTCCTTTACTCCCATCCTTCTCAAGGGTAAACCTTCAAGGCTGATCTCTGTTCCCATACTCTCTGTCAAGGATTCCACAGACCCGCTGTAGTTTCCCACAGCCTGGTCTCACAGAAAATCTGCCTGTTACATATGATTGCAGCCAAAGACAAATTGCTCTGGCAGAGTCAAATCTGTTTGGGTCACAAGACTTGTATATAAAACTGCTGTGAATGTTAAACTCATTTTGTCTATGCATGTCCTTAATTATCAACCTACGGAAACAATTTGTGGATAGAGCAAAAAACTAGTGCTGTGTACTCACATAGATCTTGGCTTCTTTAAACATGACAGCATTTAAGATGTCTTCTCACAAGTGAGTGAGCAAATACAGAAGAGAAAAAGGAGACCTAGGGGATAAAAATCGTGGAGGTATCTATCTCTTACCTTATAGATAACTTCAGACTGCAATTATGTCTGTGTCATAAGGATAATGGTATTTCAACTGACTTTTAGAAAGTCTGCATGCTTTGTAATTGCTTATTGTTGCCTAAGAAGAAAATGTCTTTACGCCACAGCAATAGTAAAGAGCCATTCCATACAACCATATCTGCTTCTCACCACATAAATCTTTCTGAGGTTTACTAAAATTAAGATTATTGATAGGTATTCATCCTACAAACAAAATGCCACCAGTTTGCTCTTCAGACAACTTACCAACAAGAAACATTCCTGTTTTTTCCATGTCATTTTCAATATTGTTTCAGCTTCTAGTCAAAGAAGTTATTCTTTACCAATGGCACAGAGCCACGGAAGTCTGATAAGGCATAATTTGGGAATTTATTTGCTTTACAACGGAGATACTAGAGTCATACAGCAAAATGCATGATGCAATACAAAAGGGCACATAGACAGATGATACAATTACTGTATGCTAAAAGCATTTTCATCAGGTGTTATGTTTGTATTCAGTAAATATCAGTAATTGAAGTTCTTTTGCAGTATTTGTCTACTGACAACAATGATATTAAACCATTAATGACTTCTGTGCATCCTGTTAAATACCTTCTTTTGATTATATCTCTATTCCAAAATTCTGGGTATGAAGGTCATGTCACATAAATGAGTCCTCAGCTTGTGCTTGATATATTTAAAAAACAAACAAAAAAAACCCCACAGAAAAACAATAACAACAACAAAAAAGTGTCTCAGTGTTGTGGCATTCATCTGCTCAACTTTGTAACCTCCTAAAGTGAGGCACCTGGGTATATGCAATAAGCCAGGCAGTGAACAACATGTTCAGAATTATTCATGTCATGGAAATCCAATGATCATTAATGTTTAACCAACACTGTCATCAGGGATTAAGCTGTTTCCTTCCTAACTTTTTACCAACTACTTTCTGTCTTCTCTTATGGTAGGCAGATTTTAATTCTTTCATGCTGCATTATCATTTTTTGTCTTTACAAAGAATGCAGAATTCATTCTTTCAGACTTTTAAAAATGTTTTACATCTATTTGTATGTTACAAATATTTTACTTTGTTATATCATGTAAGCATAGAAAACGGCTATGGTTTCATTGATGATCACAGGTCACATGGGGTTTTTTTGCTGTTTTGTTTGTTTGTTTGTTTGTTTGGGGTTTTTTTTGTCTTGAGCTGTTAAAATAGCCACCAACTAAATCAGCACACTGCTTTCACGGACTTTCTGTTTTCTCTGTCTGCAGAGTCATAGCAAACTGTTACTGCTCTTACACAGAGGACTAATCTTAGTTAGGAGCACACACACACAGTGTAGAGACCTGAAAATCTAACTTTCTCTGAGAAACACCCATCTAATATTTTCTAAGACTGCTCCATCTAAATGGAGAGAGCTCAAAACATAATGTACTTCTACTATGGACTCTGTGGCACCTGGCAGAATTAAACACAAAGATAAGACCAAGAAGGTAAATATAGGCCCTATAAATGAAGATGAAATTTGCTTATTCAACATAGTTTCAACATGTAGTTTGCTTATTCCTTGATAGTTTGCTTATTCACAGTTTGTTTATTCATGTAGTATCAGACAGACCTCCCACTCTGCACATATTCACTTCCAAATTCATCACAACATGATGTTCTTACTTTGAAGTTTTCAAGTAGTGTGAAGAAAACAGATATTTTATTGCCACTTAAATTAAAAGACACATCAGAAACTTTTTGACTAGTTTAAAAAATATATTACTGTTTTAATTTAGATACCAAAAAGTGGCATTTTTCTAGGTAGTGGTATAGTTATCAGTGCTGAGCTGCTCAGGATTCCACTCAGTGAATTTATGCACAAAAACCTGTAATTACCTTTTGTTAAAGAGTCTTGTTAAAAGAGAGAAGCAGAAACAAAGATTGAAGGTGGGGGGGGAAAGAAGGCAAATTCATCTTAATTTACTACAGACCACAAGCAAGCCTTTGAAATGCACTGTGTGTGGGTGAGATGATGAGTTTGTCAATAAAATCAAAACACTTGTAACTTGTAGAGGAGGTCGGTGAGACAAGAGAGAATCTACAGAAGAAGGAAGCAGGCTGAAAAGACTGTGGAGCAGAGAAGGCTAATGATAAAGGATGACTACCTGAACAAGATACAGAGTGCAATTCAGTTTGGGGATGTTCTCAAGGCTAAAAGATTTTGGACAGGAAGCCAGTGGTCAGAGCTGATGAGAGGAATCGATGTTTAGACATGCAGACACGGGAGATGAAATCAAAACCAGTGATTTATGTGGGCTAACCAAGGCAATGACTGCATTTTGGAGGATCCTTTACAAGTGAAGGCAGGATGCATCAGGGCCTGAATAAAACCATCAGCCATAAAGATGGAGATTATAAGGACTGTTCTGTGGAGAGGTTGAGGATAAAAAAGTGGCAGGTATTTGGAAACGGATTTATCATTAGCAACGTTAGTGAGAATGGTATCAGTGTGGAAATACACAAAGCCAGATTGGAAGATATCCAAATGCAGAGAAAAGGGGGAAAGTTGGTGTATTTCACAGTATAATTAAAGATTTTAGAAAGAATGAGAAGGAGAACAACCTCCCTGGGCAGCCTGTTCCGGTGCTCTGTCACCCTCACTGTGAAGAAGTTTCTTCTCATATTTAAGTGGAAACTCCTATGTTCCAGTTTGTACCCATTGTCCTCTGGGGCCTCAGGAATACAGGGCTCCTCAGGACAGCTTCCAGCAGTGTAGACAGAAACAAAGAAGGCATTCAGTAACTCTGCCTTCTCTGTATCGTCTGTCACAGCACCCACCTCATTCATTAGTGGGCCTACATTGCCTTAAATGTTAGTTTTATCTGCCATGTATTTGAAGAAGCTCTTTCTGTTGTCCTTGATACCCCTTGCAAGGTTTAATTCTAAGGAGGCCTTAGCTTTCCTAGTTGCCTCCCTACATCCTCTGACAACAGCCTTATACTCTTGCCAAGTGGCCAGCCCCTCCTTCCATGATCTGTAAACTCTCCTCTTCCACTTGCGTTTGCCCAGCAGTTCCCTGTTTAACCAAGCAGGTCTCCTGGATCCCTTCCTTGTCTTCCTACATATTGGGATGCTCTGATCTTGAGCTTGGAAGAAGCAATCCCTGAATGCTAAAAAACTATATTGGGCCCCTTTACCTCCAAGTAACCTTTCCCATGGGATTTCCCCTAGCAATTGCTTGAAAAGGCCATGTTGGCACGACTGAAGTCCAGGCTTGTGATTCTGGTTGGTATTCTGTTCCTTTCACATGAAATCCTGAACTCCACTGTCTCATGGTCACTGCAACCAAGGCAGCTCTCAACCTTTACCGCTTCAACTAGACCTTCCTTGTTAGTGAGGATGAGATCCAGCAGCGCTCCTCTTCTAGTTGCCTCAACCACCATTTGCATCAAGAAGTTATCATCAATGTACTGGAGGAGTCTCCTGGACGGTGGCTGGCTGAGTAGTCCTTCCAGCAAACATCAGGGTAGTTAAAATCCCCCACGGCAACCAGGGCCTGTAATTGCAAGGTTGCTTGTCAGCTGCCTCATTAACTTTCTCATCCTGATCTGGTGGCCTATAATAGACACCCATAACAGTACCAGCCCTGTCAGCCTGCTTCTTAATTCTCACCCATAGACTCTCAACTCACTCCTCATCCACCCCTGGACAGTATTCAGTATATTGTAGTTGCTCTCTCACGTAAAGAGCAACTCCACCACCACGCCTGGCTGGCGTGTCTTTCCTGAGAAGGACATAGCCATCTGTGACCACATTCCAGTTGTGTGAGCTATCCCACCATGTCTCTGTAATTGCCACCAGATCATAATCTCCTGACTGAACACAGGTTTCTAACTCCTCCTGCTTATTCACCATGCTGCGCGCATTGGTGTACAGGCATTTCAGGGAGTAAGATGAGCACACTGATTTCACCCTAGGGGGACGGGAAGCCTCCCAGTCTTCATCAATACTGGAGTGCTACCTCGCTGGTGAAAGCCCAACTACAACCCCATCCCCCTTCAAATCTAGTTTAAAGCTCTCCAAATGGGCCCTGCTAATTCCTGTCTCAGCCCCTGTGAGATAAACCTTTCCTGTGTATCACTGTCTGGACTGGTTTCTTATAAAACTGGCCGTTATCAAAGAACCCAAAACTCTTCAATGTCTTTATAAATTACTTAGAGACATAGGACTAGAGGGAATACTAAGTAAGTTTGCTGATGACACAAAACTGGGAGGAGCTTTTAACACTCTTGAGTACAGAGAGGGCCTGCAGAGGGATCTAGGCAAACTAGAGATCTGGGCAATCACCAACTGCATGAAGTTCAACAAGCGCAAGTGCTGGATTTGGCATGTGCAACATGGCAACCCTGGCTCTGCATACAGTCTGGGAAATGAGGGGCTGGAGAGCAGCTCTGTGGTGAGGGATTTGAGGGTTCTGGTTGACGACAAGTTGAACATGAGCCAACAGCGTGCCCTGGCAGCCAAGAGCACCAACCGTGTGCAGTTCTGGGCACCACAGGATAAACAGGTTATAAAGCTACTGGAGAGTGTCCAGAAGAGGGCTACAAAGTTAGTAAAGGGTTTGGAGAGTAAGCCATACGAGGAGCAGCTAAAGTCACTGGGTTTGATCAGCCTGAAAGAGGCTGAGAGGAGACCTCATAATGGCTACAGCTTCCTCACAGGTGGAGGAGGGAGGGCAGGTGCTGATCTCTCTGGTGACCAATTACAGGACCCTAGGGAATGGCAAAAACGTGCTGGGAGAGGTTTAGGTTGAACATTAGGAAAAGGTTCTTCACCCAGAGGGTGGTGGAGCACTGCAACAGGCTCCCCAGGGAGGTGGTCATGGCTCCAAGCCTGACAGTGTTCAAGAAGTGATTGCACGATGCCCTCAGACACATGGTGTGAAATTTGGGGTTTTCATATGCAGGTGCTGGAGTTGGACTCCATGATCCTTGTGGGTCTCTTCCAACTCAGGATGATTCTATGATTCTGTAAATAATTTGGTAGACCTCAGGAAGACACATCAGTGGGAGTGTGAGCTTGCCATAGAAACAGCCATTTCCCCAGTATCTATATTCAGAATAACATTTCTTATTCTCTTTGACTGTAACCATATCTCTAAATTAGAGTATGTCTGAAACCAGTCTCTGGCCCTGACCATGTACAGCAGAGAGCTCATGTCCACGTTATTAAATCATCTTACCTGTCAGAGAAGGATAGTTCTGTGCAAATTGTCTGTAGCTCCTCCTAATTTCTGAACTGTGGCTTGGGAAATCTTATTAGGCACAAGTCAAGTGTGTGTCAGGAACACTCTAGTAAGTTTGACAGTTTGAATAAAAGAGTTACAAAACTTTTAGAATGTCATGAAGATGCTTGTATATTTATACAAATTTACCCTGGGCAGTCCAAAATTTCTTGCTGAAGATGGCTATACATGTCTGATTGGGTAAACTGAGTAGTAACAGAGTGAAAAGGGTAGGCTGAAATTCCCAAGAGGGTATGGTGGGGTTCGGCATTGGTGTTGACCTGCTGAACATTTTAATCTTTTTTCAAATTAACAAGGCACTGGGTTAAACATATGTTTGTTTTGGTGTGTGTTTTCATCAGATAGATTCTGAGTGTCACTAAATTATTAAGCTCACTGCCTTTATGGGGACTGTGGCTGTAAGTTTAATGTAAAATTAATCTTCCAGTTAAAGAATATTTCACATTCACACACTTTGGGGAAAAAAGGAGCCTGTCATCAGAGTGGGTTGTAGCAGCTGTGAGTAACCAGCTGTCTCATTCCAGCTACCTAGAAGGCTGCCACAGATCAATAGCTATTGTCCAGTGACTTAAAAAAAAAAAAAAAAAAAAAAAAAAATCAGTACAAATAAAAGGATAAGCTGGAAAGAAATTGAATGACCTTCATTTCAAATGAAATCCATTAGCCAGGTGTGGTAGACTAAAAATACATTTAGCAGGAAGCCAGATTTGAAACACTTCTGAGCAGAGAAGAGAGCTGCTGTGCTGGCTCAGACAACAGAGCATGCTGCCTCCTGAGAGCAGACAAGCAGCACCAGCTTCCGAAGAGAAAGCTGCAAGAGACTGTATAGGGAGGCAAAGCAATTCCACAAAGGCTGGGAAAAGAGCTTTTTTTCCCACACAACCTGAAGGCTGTCTGCTGACCAGAAGAACTAGGTATTTTATCTCCAACAACCACCTTCTCAGTCCTTCTCTTCCCTACTGCCTATCCTCTTTTCTGCAGCTCAGGGTGTTCCTTTTACATCTCCAAATGTCTTTGTGAGGATTCACCTCTGAGCTGTAACTCAATAATCACAGTCTCAGTGTTATCATTGTCTCCACTACAAATAGCTAGGCTGCATAATGGAAATAATAAGTCTGTATTCTTCTGCTAGTAAAAATATGAAATTACTGTGTTCAAAGTTGTAAAAGCATTGTAGTTATGTGAGAGAATTCAGAGAAGGGCTCTGTTTTTAATAATATTCTTGAATCTCAAAAGGTACAATTTTACCAGAAATATTTTCTATAAATAGGAAAATTAAACAGAAAGTGTTATTTCATATTCATCACATCCTTTAGGAAAACAGTCATCCAATGCAGAAATATAAACAGTAGATAAGTAGAATGCTTAATGCAAACAAAGACTTCTAGGAATTTCAGCTTGGTGTTGTTGGCAAATTTGCTGAGGGTGCACTTGATCCCACTGTCCATGTCCTCAATAAGGATGTTAAACAGTGCTTGTATCAATACTAATCCCCAAGGAATGCACTCATTTCTGGTCTCCACTTGGACATCAAGCGTTGATCACAGCCATCCAGCCAATTCCTTATCCACCAAGTAGTCCATAGATCAAATCCATGTCTCTCTGCTTTAGAGAGAATAATGTTTTGTGTGACAGTGTCAAATGCTTTGCACAAGTACAGGTAGATTGCACTAATTGCTTTTCCGTTATCCACCAGTCCTATAACCCTGTCATAGAAGGCCACCAGATTTGTCAGGAACGATTTGTCCTTAGGCACATTGGCTGCTACCAATCATCTCCTTATTTTCCATGTGCCTTTAGCACAGTTTCCTGGAGGTTCTGCTGCATGATTTTCCCAAGCACAGAAGTGAGACTGACTGGCCTGTGGCTCCCCAGGTCTTAACTTGTTTTCCCTTTTTAAAAATTGAGGTTATGTTGCCCCTTTTCCAGTCAGTGGGAACTTTACTGGACTGCCACTACTTTTCAAATATGATGGATAGTGGCTCAGCAACTTCATCTGCCAGTTCCCTCAGAACCTTCAGATGCATCTCATCAAGTTCCATGGACTTGGGTACCTTCAGGTTCCTTAGATGGTCTCAAACCTGGTCTTCATTCTCCCAGTTCTTGCTTTTGTCCTCTGCAACTTAGGTGGTGTGGCTAGAGCACTTACTGAGGCAAAAAAGTAATTAAGTACCTCAGCCTTCTCCATATCCCAAATAACCAGGTCTCTCATTTCCTTCTGGAGAGGGCCAGAATTTTCCTTAGTCACCCTTTTATCACCACTGTACCTATAGAAGCTTTTCTTGTTGAGCTTGACGTCCCAGGCCAAATTTAATTCTATCAAAGCCTTGGTTTTCCTAACCTGATCTCTGGTTGCTTGCTTCCACCCTCTGCAGGCTTCCTTCTTGTGTCTGAATTTGTCAAGGAGCTTCTTGTCCATCCACACAGGCCTTCTGGCCTAGTCTTCAAATAGCTCATGATAAGGTAGGGAATTATTCTAAGAGACCTTTTTCATTTCTGCAAATGTGATTCACAGGGTAACTGTTCAATCAAAGTGAAACTATTGTGATTTAGTGCACTGTCACAGTTGTGTAGGGACATTGAAGAGGCCTCATTAAAACTGTTGCTTCTTCACTTGTAGAACTGACCTTCTGCAGCTGGTGTGACAAATATTCCCCAGCATGCAAACTACCGCTGTTACTTCTGGATAGCAAATACTGGCTTCTGAACCTAATTCAACACCTATTGAAACTGATGGAAAGACTTATTTTTCAACAACTGTGGATTTCTGTTGCAATTCATGGACATGAACAAAAAGACTAAGAGTACTATTAAGACTATGAAAGCGAGGTGGATCCACATAATGTACTACCAAACCTAATCCAGCTATACAGCAATCAAATCAGCCCAATCAAAGTAGCACCAGCATCAGCAGATGTATTTTCAAATACTTTTAGCCTCAGAAAACATATAAATATGCCATTAAGAACAAAATAATCCTCATCAGTGATGGAGTTCAAAACAGGCAAATTCAAACACCTGCTAAGCTACTTCCATTCATCAACATTCAAGTTCTATTGCAACAGAGGTGGGGCACCTGCAAAACTCACTTTACAGAAGAGAATTAAGTTCCTTAAGTCAGTTTCTTTCAGGTTTTCCTTCCTAACTTTGCTAAACTATTTCCACCTTACAAACTTTTTTTTTTTTTTTTTAATGTGAAAGAATCTAGGCTGGAAATGATAAGGACAAACTCTTATGAAGCTCCATGAATAACAGTTTAATAAGCAGCAGAAGCTTTGACATTTTGAACTAGTAAAGTCCATTTCCAGCTTTCCTTACATATGATTGATAATAGCCAATCAGAGATCATTTGGCAGACAAAATGAGGAGCAACAGGGCCTTTCTACCCACCTCTTTCCTTGTGCATGCAGCAATGAGAAACTGTTCACAACTACTTCAACCAGAATAATAACTTTTCAGAAAATACATTATTCTAAATCAGATCTTTGCCCAGAAATATAGAAAGATATGGATTCAGCTGTTGTTTTTTAGTGTGACTCACTCTAGAAGGACTAGGGAGCTTTTGTTCTGATTTAATGTATTATTTGAAGAAATAATATGATGACACAACATCAACAAGAGAAATTGAGCCAAAATTAATACATCCTAATTCAGCATTTCAGGGGATTTTAAATATGATTGCCGTTTGCCAGACCTCGTGGCAATACGTGCAAAATTCTGCCAGATATCACAATATGTACTTGAATGTCATGGTGATCTATACCCTGTAGATGCTGAGAAAGATGGAATGTTCCCAGTTTTTAAATGGATATTCGTATGGCCTAAACTTCAGTTTTTGATAGCTATTCCAGCTTTGCTGCAGGATAGATTTCAAGACCTGTTCTTTCCATTAGTCTATCTGATCAAGAAGCATGAAAATGACAGCTCAGGTTAAGGACAAATAGCATTATTTTAGAATTGCTGGCTGAACATGTCGGGATACTGGTTGACCCACAACTTGAGTTATATTTTTACTCTAATAAGACAAAATATATGTTGGAAAATAAGAAAATATCTTGATCTTTTATACAGAAAGAAAACCCTCGGTTCCTTCATTTTGCCCTAAAGATGTAAAGCAAGAGAGAGACATGCTAGTTTAATGTTATGCTTGTTACACATTGATATTATAGAGTCTGAATAGTTCTCTTGAATGGTATCAACATTCTGATGTTATCATGTGCCTTGTGAAGGCTGAATTCTCTCTCTGTAAGCCTCAGCTGCTTCAGTTGTGGGGTTGAACAAGAATCATAGCTTTCAGTGAAGAAAGAAAGTTTTTAGCCTTCACATTTATAAATAAAACATTGAAAGTAGGAGCTACAATCTTAGAAATGTAAATGGAAAGATTACAAAACTTATGATTTTCTTAAAGTATTTTGATTTTTTAAATTGAGCTCTGGTATTTACTCTTGCATGCTAGGTACACAGGTCTGGCAGCACTTATATTGTTTGGGTTTTTTTTAAGTATTGCCTTTATAATACAAAGACCTCTGTACACATTATTGTTTAAGTAGTTAGTTAGGCTTGTAAAATACAGCAGCAGAGTTTCTTGTTGGTCCCTGCTAACATATTTGTCTCTTTTTTCTGTTTTGGCTTTCTTAAAGAGAATACTCAAATTACATGAAAATTTACTTTAACAAATACCTTAGTTTTGGCCCAGCCTAGTTACCTCTGCATATACCTAATGCATCTATGTAGAGAGAGGACTTTAACAGTGCCAAATATTCCCAAGGCCAATTTAATTCACTGAGTACTGCTAACTTCAAAGTCTCAGAGGCTCTCTTCGGGATTAAGGACTGTCTATACCATGATACTGATCTCTATTTCAATTTTTAAATATCTTCATAAACCCCTATACCTGATGGATATGGAAAAAACTCCATATTGCCAATTACATAAAGTAAACACAGTTATTTTGCTACTGCCGCATTCTCAAATCTACTCATCACCACAACCACCTCATCTGCATCTCCTTTGCAACAGTTCTGCCTTCTCAGGCTCTCTTCCCTGCCCTGAAATTCAATACTGTGCTCTTTCACACCTTAACAGAAGTCAGAATTGTCCGATCAAAAGCAAATGTATGCATACAATATTTGTTTCCAGCTAAAATTCAGTTTTGTCCAACATTGATAAAACTAAGATTTAAAATAGGATAAAAATAAGATTATTATATGCTGCAGGAGGTGAGGAGGTGAGTCAGAGTAACTCTTTAAAAAGTTTGTTTCATCCCATTAATTTATCTCACCTGTTCCTCACCTCCTTTCCTTTTAATAATAATATTGTTTTACCAAGAGGAGAGTGAAACCCTTTGCCAGCTTTCTCAGAAACCCTCAGTACCTGCAGTAGCCTAGAAAGTGGACAGTAGGATTGGAAACTGATTGGGTAACGTTTTATTCCATGTTTGCACGAGTATAACTCAAGTGAAAGAAAGAAAAGTTGCAATAACATCTAATTAGTATACAAGGTAGAAATCATGGTGTAAGACACTAAAGAGAATTTGGAGACCAGATCCTAATTTACTCCAGAAAATCAAATTGATTCTATATTCTGCAGTTCTTATGTAAGACTGCAATGACAAAGACTTATGTCTTTCATTGTAACATATTGCTGTGAATTCTTGCTTCTGGAGTGCTTTGTGGTGGTCCAAGTATCCCTGTTAACAAACCACAATGCAAGATTAGGACCTAAAACTGTTTAATTTTTGCACAACTTTATTAGTAGAGAGAAACACATGTGTGAACAAGAATTTCTTGATTATTTCTGTCTTAGGAAATCATTTAATTATTTGATGGATTGAACAGAGTATAAGTACTCCCTGTTGTAACTGAACTTAAAAATGCCATGCTGGGAGAAATAATAATTCAGGGTATTTAAATGACTCTTAAAACATAATAAAATTTTGAATAGAGGCAGTAAGCTTACAATATTTGTACGAATTAAACTGCAGTAGTTGATAAGTATTTCAAATACACACTAGGTGTATTGTGGCCTGATAGTCAAGTTCTTAGTTCAATAATTGGTTTGCAGTTCATATTAATGTGGAGCAGTACTTTGGTTTATTGTAGATTCGTATTTTCCAAGTGAAGTTATGAAGAGATTTCATCATTATTTAACCCAGCTAAAAGTCTCAGTTTAATTTTACATGAGTATCTGTAACTTGTGTCAGCAGATAGTATGGACAATTTATGAGGAAATGACAAATTATAAGAAGCAGAAGAGGTTTCACAAAAGTTAAGTTTGAGAGAAGAGAGGTTCTTTTTCTGTTTTTAGGATCACTAAGATAGATGAGAAAAGGGAATCTAAACTCAGTCATGACTGTGTTTCAAAGTATTTTTGCATGTTTCTCATGAACGATTGTAATCAAATCTGCCGATGAAGCCACTAAATGAATCAAAGTGATCACCAAAACAAGTCAAACTGGCCACAGATAACACTAAAAACAACATGACGCTGGAAATCTTCATGGAATTAAACTGTTGTAAACACCAGTTTATGAGTTACCTTGTGCTTTATGCATTTCTGTGGCTACAGAAACTGGAGCATTATGACTTCGCTATGTAGACTCTGGGTGAAGTTTTTTTACTTAGAAGGAGAATGGAGGAACTAAACAAGAAAGTCCTCCTTTCTGTGTTTTGAAGTGCTTTTCCATGCAACCTGAATGGTCTCTGATATAGATTTTGCTATGTTATTACACATCTAAACTTCAGAATGTTAAGTTCTGCAACTAAGGAACCAAAGTACAGTGGTGTGGGTCTACTGGCTTTAACGGAACAACATCAACTTGCACCTCCATGAACATGGTCACCTTGTCTTCTCTGCCCTTAGCACAGGAAGAATATCTGCTATATTTTCTAGCTTACTGAAGTAACCCTGGCCTTAATAGTAGTTCAGGCTAATACTTGAGGAAGTGATCACATACTGCTTGATGAAAGGGTAACAGATCCCATTAAAGTCAAGGTCAGGATTACTCGATTACTTTATGGGACGACTGTTTCTGCTTTTACCAGAATTTGCAGTGGTGCAGACGTTCCTTGTTTCCCCATTAGCACAGTGAGAGGAGGCTGCAGGAGTGGCCCTGGAGGCTGCCAGCTAGGTGGGAGGCAAGGCTAAGTTACACTGGTGTAGAACAGAATGCTTAAAAGGCAGAGAGAGCCTTGCCAAAATATCATGTGCCTCCTAGCCTGTCATGTCAAACTCATTAATCAGTACCAGAATAATGTAGGTTTAAAAAAAACACAGACAAAATAAAACTAGTAAGGATATGAACAGGGAGAGTGGAAGCCTGATTGGAAGGAGGTTGATGGCATCAGATGCATAGAAAAACTAATATCGAGGTTGTTCAAATGCCAGAACCATGGAGCATTTGAAGTTCATAAAAATCTTAGCTGAAGAAAAAGAAACGCTGGTGGGATACAGCAAATTGTTGAAGGAAATGTGAGCTTTGCATTCTGTGACACTTTGCAGCAAAATTTCATGGGTAGGTGGTGCACGGGAGATGCTTGGCCATTTCTGAGCAACAGTCTAGCAATCCACTGGTGACACAGGCAGGTTCACCAAATGTCCTAAGTTTTCACACCAAGAGAACATGAAATTAGGAGGACCAGAGACTTTAGTGACCAAATGCATTAGATTTAGTGTCATAGAAAAATTATGTGCAGGGATAATTGTCAAAACACAAGTATCTTGCAAGGTTTCTGAAAGTCCTAAGGCCCACACTATACCTATACACTCACAGTCCAGTACTAGAGAGTCTATCAGAGTAACCCTTCCTGATAGTTTATGCCCATAGACTCTAAAAGCACTATGTATTTCCTAGTGACACTTTAAGTACTACATTAACTCATACCATCCACTAATTTGTGGACAGCACCTGAGAGGAACAGAAGAATCTGGAACTGTGTGTATTTCAGGCACTGTTTTAGCTCCTAAACAGGATTTTGATGTAGGTATGGCTTGGATTGTTGGAAAAGTATACATAATTACTCAGATCGTCAAAACTCAGTATGACGATATGTTTGCGTTTCTAGTCTTGGGAAAGAAAAATAAGTCACTGAGAACAAGGCTAGAAGAAATATTAATGGGCAAGAATCACAGAATCGAAGAATCACAGAACAGCTGGGGTTGGACAGGATGTCTGGAGATCATCTAGTTCAACACACCTGCTAAAGCAGGTTCACCTAGAGATAATTATAAGCATTGACAGGATATCCTCTCAGCCTTCTCTTCTCCAGGCTGAACAGACCCAGCTCTCCCAGCCTTTCCTCATTCAAAAGATCCTCCAGATCCCTCATCATCTTTGTAGCCCTCCAATGTCCTCTCTCCAGTAACTCCTTGTCCTTCTTAAACTGGTAAGCCCACAACTGGATACAGTACTCCAGATGTGGCCTCACCAGGGCAGAGAGGGAGGATAACCTCCCTCGACCAGCAGGTCACACTTTTGCTAATGCACCCCAGGATACCATTGCCTTTCTTGCCCATGAGGGCACATTGCTGGCTCATGGTCAATCTGTTGTCAGCCAGAACTCCCAAGTCCTTCTCCACAATGTTGCTTTCCAGCAGGTCAACCCCTAATTTGTACTGGTGCCCAGAGTTAGCCCTCCCCATGTGCATGACCCTACACTTGCCCTTGTTGAATTTCATCAGGTCCTTCACTTCCCAGTCCTCCAGACTGTCCAGGTCTCACTGAGTGGCAATACATCCTCCTGGTGTATCAACCACTCCTCCCAGTTTGATTGCTGAGGATAACACTCAATCTCTTCATCCAGGTCATTGATGAACAGGTTGAACAAGACAGGACCCAGTACTGACCCCTGGGGAATACCACCTAGCTAAAGGCCTCCAGCCAGAATCAACTTCATTGATCACAACCCTCTGAGCATTACCATGCAGCCAGTTCTCCATCCATCTCACTGTGCACTCATCCAGCCTGCACTTCTTGAGCTTGCCTTTGAAGACATTGTGAAACACAGTGTCAAAAGCCTCGATGAAGTCAACATCCACTGCTCACCCACCTCTCATCTACTCAGCCAATCATACATACCATTGTAGAAGGCTATGAGTTTGTCAAACATGAAAACAAGGAAACAAGAAAACTAATCAAACAAACAATAAAATGTTCAACACAAAAATAAATGAATGTACATTTGATAGACAGACTAGGAAAAGATGACAGACAAACAGAAAATGAAAGAAGTCTGCAAATTATTTCAGTTGCATCAACAATTAATCAATACGACACAACTCTCAAATATGTTTACCATTCTTAGAACCATATGAAAAATAGGTGAAGACGAGCACTTTTGTTACAGGTCATATGGACCTTCCTCTAAAACATAAACCAATACTAACAGTAAAGAAAAGTCAGATATTTAGTATGTAAAAAGAATGTGGGAGGGAGAAGGGGGAATTACTGGCAACCTGATGCATTAGGTAAACATAATTTTGACAGATGTTTTAAAAAAAGTT